>NW_019154159.1:506360-524296 GCF_002288905.1 Enhydra lutris kenyoni
ACCCACTGAGCCACCCAGGCGCCCCTAAATAAAATCTTTTTTAAAAAGGGGGGGCACGCCTGGGTGGCTCAGTGGGTTAAAGCCTCTGCCTTCGGCTCAGGTCATGATCCCATGGTCCTGGGATGGAGCCCTGCATCGGGCTTTCTGCTCAGCAGGGAGCCTGCTTCCCTTCCTCCCTCTCTGCCTACTTGTGATCTGTCAAATAAAATCTTAAAAAAAAAAAAAAAAAAAAAAGGTCTTTTGCACATGCAATTTTGAGATGCCTATCACACAGCTACTGGAACTCCTCCAAAGATCCAATTGAGTTCATTAGAAAATAAATATGAGCATTCAATTAATCTTGATAGGAAATCCTTAGTCAAGAATCCTCAACTGTCCAAAACAAACATAACAACAACCCTTTAGCTATGCAAATTAAATTAAGTAAATATTCTAGACTTTTGAGAGGCTATACCCACACCTAAAAAGAAAATGAGGGGGGGCACCTGGGTGGCTCAGTGGGTCGATCCTCTGCCTTCAGCTCAGGTCATGATCTCAGGGTCCTGGGATCGAGCCCCGCATCGGGCTCTCTGCTAGGGAGGGAGCCTGCTTCCCTCTCTCTGCCTGCTGTTCTGCCTACTTGTGATATCTCGCGCACGCTCTCTCTCTCTCTCTGTGTCAAATAAATAAGTAAATAATCTTTAAAAGAAAAAGGGAACTAATCTTTCCAAATCTTCCTGAATCTTATCTTCAAATTATATTTGCATTCCAAGTGATATGCAGTGGAATTATATTTTTAATGGATTACCAATGCTTTTCCCCTAGTGCAAATTAAGAGTGGCCCCAAGTTTAGTCAACTTAAACCTAACTGAGAAAATTCAAGAAAAACTTTATTTACATGAGTAATATACTAAATTTTAACATACCAGGAAAACTACCTAATTCTTGATTGACCCACTAACTCAATCCTACAGAACAATTTCTTCTATTTTTAAAAATTTTTTAAATAAAGATTTTATTTGACAGAGAGACATAGCTAGAGAGGGAACACAAGCAAGGGGAGGGGAAGTGGAGAAGCAGGCTTCCCGAGGAGCAGAAAGTCTGAAACGGGGCTCAATCCCAGGACCCTGGGATCATGACCTGAGCCAAAGGCAGATACTCAACCAACTGAGCCACCCAGGTGCTTATAAAGACAATTTCCATATGGGATGTACTATATGTCTTTGTTTTTTCTGGTGCACAGTATGATGCCCCATCACATGGTAGGCATCTGATAAGTATCAGATAAGTAAAAAGATCCTTTGGGGCCCCTACAGGAAATAAAGGAAGATTTAAATATGAACTTTTAGGATTAATAGAGGTTATCAATAGATATGTCTAGTAAAATGCTAATGGTTAAACTAGGTGGTAAGCATACAGGTATTCAATGTAAAGTTTTTTCAACTTTGCTCTACATTTGAGTTTCCATGTTAAGTTTTGAAAAATAGGACCCTTTAAAAAATGTGTGACGATTTAAAATCTAAAATTTAGTAAAAAGATATGCTAAGAACTTTGTTGAAAACCACTAAATCTAAGCATGAGTTTCTACCTTGTAAGAAGTGTGCTATGTGAAAGTTCTACAAGATGATTACCTTTTAAAATTCCCCTGTAACCTGAAGGGGCACTAGTGTTCAAATATGGAAGATGCTAGAGCAAAACATTCTTTAGCACAAGTAGGAAGTACATATTTATTAGCTGTTCCAAGGAATTTTACCAAAATTCTTCAAATAAGATACACTGAAAATCATTATCTTTTAAGGAATTATAGGATTAGTTTACATATGAAGCTAAAAGAATCCTATAAGCACAGTGTTCTATTACAAATAAATTATGCATAAAATAAAGCTTCAATCTCAAAATGAAGTTTATCTTCAGTTTCCTCCAAATGGCCTTAGAGCTCATGCAGGAAGTCCAACAAGTATCAGCTCAAACTCAATCTCCCAACTTCCACAGTTGTTGTTTTTTTTCCAACTTCTACAGGTTTAAGTCTTACTCTATTTTGAGCCTATTTTTAAGGCAATTTGCATTGCAGACAACTTGTTTTAGTCTAAAAGAATGACTTTCCCAACTTTAATGGTATGCATTCAGAGTTGAATTTAAAAAAACAAAAAACAAACAAAAAAAAAACAAAAACCTTCTACCAGATTATTAACTGATAAAGGTATCAGAGTTTTTGTTAGACTTGCAAAAGTCATCTTTAAAGTTACCTCTTCATTGTTACAGATTCAACCTCACAAAAGGAAGCTTCTTTGTCTTAAACCCTGCATTCACCTCCCAGCATCTATTCATCTCTACTTCCTCTTCTTGCTGTCCGTTTACTAATTTCTGAGTAAAACGCAAGTGTCCCTATAACATAGGAATGTTTTTGCCTGACTCAGGAGGTTAAATTTCTTGACCTCTACCATTAGTTAAGAAAATACTACCATTTTACATGCTTCCGGAAAATTGCAACGTTGTTAAACTCACAATTTAATTTTATTTCCAAATTGGTTTAAATGCTCAAAACACACTGTTCTGACAGGACACAAATTCTAAATGGATTAAAAAATTAAAAAAAAAAAACCTGAGATGAAATTTTATCAAGTTCATGCTTATTCTCTTATCAAAGTAGAATCACGTCCCCTGGGGAACAAATTGCATGTTGTGACTATAATTTGATGAACTCTGGCATAGGACTAGAATCATACAGAATACTAACCAAACCATCCTAAGGGTTTTCATGAAGCATCAACATACCAAGCGTAGGACAGAACTGATATGTGAAGTATACAAATGCATTCATTCAACCAAAGATAATTATATTATGCCAGTCTAGTTTCTATTCTCAAGAAAATTAAGTTTTATTGGAAGTGCATATGTCAGTTCCTCACCTGTCGTTCACAATAGGCTTTCATTAGTTTACTAAGCGGTGTATGCCTCTTAATCTTAAACTGCACCACAGAACCATCCTGCCCCGCCACCTTCAAATTAATATGATCGTTGTTCTCAGTCTTGACTCCTTCCTGTTGAAAGAAAAATAAAAGTATAATTTGGAAAATGCGAAAAACAAACACCTTTTAAAGTAGCAGCAGCCCGACTTGCTTCAGCAATCAACAGGTTTCTCATTCTCTATGATAAAAGAGTATACAGCTGTTTTCGGCCGCTGAAATCAATCTGAAAGATGGAAAACCCTGGAGCAACGATATTAAATAGCTGTCACGGAAACAGAAAAGCAGACTACATGCAATACCGTCAGCGATCACCATCGATTTTTTTTTTTTAAGATTTTATTTATTCATTTGACAGAGAGAGAGAGAGAGATTACAAGTAGGCAGAGAGACAGGCAGAGAGAGGAGGAAGCAGGCTCACCGCCGAGCAGAGAGCCCGATGCGGGCCTCGATCCCAGGACCCTGAGATCATGACCCGAGCCGAAGGCAGAGGCCCAAACCACTGAGCCACCCAGGCGCCCCATCACCATCGATTTTTAAAGATGGGTCCCACTCAATGCACCGAAAGGTACCCCTGTATCTGAATTTTCTAAAATGACATATTTTATCCCCCCAAAATATATTTCCCTTAAAAAGATTAAAATAACCATCTTTTCTCTTTATAAAATACAGAACGCACGGATAAAAATCTAGACCTTGCAACTGAAAACTCATTACAACTGTCTTGTTAAAAAGTTACTAAACTCAGTTTAATAACATATCTCAACTGCATTTTAAAAAAACCTCACTGAGGAATATCCCCCCATTCTCTGAAGCAGCGGTAATAACTCAGAACCACTATTCCTGTTCGCCTCTATTAGCAGCCTCACTTTTGTTTATTTTCAGTTAAGGGCTCTTATTCTCCCCTCCCCTTTGTTGTCATGGGTCAAATGCCGTTTTCTTCCAAGTCTTCCTCGTAGATTTCCACCCAACCTGAAGTTCGCCAAAATCAAGGGCTGATGGGATTCTGTAGCCCCCAAGTCACTTCAGAAAGGAAGGGGCAGGGGGTGTCACAGAACAAACCCTACCAAAGTCCCGTGTGCCAGGAAGAAGTGTGAACCTCAGTCCTCACGGGAAGAGCCTCCCGCTGCCTCAAAACCCGCGTTAAAAAGTTCAGCCCGACAAAGTCTTTCTGCTCTCCCCTCTGCCTGCAACTTCTCGAAACCGCACGGTCTCGGCAGGTTAGGGGTGATCTGGCACCAACGGAAAAGCCCCTGCCCAGCCCCCTGGGGACCCCGAAGCCGGGAAAGTGGGAAATACTCCCCGGGAATCCCGGAACCCCCGACCCCTCACGACGGCCCGATGGGGAACCCATCGGCAGCCCATTGATTCTCCTCGAGCCCTCGCCAGGCCAGCGCGGCGCGGGGCAGGGGTCCCCAGATGCCCGCAGCCCCCCATCTCTGAGGGGAAAGCCCGGAGCGGAGGGAACTCCCCGCCACCGCGGAGGCGGCAACACCCGCCACTGCTCCGCGCGGGGTCCGCGGAGGGTGGGGACACCGCGCGCCCTTAACGCCCCTCCGCACGCGCGCCCGGCTGGCCGGGCCCGAGGAGCTCCGCTCGCGGCCCGTGGGGCCGCGGGCGTCCGCGATCCGCCCGCCCTACTCGCGCCAGGCGCGCACTCCGAGGCGGCCGGGGGCGGGGGAGGGCGGCGGGGCCTCCTCCGGCGCGGGAGGGAGGAAGAGGGGAGGGAGGAAAATGGCGCGGAGCGCCCGGGCCTGAGCCGCGGCCGGCCCCGTGGGGGGCCCAGGAAGGCGCGGGGAGCCCGCGGCGGGCTCAGGCCGGACCCCGGCCCGCGCCGTGACCCCGACCGCGCGGGGAGCCGAGGGAGCCGGCGCCGAGCTCACCTTGGGCTTTTCGTCGGCCATGGCGAGCGCCGGAGTCTCCTCAGCTGCCGCTTCACAAAAGAGGTACCAGGTCCGCACCGAACGAGCACACAAGCAGCACCAGGAGCGGCAGAAGAAGGAGGCGGCAGCGGTGGAGGAGGGAGAGGGCGCGCGCACGTCGTGCGCTCCCTCCCCCCACCCTGCGTGCGCGAGCACGAGCCGCCGGGGCTTCCCATTGGTTGCCGCCTCGCGGGAGCGCGCAACGCTTACATAACCACCCCCACCCCCCGCCTCGCACCGCCCCGGCCTGGGCCCGGCGCCCGCCAGGCCGGCGGGAAGAGGCGCGGACACGCGCACCCGGCCCGCCGCGGGGGCGCGCCTGGCTCTGGGCGGGGCTGTATTGTCCTCCTTCTGTGGTGGAGCTTAATCAAAATGGCTTCCAGCTGGTCCTCGGTGGGGACGAGGAGGCTTGAGGCCTAGACCTGAGACTCAGGCTGGGGAAGGCAGACTGACTAGAGCAGGAAGGGGGAGCCTAAGTCAAAGCCTTAGCATGAGGTTCTGGGGAAAAAACCCTCTTGTTGGTGGCCCAAATGCAGCTTTCTACATGGTTGGAGGAACATCACACTCACTCAGCCTCTCATCCTCTGAATTTCAAAGCTTCAGCCTCAACGCGCTTCCCACCGGGCTCTTGCTTCAGTGCGGTGCCTACTCCTTTCTTGCTGGTAAATCCGTACTTTGCTAGCTGAGGAAAAAATGTTCATCCTACAAACTCCTTACTCATGGCCTGGGTCCCAGCCTCCAAGAGGAAACAGGATCCCTGACAGTGAACCACCCAATATGGAGCTTCCAGACCAATCGGTCAGGTTAAAAAATAGAAGTAGGTCCTTCCTGTCTTAGGAGCAGTCCTGACTTCAAGGCAGTGGATTCCTCCTGCTACTCTAGGTAGGTTTTATTATTCCCTTCGTCTTCATGCTTTCTTCCACTCCTCCCTTAGCATAGAAAAAGCCTCTCTCCATTCTGTTTCCTTCTTAAGTTACCAACATATCTCGCTCCATTCTTGGCCAAACATCTTGAAAAACTGTCCATGCCAGCTGCCTCCACTCCCTCACCTCCCACTCCCTCCTCAATCCACTGCAGCCTGGTGCTGTCCCTGGAGCTCCCCTAGAAATGCTCTCTGCAAGGTCACCACAGACTTCTGTGCGGAGTCCAGTGTGCTTCCCCAATCCTCACTCCTCGGAATCCCCTGCCCGTGACTTTGGGCTGTTGATTCCGGCCTGTCCTTGATCCCTTTGCAATTCTTTTCCTACTCAGGCCTTCCCTTAAATGTTCCATGCGTTGTGTTTTAGATCCTTTTCTCTTATCATTCTATTCCCTCTCCCGGGATGATTTCACCCACCTTCTATCACCACCTATTAGCTAAGGATTCTCAAATATGTGTTTCTAAAGTAGGTCTTGCTCTGAGCATCCAACCCACAAATCCAGCCGACCTGTGAAAATCCCCACTTGGATGTCCCAGAGGCACATCAAACTCAGCAAATCTCAACTAAAATTCCTCACTTCACCTTCTGGGAACCCACTGCCTTTCTCCTTTGAGTTCTTGGTTCACTGAATGGCACACCATTACAACTGTTGCTCCTCTAGGCCGGAGAGCCAGGGGGCTTCCTTGACTTCTTGTTCTTCTTCACCCTCACCCCCTCACCTCCCCATGCAATGGATCTCCGAGTCCAGTCTATTCCACCTTCTAAATACCTACCAAATCTAGCTGCTTCTCTTCAGGCTCTGTCTGGTCTCCGAGCCCATCTGCATTTGCTGGACTTCCAGCTTATCCTTCATGGGGAAGAGGAGGCTTAAGGCCCTACATGAAAGACAGGCCAAGGAAGGCCGATTAATCAGGGTGGGCAGGGGAAGCCTAAATTCAAGTCAGCTTACCCCGAGACTACTGCAATAGCCTCCTGTTTTGTTATTGTTTTTGTAAGGTAAGTTCCTCTTGTGCCTGTATATTTGAGTGGCTCAGAAGCATCTGAGGTACCATTTTTTGTTTGTTTTGTTTTGTTTTGTTTTAAGCAAGCTCTACTCCCAGCATGGGACTTGAACTCACCTCCCAGAGATAAAAAAATGTTGCATGCTCTACCAACTGAGGCAGATGGGCGCCCTTAGAGTACCAGTTTAAATGCATATTTGTAAGAAAATAAAAGAAAATAAATGCATATTCTTGGGCAGTATGGCTCTGGAATCCCCCATTTTTTGGAAAGATTTTATTTATTTATTCATGAAAGACACAGAGAGAGGAAGAGGGATGTGGGACTTAATCCCAGGACCCTGGGATCATAACCTGAGCTGAAGGCCAGCATTTAAACAACTGAACCACCCAGGTACCCTAGAATCCCCCCTTTTTAACAAGCTTCCCTGATGATTCTTTTTTCCCCCCCTGATGATTCTTAACACACACTGGTCTGAGAACCACAAACCATTCTAAAGTAAAAACAAAACAAAAAAAATTTGCCACTCCTTGGTTCATTGGCAGTCCTCTGCCTTGAAGGGTAAAGTCCAAAATTCCTATAAGGCCTACAGAGCCCTTTGAGAGTTAATCCAGGCTAACCATTTTAGCTCTTTCTCATCATTTCCTCCTGGAAGTCTCTGCTTCAGTCATATTCAATTACTTGGGGTTCCTGAATGTGCCAGCTCTCTATCAACTCCAAGCTTTCATCCATTGTAAGTACTCAAAGATTCACTGAGTGAGTAAATAAATTGAAGCTATCACTATGTGTAAGGTCACATGCTAGGCATTGGGCAAAGTCCCTGATTCAAGTAACTTATAATCAGGTCAGGGGTGGGTAGGAAATACACAAGAAGTGAAAGGGGAAGAGAACCAACTTCTGGGCGTCAGGCACTGAGTGGGGCTTTACTAATATTAGCTCATTTTCTCCTTACACAAACCCTTCCAAGTAGGTGTAGTATTTATTGGCTACTGAGGGTCAAAGGAGTTAAATAACTTGCCCAATATCACACAGCTGGCAAGTAGTGTTGATTGAGGTTCTACTGTATGCCAGGGAATGAACGAGCTGGGTGCTATGCCAGGTACTACAGAAAAAGAAAGAGAGAAGCTATCCTTGCTCTCCTGTACCTAGGTCTTCTGTTGCCATCACATACCTTCCCAGCCTGATAAGACTGGAGAACCATCAAAAAGGAATATGTCCTGTTAAACTTACCCTGGTTAATATATGTGAGTCTCCAATAATCAAATGGTTGTTTAGTCATTAGCTTTTAGGCGACAGGTGTGTCTTACAGTATCCTTCCTCTCCAAAGTTATGCTAAATTACAAAATCACCTTCAGGCAAAGGAGGAACTCCTATAAAAAGTAGTTAACATATTCAAATGTGTGAGCAATATATATTCCAATGGCAGGGGCACTCGGGTGGCTCAGTTGTTAAGCCTCTGCCTTCAGCTCAGGTCATGATCCCAGGGTCCTGGAATCGAACCCTACATCAGGGTCCCTGCTCAGCAGATTCTGCTTCTTCCTCTCCTACTCCCACTGCCTGTGTGCTCTCTCTCTTTTTTCCTCCCTCTCAAATAAATAAAATCTTAAAAAAAAAAAAAAAGAAAAAACATAGTACATTCCAATGGCAGACTGGAATTCTATGAGCTGAACCTAGGAGATCTGCTAAAGTTGTATACGAGAGTCTCTTTACAATTTCCAAAGGGGAGGGACGCCTGGGTGGCTCAGTTGGTTAAGCAGCTGCCTTCAGCTCAGGTCATGATCCCAGCGTCCTGGGATCGAGTCCCACATCGGGCTCCTTGCTCACCAGGGAGCCTGCTTCTCCCTCTGCCTCTGCCTGCCATTCTGTCTGCCTGTGCTCACTCTCTCTCCCTCTCTCTCTCTGACAAATAAATAAATAAAATCTTTAAAAAAAAAAAAAAACAATTTCCAAAGGGGAAAAAATGTGAAAAGATAGAAATTTCCCAACAGCGAGAGAGAGAGAACACAAGCAGGGGAAGTGGGAGAGGGAGAAGCAGGCTTCCTGCTGAGCAGGGAGCCTGATGTGGGGCTCAATCTC
This sequence comes from Enhydra lutris kenyoni, assembly GCF_002288905.1. Classification (NCBI taxonomy): domain Eukaryota; kingdom Metazoa; phylum Chordata; class Mammalia; order Carnivora; family Mustelidae; genus Enhydra; species Enhydra lutris. The sequence goes on from NW_019154159.1 coordinate 515,223, forward strand.
AGGACTCTGGGATCATACCCTGAACCAAAGGCAGACATTTAAGGACTGAGCCACCCAGGCCCCCCCCCATCATTTTTATGGGGGAGGGAAAGGGGGTGGCTGTGCACTGGAAGAGGATGCTTTAGAGTAAAAAGTAGAAGGGGTAGCAGATACAGAAAAGAACAATGGCAGATTTTCTTTTTTTTTCCCCAAAGATTGATTGATTGATTGATTCATTTGACAGACAGAGATCACAAGTAGGCAGAGAGACAGAGAGAGAGGAGGGGAAGCAGGCTCCCTGCCGAGCAGAGAGCCTGACACAGGGCTTGATCCCAGGACCCGGAGATCATGACCTGGGCCAAAGGCAGAGGCCTAACCCACTGAGCCACCCAGGCACCCCCAATGGCAGATTTTCATCAAGTGATTATTATCTGGGGATTCTGTGCTAACCCCTTGATCCTCACTAAACCTCTATTATTGTCCCATTTTACAGAAGAAGAAAATAAGACAGAGAGAGGTTGGCCAACTTGGTCACCCAGCTTGAAATGGCAGAGCCAGAATCCTATGGAACTCGGGCTTTCCAACTCAGAGCCCAGTGCTTAGTTCCTGTGGAACCACATATAGATCCCTATGCAAGGAAGAGAAAAAACAGGCAGAAAAAAAATCCTAGAATAGTCCAGGAGCACCAGTTGAGTTGTTTTGACTTAAATTTTTGTTTGGTACTCTCTTGGCAGAATGAAAGTTCCATGAAAGCAGAGACCTGTCCGTCTTGTTTGCAGTTTTATCCCCAACACCTTGCGTAGTTCTTGGATCCTGAAGGATGAGAGAAGTGGTAAGTGAGGAGGAGAGCTGTGTGGTGAGTGTTTTCACCATTAGGGGTTGAGTAGGAACTTGGGCAAAGAAAGGCCTCATTCCTCTATAAATCTAATTAAATATCAATAATTGGTGTAAGAAGGTAAGTAAGGGTAGGGTAAACCAGCCAGAAGGTACTTCTCATGGCCAGCTGCCAAAGAAAAAACAATATTCCTACAAGTAGTAGGAAAACAAGAATCAGAGTCTTATTTAGAGCTTTAAGTCTTTGCCAAAAACCCCAAGAAACACATAACTGAATTTATAACACAGACAACTAAAGTGTGTAGTTTATAACATCAAATTTCCTTCCCATTCTAACAAAGGTTAGTTGAGTCCTTGAGCTATGTGTGTGAACACTGTAAGAACACTGAATACTGAATGCCTAAATACTGCAGGAAATCTGGAGGCAGAACAGTGATATTATAGAAAACTTCCAGCTTTCTATCTTTGCGTCATGGCAAAGATGGGACTCAAGATAGTGCCAACAGCCAAAGCCAAGAACCTGCTATATTGCACTTTAAATGTGTCAGCTGGGGTATAATTGTAGGGAAATATTGTCCCACATCACAATACCATACATCACTATGTAGTAATATACATATTGCACACACATGACTTAGAGGATGGCTCTGTAAGGACCTTTTTGAAGGCAGGTATCATTGCTATTCATATCTTCGTAGTCTCAACAGGTAACAAAGTCCTGAGATCCAGTGATGGATAAATATTTACTGACAGAGCAATACTTACATAGTACTTGTCATGAGAATACCAAAAGTGCCTGCAGTGGGTTTCCTGAATGCAGCTTCTACACTGGAATGACAATTTCTTCTAACCCGTTAATGCTCTAGTCCTTTTCTGTCCATTTCTGGACTCTAACAGGGCCCAGTGACTCGAAGCTGTTTGCTCCATAAAATGAACAGAAATTGGTGTGCCTGGGTGGCTCAGTGGGTTAAAGCCTCTGCCTTCGGCTCAGGACATGATCCCAGGGTCCTGGGATCAAGCCCCACATCAGGCTCCTTGCTCTTCGGGAAGCCTGCTTCTCCTTCTCCCACTCCCCCTGCTTGTATTCCCTCTCTCGCTATGTCTCTCTCTCTCTCTCAGATAAATAAATAAAATGTTTAAAAAGTTTATATATCTATACTCTTCAAGCTCCTGTTTGTGAGTGATTCCACTCACCCTGCGGTGGAGAAGATAGCTGGGAGAATGGTTCTCGAACAGTGGTCCCTTGGGCAGCAACATCACCTCTACTTGTGAATTGGGTAGAAGTGCAAATCCCCGGGTGGTACCCTAGACCTTCCGAATAAGAAGCTCTATTGATAGAGTCCATGAGTCAGTGGTTTAACAAGCACTCTAGATAATTCTGAAGCTCCCTGAAATTTGAGAGCCACAGGACTATAACAGCTTTTACTCCTCCAGTAGTGACTTTGTCACATATATAATTTTATTTCTCAACTTGAAGTCTTACATGGGGCTATAAAGCAAGTTCTCACAAATAAGGCCTTATTTGTGTATGTGCACATATGTATGTATCAATATATATATATATGTATGTGTTTAAAACATCTATCAGGGACACCTGGGTGGCTCAGTTGGTTGAGCAGCTGTCTTCCGCCCAGGTCTTGATCTCAGTGTCCTGGGATCGAGTCCCACATCAGGCTCCTTGCTCGGCAGGGAGCCTGCTTCTCCCTCTGCCTCTGCCTGCCTCTCTGTCTGCCTGTGCTCGCTCTCTCTCCCTCTCTCTCTCTCTGACAAATAAATAAATAAAATCTTTTTAAAAAATAAGAAAAGTTGGGGCGCCTGGGTGGCTCAGTGGTTAAAGCCTCTGCCTTCAGCTCAGGTCATGATCTCAGGGTCCTGGGATCGAGTCCCGCATCGGGCTCTCTGCTCAACAGGGAGCCTGCCTCCTCCTCCTGTCTCTCTCTGCCTGCCTCTCTGCCTATTTGTGATCTCTCTGTCAAATAAATTAAAAAAATCTTTAAAAAAAAATAAAAAATAGGGGCGCCTGGGTGGCTCAGTGGATTGAGCCTCTGCCTTCGGCTCAGGTCGTGATCTCAGGGTCCTGGGATCGAGCCCCGCATCGGGCTCTCTGCTCAGAGGGGAGCCTGCTTCCTCCTCTCTCTCTCTCTGCCTGCCTCTCTGCCTACTTGTGATCTCTGTCTGTCAAATAAATAAATAAAATCTTTTTAAAAAAAATAAAAAAAATAAAAAATAAAAAAAATTATTATAAAACATCTATCAGGAAATTACTTTTATTTTTATTTTGTAGTTTTGTAATTTTTAAAAACTTTTTACAGCTTTGTAATTTCTTTGATGGAGGGAGAGACCTAGCACATAAGAAGGGGGAGCAGCAGAGGAAAATAGAGAAGCAGGATCTCCACTGGGCAGGGAACACGACGTGGGGCTCGATTCCAGGACCCTGGGATCATGACCCAAGCGAGCCGAAGGCCTACATTTAATGGACTGCGCCACAGAGGCGCCCCTGTTTTTTGAAGTAGGGTCCATGCCTAGTGCAGAGCCCAATGTGGGGCTTGAACTCATAACCCTGAGATTAAGACCTGGTCTGAAATCAAGAGTCTGATGCCCAAATGACAGTCACTCAGGTGTTCCGGGGAATTATTTTTATTTTTATTTATTTTTATTTTTATTTTTTGTTAAAGATTTTATTTATTTATTTGACAGAGAGACACAGTGACAGGGAACACAAGCAGAAGGAGTGGGAGAGGCAGGCTTCCCGCTGACCAGGGAGCCAGATGTGGGGCTGGATCCCAGGACCCTGGGATCATGACCCGAGGCAAAGGAGGACACTTAACAAATGAGCCACCTAGGTGCTCCTTTACTTTTATTTTTAAAGATTTTGTTTATTTGTTGAGGGGGTGGTGAACACAGGACCAGGGGGTGGTGGGCATAGGGAGAAGCAAGCTCCCTGCTGAGCAAGAAGCCTGATGTGGGACTTGATCCCAGGACCCTGGGTTCATGACCTGAGTCAAAGGCAGATGTGTAACCCACTGAGCCACCTAGGCATCCCGGGAATTATTTTTTAAAGGAATAAAAATTTGGGAGACGCCTGGCTGGCTCAGCTGGTAGAGCATGCAACCCATGATCTTGGGGTTGTGAATTCAAGCCTCACAATGGATGTGGAGACTACTTATAAATAAGTAAATAAAATAAAGGATAAAAGATTTTAATTCCTTCACATTCCCATAATACCACACTTATCTCTCAATTTTGTCCACTTATTTTTCAATGTTATTTATTTATTTTTAAAGCTTTTACTTGAAAGAGTGTGCGTGTCCATGCACACTGTGAGCAAGGGTGCAGGGGTGGGGGGATGGGGGGAGGGGCAGAAGGGGAGAGAAAGGGAGACTCTGAAGCTCACTCTTTGCTCAGCGTGGAGTCCTATTTGGGGCCTTATCTCAGAACCCTAAGATCATGACCTGAGCTGAAATCAACTTAACCAACTTGCCACGCAGGTGCTCCTTATCTCTCAATTTTAATTTGGTCTTTATCCACATGTAAATGTCTTTATATAGTTGTAGAAATGTTAATTGTAATTAACTGTAGAAAATTTTTTTGTTTACTTTTGAATTTAAAATTATCTGGTAAACATGCTAAAAGAGGACTTTTTATTTATTTATTTATTTATTTATTTTTAAAATTTTATTTATTTGACAGACAGAGATCACAAGTAGGCAGAGAGGCAGGCAGAGAGAGAGGAGGAAGCAGGCTCCTGTCTGAGTAGAGAGCCCAATGCGGGGCTCGATCCCAGGACCCTGGGATCACGACCTGAGCCGAAGGCAGAGGCTTAACCCACTGAGCCACCTAGGTGCCCCAGAACTTTTTTTTTTTAAAGATTTTATTTATTTATTTGAGAGAGAGAGAGCACATGAGAGGAGAGAGGTCAGTGGGAGACGCAGACTCCCTGCCCAGCAGGGAGTCTGATGTGGGGACTCGATTCAGGGACTCCAGGATCATGAACAGAGCCAAATGCAGTCGCTTAACCAACTGAGCCACCCAAGCAGCCCTAAAAGAGGACTTTTTCTTCCTTTTTTTTTTTTTTAAGTTTTTAATTTCAGTTAGTTAACATAAACAGTGTTATATTAGTTTCATGTATATTACATAGTAATTACAAGTTAAGAAAAGATGACTTTTTAAAAAAATTTTTTTTAATTTTTTTTAAGATTTTATTTATTTATTTGACAGACAGATTACAAGTAGGCAGAGAGGCAGGCAGAGAGAGAGGAGGAAGCAGGCTCCCTGCTGAGCAGAGAGCCCGATGTGGGGCTCGATCCCAGGACTCTGAGATCATGAGCTGAGCCGAAGGCAGAGGCTTTAACCCAGTGAGCCACCCAGGCGCCCCAAGATGACTTTTTTTGATCTTAAGGTAACAATACTCACTCCTGCTAGTCTTTCTTTTTTTTTTTTTAAGACACTCTCTTTTTTTTTTTTCCTTAAGATTTTATTTATTTTTTGACAGAGAGAAACAGCGAGAGAAGGAACACAAGCGGGGGGAGTGGGAGAGGCAGAAGCAGGCTTCCCGCCAAGCAGGGAGACCGATATGGGGCTTGATGCCAGGACACCGGGGTCATGATCCGAGCCAAAAGCAGACACTTAAGGACTGAGGCATCCAGGCGCCCAAAATTCTCTTTTGAAGTAATCCCTACAACCAGTGTGGGGCTCAAACTCATGACCCTGAGACCAAGAGTCACGTGCTCTACCAATTTAGCCAGCCAGGCGCCCTTCTTTCCTAGTCTTTTTTTCTACATGAATATTGATAGATATCTTTTATTTTTTATGAAATTTTACTTTTATCTTCGTAAAATTTTGCTACAATTACCTTTTAATGATTACATAAGGCTTTTCTGTGGGACATTTAGATTACTTCCTTTTTTCTGGTCATTATTCAAAATGTCCTTGATCATTTCCTGGAAATACAATTATAGGGACAAAAAAGGTGAACATTTTAAAACATTTGAGAGAGTTTTCCATGTTCTTCATGGTTCTTCGAAATAGCTGAGCAATCTCATTGCTGTTAGGTTTAGTTCTTTCTCTGTTCCTCTACGGTGGAACATCAATACCAGCAATTGTTAGCAGAGGTGATTTTTGTCACCTAGGGCACACTGAGAATACCTAGAGACACTTTCAGTTGTTAAAATTGTTGAGGGGTATTACTGGCATCTAGTGGGTAAAAGCCAGGGATTCTAAACGTCCTGCAATGCACAGGACAGCTCTTACAACATAGAATTTTCTGGTCCAATAGGTCAATAGGAGAAATTTTTTTTTGTTATGTATAGCACATATAAAAATTCATGTACCATTTTTGTACTGAAGTTATTTGAAATAAAGTTTTTTTTAAAGAATTTATTTATTTATTTGAGAGAGAGAGAGAGATCACAAGTAGGTAGAGAGGCAGCAGGTAGAGAGAGAGAGGGGGACACAGGCTCCCCACCTAGCAGAGAGCCCGATGCGGGACTCGATTCCAGGACCCCAAGACCACAACCCGAACCGAAGGCAGAGGCTCAACCCACTGAGCCACCCAGGCGCCGAAGTTTGTTTTTTGTTGTTTTTTTTTTTAAGATTTTATTTACTTATTTATTTATTTGAGAGCGGGCAGAATGAGAGAGAGCACAAGCAGGGGGAGTGGCAGAAGCAGACTCCCCACTGAGCAGGGAGCGAGATGCGATGGAGGTCTGGATTCCAGGCCCCCGGGGTTCATGACCTGAGCCAAAGGCAGACGCTTAACCAACTGAGCCGCCCAGGCCTCCCTCTTGATTGTAGGTTTCTACCTTGTTTCCAAAATAGTTATGTTGCTTGATACGATTATGTATTTATTCCTCTGTAGACTAGGGAGATTTGATTTTACTAGGATGGATGAAATGTATCCACTTAGCACGTTTTTATAGGCCACATCTAGTGCTACTGTGCTAGAGCACAATTCTTCTGGCTTGATCTGAGAATGATTCTTTGTTTGACTTTGGAGTGACTGAAAGTGATTTCTGGTTTGACTTTTGGGCAATAAATATGTTTTGTTTTAGGAGATTTTCATTTGATTCCAAACATATTTTATTCTTTCTGTCTTCCTTGGGTTCTGATATACCACAGGTTGAAATTTCTCTTGCATAATTGAAGAGTCTTCAGTATAGATACAGGAATTCAGGAGTTAAACCAACTGATATAAGGAGAGGAGGAGACTGGGGAGGACAAAGAAGACAAAAAGATTTGTATACTGATCATCTGTTTTTTCCAGAAGTATTCCTTTATGATTATATGAAAGAAAAAGAGGATTTTTTAATATGATTTTATTTATTTGCTAGAAGACAGAGCAAGAGAGGGAACACAAGCAGGGGGAGTGGGAGAGAGAGAAGCAGGCTTCCCGCTGAGCAGGGAGACTGTTGGGGGGCTCAGTCTCAGAACCCTGGGATTATGACCTGAGCCAAAGGCAGACGCTTAATGACTGAGCCACCCAGGTGCCCCAAGAGAAAGAGGATTTATAAACTATGTAATTGAGGGACGCCTGGGTGGCTCAGTTGGTTAAGCGGCTGCCTTCGGCTCAGGTCATGATCCCAGCGTCCTGGGATGGAGTCCTACATTAGGCTCCTTGCTCGGCAGGGAGCCTGCTTCTCCCTCTGCCTCTGCCTGCCTCTCTGTCTGCCTGTGCTCGCTTACTCTCTCTCCCTCTGTCTCTGACAAATAAATAAATAAAATCTTTTAAAAAAAATAAACTAGGGGCGCCTGGGTGGCTCAGTGGGTTAAGCCTCTGCCTTCGGCTCAGGTCATGATCCCAGGGTCTTGGGATCGAGCCCCACATCGGGCTGTCTGCTCAGCAGGAAGCCTGCTTCCCCTCCTCTCTCTCTCTCTCTGCCTGCCTCTCTGCCTACTTGTGATCTCTCTCTCTGTCGAATAAATAAATAAAATATTAAAAAAAATAATAAACTATGTAATTGAAACATCATTCTTGGGGCACCTGGGTGGCTCAGTTGGTTAAGCATTTGCCTTCAACTCAGGTCATGATCCCAAGGTCCTAGAATGGAGCCTGGCATCTTCCTTTAAAAAATATATATATATATTTATTCATTTGAGAGAGAGTGGGAACGCACTTGTGAGCAGGGGGGAGGGGCAAAGGAAGAGGGAGAAGCAGAATCCCTGCTGAGCAGGGAGCAGGACACAGGGCTCAATTCCAGGACCCCGAGATCATGATCTGAGTCGAAGGCAGATGCCAACCAACCAAGCCACCCAAGCGCCGCCAAAATATGTTCCCAATACTTTTTCCCAGTATTATTCAGCCCTAAATCAGACAATTTCAATGCTTCTCTTATTTTTAAATGAGAGTCTTTTCAGGAATTTTTTTTAATCTTTAATCACTACACCCAACGTGGGGCTTGAACGCACAACCCCAGGCTCAAGAGTCACATGCTCTACTGACTGAGCCAGCCAGACACCTTACAAATGACAGGTTTGTTTTTTTTTTTAAGATTTTATTTATTTCACACACACACACACACACACACACACACACACACACACACACACACAGAATCACAAGTAGGCAGAGAGACAGGCAGAGGGAGGGGGGGAAGCAGGCTCCCTGTTGAGCAGAGAGCCTGATGTGGGTCTCTATCCCAGGACCCTGAGACCATGACCTGAGCCAAAGGCAGAGGCCCAACCCACTAAGCCACCCAAGGCGCCCCAAAGACAGTTTTAAAATATCAAGAAGCTATACTACTAAAATTTTCTAAGGTCTTTTGTCATGCAAATAGTTTTTTTTTCTCAGGTCTCCCTTTGAGAAAGGTGGTTTTTCTTTTTGGTCTTTCATCCTGTTATTATTCTTTTTTAAGATTACATTTATTTGAGAGAGTGAGACAGAGAGAGCATGAACAGTGGTGGGGGGGGGGGAAGGACAGAGCAAGAGGGAGAAGCTGGCTCCCCATTGAGCAAGGAGCCTGATGCAGGACCAGATCCCAGGACCCTGGTATGACCCAAGCCGAAGGCAGATACTTAACTGACTAAGCCACCCAGGTGCCCCTTTATTATTTTTTTTTTTTATTAATTTTATTTTTTGAGAGAGAGTGAGAGAGTGGGGGATAGGTGAAAGGAGAAGGAGAGAGAGAATCTTAAGCAGGCTCCATGCTAAAGGCAGAGCCCCATTCCGGGCTTGATCTCACCACCCAGATTATGATCTTAACTAAAATCAAGAGTCCGATGTTTAAACCATTGCCACACAGGCACCCCAAGATTTTTTTTTTTTT
>NW_019154159.1:524396-573393 GCF_002288905.1 Enhydra lutris kenyoni
AGGAAGCAGGCTCCCTGCTAAACAGAGAGCCCGATGTGGGGCTCGATCCCAGGTTGCTGGGATTGTGACCTGAGCGGAAGGCAGAGGGCTTTAACCCACTGAGCCACCCAGGCACCCCAAGATTTTATTTTTAAGTAATCTCTATACTCGATATGATCAAGAGTCATATGCCCCCCCCCCCCACCAAAAAAAAGAAAAAGAAAAAGAAAAGAAAAGTTGCATGCTTTACTGACGGAGCCAGCCAGGCACCCCCTCAATGTTCGTTTTACTTTCAGAAAATATTAGGTTTCTTTTTACTCCCTGGAAAATGGGCATGAATACTTTCCTCATACTTCATAGCTGCACCACTGCTGTTCGAAATACTCAGATCAGTGAAACTGAAACATTTGGAAAATGCATTAAGACATAGATGGTAGAACAGTGCAGAATTTTGTGCAAAACTGCATTAAAGTTCATCCTATGGATGGCAGTCTTCAGAGACAAGAAGGATTTTTCTTCCCTTGCTTCACGATCTGTACTTCGAAAGAACGAACTATTGGGGTGACAGGATTTTCCTAATCACTCCCAAGTCATCTTTTTCTACCCATTGAAATACGCTGTTCAGAAGAACCTCAGGGACGGGAGCGTTTTGAAATTGTTTTGTTTTCAGATAAAATTTCTTCTCTAAATAAAAGCAGCTGCCACATTTTCAGACAGTATTTCCTAAGACTTATTATCTTCAATTCGTTAAAAAACTTATTTGCTGGGGCACCTGGGTGGCTCAGCGGGTTAAGCCGCTGCCTTCGGCTCGGGTCATGATCTCAGGGTCCTGGGATCGAGCCCCGCATCGGGCTCTCTGCTCAGTGGGGAGCCTGCTTCTTCCTCTCTCTCTGCCTGCCTCTCTGCCTACTTGTGATCTCTCTCTGTCAAATGAATAAATAAAATCTTTAAAACAAAACAAAACAAAAAACAAAAAAAACTTATTTGCTAACTTAGAAAGTCCTGTTCTCTTCCCTATTTGCAAATATGGCATTTACGAAATAAATCACTCCTTTAAGTTACTGGAGCACTTCTGAGCTTTCCATAACAAGGTCTTGGATTCCCTGATTTGAGTCCTCTTTTCTGCTTTGCTTTGGTGAGACAACAAACTAGTATTTGTATTTAATTAAGCAAGCCCAGCTGTCTCGATTTCACAGTTGTTTCAGCCGCTTTAATTTTGTCTGCGTGCCTTACAAGCGTTTTGGGGGTGTGAGTGGGCGGCAACCGCCTTTCGTGCCCAAGCCCAGTGCACCGACGGGGACTGGGCAAGGCCTGGATACCGTTCAGAGAAGCAGCTGCGACGACCTTAACTTGCAGACCCAACAGGGGCGAGTACAGCCAGAGTAGACAGACACCAGGGGCTCGCTCACCGCGGCTCCAGGCCCTGCGCTCGCCCCAGAAGAGCCGCCCCAGTCCGCGCACGCGCAGCCGCACTGCCGCGGCTCCCGCTCTCTCCGGGGGCCTTTTCCCGGCCCGGCGCGGGGCTGTCCGCAGCGGCGCCTGAGCAGGCTGAAGGGTTACTGTGTGGACCGGTTGCCCTGGCTCTGTTCTCCCTGTCCCGTTGTCGCCGGCCAGGAAGGAGGGACACGTGTAGAGTGTCGCGGAGGGAAGATCGTGGCCGAGAGGAGAGGCCCCTGCGGCGTTGGGTGCTTGGGCCTGCAGGCAGTGCACGAGGCGCTCGCCGGGGGGGGGGGGTCCTCTCTCGCAGGTGGCTGTGAGCGGGAGGCCTGAGCCGGGAGCGTCCGCGGCCGCGCAAGTTCCGGGGGGCTGAGGCGAGGCGCTATGGAGGAGCTCGACGGCGAGCCGACCGTCACTGTAAGGGCGCCCGCAACAGTCTTGCCTTTGCGGTCCGAGGATTGTGTCTGCTTTGTCACTGTAGGCTTGTCTACCTCCCGCGAGGCTCCTGGCCTCCTCCCTCAGCTCAGTAGCCACAGTTGGGAGGTCCCATTAGCTAGGTGCTCGTGTTCGGGTCGCAGTGGTCGCTAGGTTTTTACTCTTTCTTTGTATACTCAGAAATGCCTGGCTTGGAGGCCTCACTCCTCACTCCATCCCTCACCCTCTCTTGCCTTCCCGACTTTCCCGTCCCACTTCCGTTCCTTCTCCCGTTGGACTAGTGCTCTCATGAGCGGGCTCCGACCGTGCCGAGGTCGAAGGGGCTTTTATCTTACGCGGAACTAAGCTTCACATGGCAACACCATGGGCTTGGCTTCTGCTGCTTTTTGTGCCGTGCTGGCCCAGGATTTATTAGAAGTATTTGTTCTCGGAGACTTCTTGTACTTACCGCCCTGCTTGCTCTCAGTTCTGTCTGGACTTTCAAGAGAGTTCCAAATGTGAACGATCTGTGATGTTCGAAAATAGATTCCTGGCGTTTAGATAGGAGATACCTACCGATCCTCCGCTTCGAACACTCTCTTTTTCTCTTTATCTCCTCGCTTTTCAAATGCAAGAACCAGCACCCTCTCCCTCAGGAAAGCCTTCCCTTACCTCGCTGGCTAGGGCAAATATTTCTGTCCATTATTGGCTTGGTCTGCACCTCTTTGCTCTTGGTAAGTGGTAAGCTTCGCTGAACTGCAGGTTGCCTGATCTTGGATTTATTGCTTTTCAGAAGGTTGAGATGCGTGCAGTTTTCTGCTAAAGCCAACAGATGGAAAAGCAGTGCCTGACAAAACCAAAGATGGGGTCATTTCAAAGCTAACTGGACAAAAGGAGGCATGAGATCGTAAATAGCAGTTAATGTGGGTTGTTACTCTATAAAACTTACTGTTGTAGCGTGTTAAAATTTTAAGACCCATATAAATTACTTTAAATGTTCTATATCAAGGCTGTGTCAGTGTTAGTGGGAAGAAAAATTAGAATATCAGAATCACTGGAACTTTTTCAAACATCATCTTGCCTTTTCCTCCTCCTCTTATATCAGAGTCTTTTGGGGGGCCTCTTTCCAGTAACCTGCACAACCCTGGGGAGTTACTACTTTGATACCGAGCCTTGATAATTAGCCTTGCTTTTACAAATTGAATGAAGATGAGCCAAGCATATTAACACCAGCAGTGGTGATGGACTTGTGATAGCTCAGCTCCACGCTGGTGTTGGGGAGACCAGGAAGGAAATTGATTGACACAGCCTTACAGAGCTTGTTGACACAGCCTTACAGAGAGGCGTTTTCTTTCTTTCTTTTTTTAAAAAAATTTTATTTTTTTATTTGACAGAAAGAGACACAGTGATAGAAGGAACACAAGCAGGGGGTGTGGGAGACGGAGAAGCAGGCTTCCCACAAAGCAGGGAGCCTGATGGGGGGCTCGATCCCAGGACCCTGGGATAATGACCTGAGCTGAAGGCAGATGCTTAATGACTGAGCCACCCAGGTGCCCCTAGCATTTTCCCACTTTTCTTACTGCCTGTTTAAGATTTTATTTATCTCTTTGACAGGGAGAGAGCACAAGTAGGCAGAGAGGCAGGCAGAGAGAGAGGAGGAAGCAGGTTCCATGCCGAGCAGAGAGCCCGATGCAGGACTCCATCCCAGGACCCTGAGATCATGACCTGAGCCGAAGGCAGAGGCTTAACCCACTGAGCCACCCAGGCACCCACTGCCTGTTGTTGTTTTATTTGTTTTTTTTTTTTAAATTGGACTTCCTCAGTAGACTGCTAGCTTTGGGAGGGTAGTAACTGTATTATACAGTGTTGTATTTCTAGAGCACAGTACAGATAAAGGCTTACTAGACATTGCTTAGTTGTTAAATGACTGCGTTAGCCCTTCCTCAGAACTAACTGCACTTGTCCTTTTTTTCTTTTTTTAAAGATTTTATTCATTTATTTGACAGAGAGAGAGAGATCACAAGTAGGCAGAGAGGCAGGCAGAGAGAGGGGAGGGAGGGGAGCAGGCTCCCTGCTGAGCAGAGAGCCTGATGCGGGGCTCGACCCCAGGACCCTGAAATCGACCCCAGGACCCTGAAATCGTGACCTGAGCCGAAGGCAGAGGCTTAACTAACCCACTGAGCCACCCAGGCGCCCCTGCACTTGTCTTTAGACCAGATTATTGCCAGCCAGATTTCTTCTCTGCCAAAAATATTCATGGAGTGCCATCTTTGTGCCAGGGTCTCTTCTGAGCAGTGAATGAGAATCCCGGAATCTCCTGCCCTTGTGAGCTTTTTTAATCTTTAAAATTTTATTTATTTATTTATTTATCGGGGGGGTGGGGGAGAGAGAGAGAGAGAGAAAGAGAAAGAGCAGCAGGTAGAGGGAGAAGCAGACTCCCCGCTGAGCAGGGAGCCAGATGCAGGACTCGGCCTCCCATCCCAGGACTCCGATTAACAACCCAAGCTGAAAGCAAGTGCTTAACCAACTGAGCCACCCAGGTGTCCCGTCCTTGTGAGGTTTTATCCGTTTATAGGGCAAGGTAATAACCATGTAGGATAGTCATTTCAGGCCCTGAGAAATATTGTTGCAGTCATTTGAGAGTTGATGGTGGCTTGGGTTAGACTGGTAGACATGGTAAGTGGTTGGATTCAGGCTTATTTAAGAGTAGGACAGGATTTACTGATTGGACAAAGGTGGTAAAGGAAAGTGAAGAGTCAAAGATTACTCATAACATTTGAGGAAGGCTTTGTCCCAGTGGGGGAAGGGAATGAGACTTGGAGGTGAGCATCAAGAGTTTTTTTTTTGGTTCTGATGTTATAAATATAGCTCTAGAGGTTAGGTAACCTATGAAGGTGTGAATTAGGTAGTTGAATGTATGAGGCTGAAGCTCAAAGGGGTTGATCTGAGTTGGAGAGAAGAATTGAGTCTTTATCAAAGGGATGGCACAGGGGCGCCTGGGTGGCTCAGTGGGTTGAAGCCTCTGACTTTGGCTCGGGTCATGATCTTGGGGTCCTGGGATCGAGTCCCGCATCCGGCTCTCTGCCCAGTGGGGAGCCTACTTCCTCCTCTCTCTCTGCCTGCCTCTCTGCCTACTTGTGATCTGTCTCTGTCAAATAAATAAATAAAATCTTTAAAAAAAAAGAGAGAGATGGCACAGAAGCCATGGTATTGGAGGGCTCCTTTTAGTAAGTAACAAACAGTTCAATTTCTTTTTTTTTTTTTAATATATTATTTATTTATTCATGAGAGAGAGGCAGAGGAAGAGAAGCAGGCTCCTGTTTCTGAGCCTGATGCGGGACTCAGTCCAGGACCCCGGGATCACAACCTGAGCTGAAGGCAGAGGCTTAACCAACTGAGCCAACCAGGCGCCCCAGACAGTTCAATTTCTTTTCTTTCTTTCTTTTTTTTTTTTTTTTTAAAGATTTTATTTTATTTATTTGACAGAGAGAGATCACAAGTAGAGAGGCAGGCAGAGAGAGAGAGGGAAGCAGGCCCCCTGCCAAGCAGAGAGCCCCCCTGGGACTCGATCCCAGGACCCCGAGATCATGACCCGAACCGAAGGCAGCAACTTAACCCACTGAGCCACCCAGGTGCCCCCAAACAGTTCAATTTCTTTTCTAGTTTTAAAAAAATTCCCTTTTTCTGAACTGTAGATCGTTAAATTACAATATAGCAGTTGATTAAGGATAGCTCTCCTTTTTATCAGCACTTGCAAAGTGGCAGGCTGGGTTGAGGTGCTCAGGAAAGCTCACTTGCTTATTCAGGGTCTTAACAGACTGGGCTGATCTCAGCCACACTTAGCTGTATACCTAGATTAGCGCTTAACTTTCATGATCACTTATTTCTAGGGCTCTGCTTGCAAAGCATTTGAAAACAAAGCCTTTAGTAAAAGTAACAGTGTCTGTGCCTTTTTTTTTTTTTTTTTTTAAGATTTTATTTGTTTATTTGACAGAGATCACAAGTAGGCAGAGAGGCAGGCAGAGAGGAGGAAGCAGGCTCCCTGCTGAGCAGAGAGCCTGATGCGGGGTTTGATCCCAGGACCCTGAAATCATGACCTGAGCCAAAGGCAGAGGCTTTAACCCACTGAGCCACCCAGGCGCCCCTTGTTTTTTTCCTTTATTCTCAGATTTAACTAACTGAAGCAAGAAACAGTTGAACTTAACTTTGTACCATTTTCATTTTTAAACTGTTACCTGTTTAAGATTTTCGTTAATTTATGGGATCTGGAAGATGTTGAGTACAGGAAAAAAAATTAGTAATGTTTGTGGTATTCCTTTATATTTAAAAATTTCAAGTTTTTTCCCCTTGTCCAGAATGACTAAATTCCCTTCACAGCAGCCCTCTTTCCATGAAACTGTGGAACAGTTTCCGCATAGTCTTCATAGTCCTTGCTTTTGTAGTATTGTAAACTTGATGAATTCTGTTAGCTGTTGATATAAAGCACAAAAGATCTGGAGAGTGAAATGACTCTCCCTTTTTCTCTAAGCTCCTTCAGATTTTGGACATGGATCTTTTCTTTCTGTTGCAGACTCTTCTACTAGCAAGAGAAAACTAAATTTTCACATTTGATTTTGCTTTCTCCATTTCAAGAGAAGTCTCTGGAAATGTTGTAAGAGATTTTCTTGCAAATATTCGACAGGTTCTTTATCCAAATGTGGAGGCTTTCCTCTTCTATAAGGAGGGAATTGATCTAATGGAAGTCTTACAATTTTGGCAAATCATGTGGTGTGCAGGTCCTGCATTTTGAAGTGATGTAGTTAAAAAAAATTTTTTTTCAGTATAGTTTTTCTTAATTTTATCATTAACAGTTCTCCGTGATGTTGCCAGATGTTTATGGCATATTTTAGTATTAAAGATCTCAAGCTTGGCAAAGCTCTAGAAGCTGCCAAAGAGACAGTTGCTCAGGAGAGAACCTTCTTTGAATATGTCTAGCCTCTTTTCATACTTAATGGGAAAGCTTATCAGCATTTTTAGTTTGTCCTCCATTGTTGGAAACATGAGGCTTTCTTTTTGTTTATGTCTATTGAAATCTGGATAGAGACAAGCCGTTGAACATCATCACAGCTTTTTCAAGAAGCTGTTATATAAGAAATGTCTACAAGTTGGTGGTTTATAATTTCTCATTATAGATCCTTTTTATCACTGCCACAGAATAATTTAGTCAACTCTTGATTCTTTGTTTTAGGGGTAATGGCAGTACAAAGAAATATAGAAATAATATTTATTTGAATTTGAGGTTATATAAAATTTCAACTCTAGGTATCTTTTCCTTTTTTTTAGATTATTTATTTATTTGTGAGAGAGCAAGAGTATATATGCACAAGCAGGGATCAGGGGCCAAGGGAGAGGGAGAAGCAGACTCTGTTGAGTAGGGAGTCCAACACAGGGCGCTATTCCAGGACTCTGATCATGGTCTGAGCTGAAGGCAGACGCTTAACTGACTAAGCCACCCAGGTGCCCCTCGATATAGGTTTATCTTATTTATTGAGTTATCCATAAGCTAATATTAAGTGACCTTAATTTTTTTTAGAGATTTTATTTATTAGAGAGAGTTCACGAGCAGGGGGGAAGGGTAGAGGAAGAAGCAGAATTCTTGTTGAGCAGGGAGCCCGATGTAGGACTTGATCCCAGGAGTGAGAGAGGAGCACAAGTGGGCGGTGGGGGGGGGCATTGAAGGGCAGAGGGAGAAGCAGACTCCAAGAGCCTGATGCGGGGCTCCATCCCAGCATACTGGGATCATAGCCTGAGCCAAAGGCAGACGCCCAACCAACTGAGCCACCCAGACACCCCCAGTTCATACTTTTTAACATGAAATCAGTAGCAAAGAAGCTGAAGCTTTTGTAATTAGATAACTCAATTAAAAATTTAAAGTGTGGGGCACCTGGGTGGCTCAGTGGGTTAAGCCTCTGCCTTCAGCTCAGGTCAGGATCTCAGGGTCCTGGAATCAAGCCCCACATCGGGCTCTCTGCTCAGCAGGGAGCCTGCTTCCCCTTCTCTCTCTGTCTGCCTCTCTGCCTACTTGTGATCTATGTCTGTCTGTCAAATAAATAAATAAAATCTTTCAAAAAATAAATAAAAATTTAAATAAAATTTAAATAAAAATTTAAAGTGAGAGGTTCAGTCAGTTAAGCATCTGCCTTCGGCTCAGGTCATGATCCCAGATTCCTGGGATTGAGCCTCACATCAGGCTCCCTGTTCAGCGGGGAGCCTGCTTCTCCCTCTCCCTCTGCCTGCCACTCCCCCTCCTTGTGCACACGCATTCTCTCTCTTTCTGTCAAGTAAATAAATAAAATCTTAAAAAAAATTTAGTGTGTCTGGACGGCCCCGTCTGTTAAGTGTCTGCCTTTGGATCAGGTCATGATCCCAGGATACTGCGATCAAGTCCTGAATTGGGCTTCCACCTCAGCTGGGAGTCTGCTTCTCTTTCTATCCTTGCCTGTACTCGTGATCTCTCTCTGTCTCTCAAATAAATAAATAAAATATTTTAAAAAATTTTGAAGTGAGTTCTTGTATGAGGGTAATGGTGATTGATGTTAATTTTTTCTGTTTTAGAAGAATCAGAGACTGAGCCAGGCTGCCCCTTTATCTATATCATCCGAAAGGATATAGATGTTTACTCTCAGATCCTGAGAAAACTCTTCAATGAATCCCATGGAATCTTTGTGGGCCTCCAGAGAATTGAAGAAGAATTGACTGGAAAATCCAGAAAAGCTCAGTAAGTTGGCTGCTGATAGGTGCTGAAGTTCACAACTAAATTTTGAAAGCCAAATGAAATGCATTGTTTTCCTTTTTTCTTTTCCTTAAGATTTTATTTATTTATTTGAGAGAGGGAGAGAGAGAGGGAGCAAGCACAGGAGTGGTGGGGGAGGGCAGAGGGAGAAGGAGAAGCAGATTCCCAGGTGAACAGGGAGCCCAACACGATGGGGCACAGGGCTCCGTTTCAGTACTCTAGAATCCTGACCTGAGCTGAAGGCAGCAGCTTAGCTTACTGTGCTACCCAGGCCCCCTTAGAACTGTTTTTCTTGCTAAAGATTGCATAACTAATCCAGTTGCTTTCTTGTGGATGTTTGTTTAGTTTTGTCATTTCCTTTCTAATTAATTAGTTAATTATTTATTTATTTTAAAGTTTTATTTATTTATTTGACAGAGAGAGAGATATCACAAGTAGAGGCAGGTGGTGGGGCGGGGTGCAGGCTCCCTGCTGAGCAGAGAGCCCGATATGGGGCTTGATCCCAGGACCCTGAAATCATGACCTTAGCCGAAGGCAGAGGCTTAATCCACTGAGCCACCCAGGTGCCTCGTTTCCTTTTTTAAAGACTTTATTTTGAACTAATTTTGGACTTACAGAAACAGTACAAAAATTAAAGATTCCTGTGCATCCTTCACTTAGTTTTGTTACGTTAATATCTACATAACCATGTTACTGTTACTTAAACCAGGAAACTTAAAACATCAATGCGTTATGATTCAAGGCCTCATTTGAATTTACCAGTTTTTCCACTAAGGTCCTTTTTTCTCTGCTGCAACTCAGGTTGTATTTAGTTTTTTTTCCTTTGTCTTTTTTTTTTTTTAAGATTTTGTTTATTTATTTGACAGAGATCACAAGTAGGCGGAGAGGCAGGCAGAGAGAGAGGAGGAAGCAGGCTCCGTGCTGAGCAGAGAGCCCGATGAGGGGCTTGATCCCAGGACCCTGGGATCATGACCCAAGCCGAAGTCAGAGGCTTTAACCCAATGATCCACCCAGGCGCCCCAAGATTTTATTTATTTGACAGAGGTCACAAGTCAGCAGAGAGGTGGGGTGGGGGTGGGGAGAAGCAGGCTCCCGGCCGAGCAGAGAGCCTGACAAGGGGCTTGATCCCAGGATCCCGAGATCATGACCTCAGATCATGACCTGAGCCGAAGGCAGAGCCTTAACCCACTGAGCCACCCAGGCCCCCCTTTTCTTAGTCTCTTTAATGACCTTGACACTTTTGAAAAATACTGACCAATTATTGTGGTGACAGTCCCTCCATTTGGGTTTCTCCGATGTTTTCTCATGAACAGAGAAAGGTTATGCATTTTTTTTTAAGGTTATTCATTTTTAGTAAGAATACCACAGAACTGGTATGATGTGTCCTTAGTATGTCATGTCATAGGGTTCATGATGTTGATGTTTTATTCTAGTTTTGTTGACCTTGATCATTTGCTTGATGTGGTTTCTACTGGGTTTCTTGACTATAAAGTTACCGTCTTTCCCTTTGTAGCAGAAACTTTTTTTTTTAATTTAATTTTATTTTTTCAGTGTTCCAAGAGTCATTGTTAGTAGCAGAGACTTTGAGATTATGCAAATCCTATTTCTCCTTAAATTTTCAACCACTAGTTTTAGTGTCCATCAGTGGATCTCATCTGCAGCAATTAATGTCAGTATGGATTCGTGGATATTTATTTCAGCCCACTGATTGTCTCATATATTACTTACTTTGTTGCTCGAGTTCCAGCTTTCGCTGTAGGAGCTCTTTCAGGTTGGTTCCTGTCTTTGAGCAAGCTCCTACCTTCTATTGAGAACTTCCTTGCTTTTTGTCACCACAGGATGCACCAGGCTCATCTTGTATGTCATTTCATTTTTTGTAGGTTGGTCCGAGTGAGTAAGAACTACCGATCAGTCATAAGGGCATGTATGGAGGAAATGCACCAGGTTGCAAGTAAGGATTCTATGTGTGTATATGTGATAATAATGGAAATGTTTATCTAGCTGTAAATACTGCAAGGTAGAATCTATTTGACTCTCCAGTTTAAAATTCTTACTTTCCTGTCTTCCATAATTCTTAGTTTTTTGGCAGTTGTCTTGAGTATATTTTTCAAGTTAGAGCATACTGAGCCGACAGGTGTGCGACTAGGGGCCAGATTAACAACCTTTGAAAATCACATTCCTGGTTCTTTAACCTTGGTGACTTCTTTGTTTCTTTCTCCTTCCTTCCTCCCTTCCTCCCTTCCTTCCTTTCTAAAAGACTTATTTTGAGAGAGCATGTGTGAGCCTTGAGGAAGGGGCAGAGGGAGAGAGAGTCTTAGACTCTGCCAATCGCAGAGTGTGACTTGGGGCCTGGTCTCAAGACCCTGAGATCATGACCTGAGCTGACTTGTTCTCTTAACCAACTGTGCCAACCAGGCATCTCTAACCTTGGTGATTTAAAGTCACCATAACCGTGAGAGCCACGTGACTCCTGGATGCTGAGTAGAGTCTTTTATAACCTGATGGTCTCTGTAGTTTGTAGTTGAAAGTGTCACTTACAGCTTGAGAGCATTGGGTGTGCAAATCATTGATCTGCAACAAAGAGATACAAAGCATTTTTAAAAAAATCTGTAGTGAAGTGGTGCCTGGTTGGCCCAGTCAGCTAGGCGTCCGACTCTTGGTTTTGGCTCAGGTCATGGTCTCAGGGTTGTGAGATCAAGCCTTACTTCGGGCTCATGCTCAGTGTGGAACCTGCTTAAGTTTCTCTCTTTCTCTTCTCCCAACTCCCTTCCCCCACCAGTACATGCTCGTAAAAAATAAAAATCTGTAGTGAAAATGGGAGGGCATTAAAGGAAACAAAGGCACAAGCCAAAGAACCTGGTATATGAAGCTGTAACTATGAGACTAAAAGTTTAATTGCTCACTTAAAATGTTTTGTGTTTTGTTAGTTGCTGCTAAAGATCCAGCCAGTGGTCGCCAGTTCAGCAGCCAGGTAAGGGGGGGGGCACTTTGTTGTCCTGCTGGGGCCATTGTGTCCTTTTGCATCCTCAGCCTGGTGTGGGGCTTGATCCCAGGACTCTGGGATCATGACCTGACCCAAAGGCAGATGGTTTTTTGTTTTTGTTTTGTTTTTTAAGATTTTGTTTATTTATTTGACAGAGAGGTCACAAGTAGAGAGGCAGGCAGAGGGGGAGGGAGAAGCAGGCTCCCCGCTGAGCAGAGAGCCCGATGTGGGGCTCGATCCCAGGACCCTGGGATCATGACCTGAGCTGAAGGCAGAGGCTTAACCCACTGAGCCACCCAGGCGCCCTGAGTTTCCGGTTCTTATGGGAAATGTCAGTCCTAATCATGCTGTGTCACCTGAGATAATGAGCTGAGCTTTTGGAATCACCAGTTATTTAATAAACTGTACTCAGCTCATGAACCCAGTATTTTTACTCAGTTGTTTAGTTGGAGCTGGAAGATGACTGAAACAATTCTCTTTATTTTGTAGGTACTTGATGGTGTTCAAACTCAGTAGTGAATAGGGACTAGTGGATTGTCTCTGGTGCAGTCTAGTGCACAGTCAGCAAAGCATTTGTTTTCCTTTGTGAGCTAGGTGGTTCGTGTTTGTGTATGAAAGGGTGGCGGGGAGAGGAGACTACGTGTTCCTAGGGGCAGGGTGCAGGTGATTTTTATTTTTGGGTCTTATATGAGTTTGCCTTTTTTTTTTTTTTTTAAAGATTTTATTTATTTATTTGACAGAGAGAGACCACAAGCAGGCAGAGAGGCAGGCAGAGGGAGAGAGAGGAGGAAGCAGGCTCCCTGCTGAGCAGAGAGCCCGATGCGGGGCTCGATCCCAGGACTCTGAGATCATGACCCAAGCCGAAGGCAGCGGCTTAACCCACTGAGCCACCCAGGCGCCCCTATGAGTTTGCCTTTTAATAGACTTTCTTAAACTTAGTCCCTTGAGTACCAACTTCACAATTTTTGCTCTATCTGTAGAATTTATTTTTCTTTTTATTAACATACAATGTTTTATTTGTTTCAGGAGTACAGGTCTGTGAATCCTCAGTCTTACACACTTCACAGCACTCACCATAGCACCTACCCTCCCCAGTGTCCATGACCCAACCACCCCATCCCTCCCACCTGCTCCTCTCCAGCAACCCTGTTTGTTTCCTGAGATTAAGAGTCTCTTATGGTTTGTCTCCCTCCCCAGTCTCATCTTGTTTCATTTTTCCCTCCTTCCCCTCCACGATCCCCTGCCCTGCCTCTCAAATTCCTCATATCAGAGATTATATGATAATTGTCTTTCTCTGACTTATTTCACTTAGCATAATACCCTCTAGTTCTATCCATGTGGTTGCAAATGGTAAGATTTCAGGGTTTTTTTTTTTTTTTTAAAGATTTTATTTATTTATTTGAGAGAGATCACAAGTAGGCAGAGAGGCAGGCGGGGGTGGGGTGGGGAAGCAGCTGAGCAGAGAGCCCAATGCGGGGCTCGATCCCAGGACTTGAGATCATGACCTGAGCCGAAAGCAGAGGCTTAACCGCACTGAGCCACCCAGGTGCCCCGATTTTGTTTTTTGTTTTTGATGGCTGCATACTATTCCATTGTATGTATATACCACATCTTCTTTGTCCATTCATCTTTAATGGACATCTAGGTTCTTTCCATAGTTTGGCTATTGTGGACATCGCTGAAATAAACATTCGGGTGCACGTGCCCCTTTGGATCACTGCATTTGTATCTTTAGGATAAATAGTAGTGCGATTGCTGGGTTGTAGGGTAGCTCTTTTCAACTTTTTGAGGAACCTCCATACTGTTTTCCACAGTGGCTGCACCAGCTTTCATTCCCACCAACAATGCAGGAGGGTTCCCCTTTCCCCACATCCTTGCCAATACCTGTTCTTTCCTGACTGGTTAATTTTAGCCATTCTGACTGGTGTGAGGTGGTATGTCACTGTGGTTTTGATTTGTATTAGAATTTTAAATATTATTTACTGAAGGGACATCTGGGTGGCTCAGTTGGTTAAGCTACTGCCTTTGGCTCAGGTCACAATCCTGAGCTCCGAGATGAAGTCCCAAATTCGGCTCCCAGCTCAGCAGGGAGTCTGCTTTTCCCTCTGGCCCTCTCATGCTCTCTCTCACTCTCTCTGTCTCTCAAATAAAGTCTTAAAAAGTATATATTATTGGGGCACCTGGGTGGCCCAGCAGGTCAAGCCTCTGCTTTCAACTCAGGTCATGATCTCAGGGTCCTGGGATCAAGCTCCGAATCAGGCTTTCTGCTTAGCAGGGAGCCTGATTCCCCCTCTTTCCGTCTGCCTCTCTGCCTACTTATGCACTCTCTCTCTCTCTCTCTCTCCCTCCCCCCCAAAAAAGTGTGTGTGTGTGTGTGTGTGTGTATAATTTATTGAATATTTTTCTACGAATCATCTCCCATTTACTTAGAGCTTCTTTCTAAATCAAAATGTTCATGAAGACTTTGGGTGTGATGAGCTAATTATATTCTTCTATAATATACATTAAACTGAAACAAGAACCATTAAAACAAAAAAAAATTGTTAATCTGCCTACCACCCCCTAAAATTCACTCACTGGCTTCCCTGTGGGAAACCCTGCTATAGAAATATTCAGTAATTGTTGAGTTAATAATGAATGACCTCATATGATTCAAGCCCTGCTTCATTCCTTTGCTCTAAGAGAAATGTCAGGAATGTTTTCAGTTAAAACTTTGTCTCCATTTCTTCTTTAGGTCTCCATTTTGTCAGCAATGGAGCTCATCTGGAACCTTTGTGAGATTCTGTTTATTGAAGTAGCTCCAGGTGAGCAAGAAATCATCCCTTCAGCAGTACCAAAGGTGTCCTCCCTCCCTTTCCTCTTTGTCTTTCCTGTGTGTCGTGATGAGCATTTTATTGCCAAGAATGCTCTTTTCCTCACCCTTCTTCAACATAACCAGCAGAAAGCTATATATAACACCCCAAAACCCTGCTGTTTTGTCTGATACTACCAAAAAAACTCAGAGATTATGCCTTCTAAAAACCTAAGATGTTGGGCAGGTGACCCCTGAAAAACACCAGGAAAGCACAGTGGACTAGTGTGTGGCAGGGGTGGTCAGGATTCATACGGTGGACTGGTCAAGCTGAAGAAAGTTTTAGGATCAGGGAAGAGGCATGGAGTGGGTCTCCCTCCCAGCCTCAGAAAGAACCAACTCTGTCCACTCCTTGATTGCAGACTTCTGGCCTCCAGAAATGTGAAACAATAAATGTCGGTTGTTTAAAATTAAAAATTAAAAGAAAGGAACAAAGTTTTAGGGCTGTGAGGCGGGATTAGATGGTGAGAAGCAAAGTCACTTGGAGACTTCTCTCCCCAGAGATTGAGGGAAGGGGCAGCCCGACCTGTGCACTGTGCACTCTGAATTATTCCGTGTTCTTGAACTAAGTTGTGGTTGGTATGGTATCCTGGCCTGAGTGGGCTCTCTGTGGAGGTGCTGCAGGGTTTTTTTGCATTCTCTTGATGACTTATGTTTGCTTTTATCCATAAATGAATGTTAATAATCTGTGCAGTCATAGCTTTTTACTCCTACTTCTGCTAAAGCCCTGAGCAATGTGAAAATGAAATTAGTTGATTCTGTTTTTATCTCCTCCCGTATATTTTGAGGGCTGTTGCTGTGGTTTTGTCATACCTAGCACCTAGTCAGTAGCAATCCCTACATGGCCATTCCTTATGTAGCCACCGAGTATTGCATAGTCATGAAGAATTAGAGGTGGAAGGTGAGATTCAGCCCTTTCAAAAATTCATGAAATGTGGAGCTGCCTGGCTCAGAGGAACTATTCGTAAGTCCATTTGCTAGTCCAGTCCTTTATTCAGGACCATATGGGTACCCACCGAAGTGGGATAAAGTACTTCCTACCTAGTCATCTTGTCTGCCTACATTTTCTGTCTGTACAATGGGAAAGTGGAATTTGCTGCAGATGAAGCTGAGGTTTTTGTGTGTAACAAGAGTTTTTTCTCCCAGCTGGCCCTCTTCTCCTTCACCTCCTTGACTGGGTCCGACTGCATGTGTGTGAAGTGGACAGTTTGTTGGCAGATGTCCTGGGCAGTGAGAATCCAAGCAAACATGAGAGCTTCTGGAAGTTGGTAAGCATCTCCTGCAGGCTGGGCCTTCCTGACTTCCATCTCATGATTTGTTTTTCCCAGTGCTTCAGGCAGGCCCGAGGATTGTCTGCGGAGCCTGCTCAGAATCGGACTGGCTCTTTGGGTCTGTGATTATGGGGATGCTCTTAGATCTTTTCTTCCCTGCTCCACAGGAGAGTTTAGAACTAAGTTGTTGTGTAAGAAAAGTAATGCTTTGTAGACTTCCCATTGAGCAGGGATGTTTAATTTCTTTGTGAGTCTAAGGAAGAGAAGATGTGATAAAACTGTTCGATAGGAGCTGTAGGGGGGTTGGAGGTTAAATGAGCAGGAAGAGTTTTGATAGAAATGTTCTAAAACTGGATTGTAGTGATGCTGCACAACTCTGTAAACTTAGAACTTAAATAGGTGAGTGTTTATAGTGTAGCTCCAAAATTGTAGCTCCAAATAGCTATTGAAAACAAAAAGATGGATGATCCTGGAGTTATTTTGGGTTATCAGTGTGGAAGTCAGTGTGTGTATTGGGGTTGTGAGTGTGTGTGTGGGTGGGTATGTATATACTCTGTGCCTACTGACCTGTGACCCAATTGGGAGGGACTGGGGAGAGATTGCTAGTTGACCTGAATAATGGAAAGTTGATTAAACTTAGAAAATCTGGAATTCCGATAAATGTTGCCTTTGATGCTATTTCTGGGCCTTTTGTTGCTGCGAGATCTGTGCAAGTGTGGGGAGAGCCTTTGTTCAGGAAGTATTAGGCTCAGATTTTGTGTCTCTGATTCATTCACTGAGTATTTATTGAGTGCTCCTGTTTGCAAGGCACTGAGGAAACAGTCATGAACAAAGTGGGCAAAGATTTCTTTCCTTAGGAAGCTTTACATTCTGGGTGGGGAGACAGGAAACAAGTACAGAAACAAGTAAAACATGTAGCATGCCTAACGGGAGCACTGTGATGTGGAGGGCAGTAAAGCCAAGGTGGGGCATGGGCAGTGCTGGAGCCGAGTAATCAGGGAAGGCCTCCCTCATGAGGTGATGGTGGGGGGAGGGGCTCTGGGCCAGAGGAGGGGGAAGAGTGTTGCAGATAGTGAGACCTGCACAAGCTCTCGCCTGGAGGCGCGTGAGATGAGGAGCAGTGTGAGCAAGGGCAGAGAGTCACGGGGTTAGATCAGAGGGTTCCTTGGACTGTGATAGGGACTTAGAGAGAGGCAGTAGAGCAGTGTGGTAAGAACATGCATGGTCTGTGGTGCCAGACTGTCTGAGTAACTGGTTGCCGGCTCTGCCTCTTGCTAGCTGTGGGGTATTAAATATGTTGCTTAATATCCTTTAGTTTCTTCTGTACAGTGCAGATAGTAAGGTTATGTTTTTTTGTTTGTTTTTAAAGATTTTTTTTTTAAAGATTTTATTTATTTATTTATTTGACAGAGAGAGAGAGAGAGCGCGAGCGAGCACAAGCAGGCAGAGAGGCAGGCAGAGGCAGAGAGAGAAGCAGGCTCCCCACTGAGCAAGGAGCCCGATGCGGGGCTCGATCCCAGGACTCTGAGATCATGACCTGAGCCGAAGGCAGCGGCTTAACCCACTGAGCCACCCAGGCGCCCCATATTTTTAAAGATTTTATTTATTTATTTGACAGACAGAGTTCACAATTAGGCAGAGAGAGAGAGAAGAGGAAGCTCTGCTTCCCGCCGAGCAGAGAGCCCAATGCGGGACTCGATCCCAGGACCCTGGGATCATGACCTGAGCTGAAGGCAGAGGCTTTAACCCACTGAGCCACCCAGGCGCCCCTAAGGTTATGTTTATGTTACGATTAGGGCTCCTAGGTGGCTCAGTCAGTTAAGCATCTGACTTCAGCTCAGGTCATGATCTCAGGGTCCTGGAATCAAGTCTTACATTGGGTTTCCCTGCTCAGTGGGGATCCTGCTTCTCCCTCTCCTTCTGCCCCTCCCTCCCGCTCATGCTCTCTTCTCAAATAGAGATTATATTTTGATTAAAAGATATATATGTGTGTAAGCTAGTTGATGGACATGGCCCCTGAGTCAGATGGGGTGGGCGTGCGCATAGGAGAGCTGAGCATTCACACTGTGATTGGATGTAGGTTTCCAAGGCTCTCTGGCTGCCCTACCAAGGATGGAGCAAGGGCAGAAGCAGAGACCGGTCTAGAGGCTCTGGTACTAAACCATGAAAAGATGGTGGTGACTTGGACAAGGGTGGAAGTTGAACACAGGAGGTGGTGAGGAATGATTACATTCTGGATGCAGTTTGCAGATACCGTTGATGGGATTGGCTAATAGATAAGATGTGCATGTGTAAGAAATGAGAGAATGTGGGAGGATCAGGTTGGTGAGTTGGAGGCAGCCAGGTGTTTACTTTTAGAGATGCTACATTTAAGATGCCCATGAGGTCTTACCTAAGTGGAGACACTATCTCAGGCAGTACTGTGTACAAGTCTGGAATCCAGAGAAGGAAGTACAGGCTAGAGAGAAATTGGGGATTTGTCAGCATATATATCTTTGGCACTTAAAAAAAAAAAAAGAAGATTTCGTTTATTTATTTGACGGAGAGAGAGATAGTGAGAGAGGGAACAGAAGCAGGGGTAGTGGGAGAGGGAGAAGCAAGGCTTCCTGCTGAGCAGGGAGTCCAGTTCAGGGCTGGATCCCAGGAATCCCAGAACGCTGGGATCATGACCTGAGCCGAAGGTGGATGCTTAAAAACTGAGCTACTCGGGCACCCCTATCTTTGGCTTTTTTTTTTTTTTTTTTTTTAAAGATTTTATTTATTTGACAGAGAGATCACAGTAGACAGAGGCAGGCAGAGAGAGAGAGGGGGACGCAGGCTCCCTGCTGAGCAGAGGGCCCGATGCGGGACTCGATCCCAGGATCCTGAGATCATGACCTGAGCCGAAGGCAGTGGCCTAACCCACTGAGCCACCCAGGCGTCCCTATCTTTGGCTTTTTTGAGCATGACTTAGTATGGGAAAATGTTACTTTGTATGTTTTACATATTTGTTAGTGTGTATGTACTGTTGGTTGTCATTATGCATGACAGTTAAAGTCTATAAAGTTGCCCGAACGTTGTCTTGCTGATTATTGTAATACAGGATTCTTCCAGCCTCTGATCCCATTTTTTTATTTTTTTTTTTATTTTTTTTTTTTTTGAGAAAGGGGTTTTTTTTTTTTTTTTTTTTTTTTTTAGATTTTATTTATTTATTTGACAGACAGAGATCACAAACAGGCAGAGAGGCAGGCAGAGAGACAGGAGGAAGCAGGCTCCCTGCTGAGCAGAGAGCCCGATGCGGGACTCGATCCCAGGACTCCGAGATCATGACCTGAGCCGAAGGCAGCGGCCCAACCCACTGAGCCACCCAGGCGCCCCTCTGATCCCATTTTTGTGAGCTGATCAATGTATAACCTTGTTTTATGTATGGTTTTGCTTAAAGACACCTCATTTATTGTTTTTTTTTTTTTTAATTTTTAAAAGATTTTATTTATTTATTTGACAGAGATCACAAGGAGGCAGAGAGACAGGCAGAGAGAGAGAGGAGGAAGCAGGGTCCCTGCTGAGCAGAGAGCCCGATGCGGGGCTCGATCCCAGGACCTGGGATCATGACCTGAGTCAAAGGCAGTTGAAACCCACTGAGCCACCCAGGAGCCCCAGGACACCTCATTTAATATATACTGTTGACTCATCATGGCGAATAACACGGTAGCGTGTGCCTGAACGAGGCTAATCTAACACATTTTCTCCCTGTGGGCCGCCATCCCTCCTTAGCACTTAGCACTTAAGCACTTCAGCACCCTGCTCAGCAAAAAGCACAATACAAAAAAAGTGGCCCTAGGTAGAACCTGAAAAAGACCGTTGTTTGGTGTGAGAGTTGATACAAGAAGGTAGAGTTCTGCCTTGTTCATCCTCAGCTGGGAATGTGCACATCAGTTAGTTCGTTTTTGCCACTCTGCACACGTCCACAAGTAATGGTGACACTGCCTCACATACTGACTTTGGGGTTACAAATAGATGTTAACAAGTGGGGAAATTCACAGATGCAGAATCTGAGTAACGAGGACTGACTTGATGTTGAGCGTATGTGTGCGTCTGTGTTTATTTGAACTGAACCTTTTATGAACTCATCTTTACTTGATGTACTATGCCGTTTTCTATTTTTTTAAAAAATATTTTATTTATTTATTTGACAGACAGGGAACACGGGCAGGAAGAGTGGGTTCCCATGGAGTAGGGAGCTCAGCCATTTTCTGTTCTCTGTTTCATTCATTCACCATTTATTAAGTAAATTCTGCATCCAATGTGGGGCTTGAACTCATGACTGTGAGATCAAGAGTTGTGTGCTCTACTGAATGATCTAGCCAGGTGTCCCCATTTCATTTATTTTTTAAAAAGTTGGTTGCAATCTGTAATGTGTTAAAACATGCAGTTTGAAAAGCATGGTCCAGTTTAAAACCCTTAGACTAGATAAGCTAGATGACTGCTGGAGGGAAGGAGCCAGCGCACTTCCGTAAGGCTAGGAAGCCCAAGTGCAGACTGAGGAGACTGGCTCCTGGGCGTGTGCGAATGTTATGCTCTTGTGTGTCCTCCAGGTGACCATCTTGGTGCTACAGGGCCGGCTGGACGAGGCTCGGCAGATGCTCTCCAAAGAAGCTGACGCTAGTCCCTCCTCTGCAGGCATGTGCCGGATCCTAGGGGACCTGATGAGGACGATGCCCGTTCTCAGTGTATGTGGGAGCAGCCCTGTTCTGCTGGGTCACAAGAGAGGGGTTCGTTTATTAAGCACAAAGCGTTTCTGTGGCGACGGCATCTCACCGTGTCTCTCCCCTTAGCCTGGTAACACCCAGACGCTGACAGAGCTGGACCTGAAGTGGCAGCACTGGCACGAGGAATGCGAGCGCCACCTCCAGGACAGCACGTTTGCTGCCAGTCCCCACCTGGAGTCTCTCTGCAAGGTCTGTGGGAGGGAAGTCCAGGTTGGGGTCCAAGTTGGGGCTGTGCCATCCAACACAGCAATGCCAGGAACGTGATCCTCTCCGGACAAGGCTGTCCATCAGCTCTGCCAGGAAGAAGAGGGCTCTCAGACCTGATACTCTGGTTGAGATTCGCAGAGGTTTTTTGTTTTTGTTTGTTTGTTAAGATTTTATTTATTTATTTGAGAGAGAGAGAGAGCCTGTGCTCGAGAAAGCACCAGCAGGTGGGGAGGGAGGGAGGGGGGTGGAGGGAGGGATAGAAGCAGGCTCCCCGCTGAGCAGAGATCCTGACGCAGGGCTCCATCCTAGGACCCCAGGATCATGACCTGAACTGAAGGCAGGTGCTTCACCGACTGAGCCACCCAGGAGCCCCGAGACCAGGAGAGTTAACAGAGAAGTTGGTCTGGAACTGAAGGAAAATCTCTCTTTCCTTAGATCATGCTGGGAGATGAAGCCGCTCTGTTGGAGCAGAAGGAGCTGCTGAATAACTGGTATCACTTCCTAGTGACGCGGCTCCTGTACTCTCATCCCACAGTGAAACCCATTGACCTGCACCTCTATGCCCAGGTGAGCCTGAACTCCGAGGATGGCTGTGGGGAGTACGAATCCTGTGGGCTAGGTTATTGTCAGTATGTGGCCTTTTTGAGTTGAACCTCCCTGGAGAACAGGAGGGTCTTTCCTTTGCCCCTCTCTCCTCCTTTTAAGTTTATTTTTTTAGTAATCTCTGCCCCCAGCATGGGGCTCTGACTCATGACTCTAGAGATCCAGAGTCGCACGTTCTCGCAGCTGTGCCCACCAGGTGCCCTTCCTTTGGCCCTTTTTGAAGGACCCCGTCGCCCTTCTCCAGGGTTCCCTACACAGCAGCCCTCCTGTCCCCTTGAGTCTCTGCTTCCATCTGGGAATTGAGTGGGTCCCCAACTTTCCACAGTCCAGCCTTGACCTGTTTTTGGGAGGGGAGAGCAGCCCGGAACCCCTGGACAGCATCTTGTTGGCGGCCTTTGAGTTTGACGTGCACCAGGTGATCAAGGAGTGCAGGTAGGCCCTGCTGCGCCGTCCCTGCGTGCGGCTCAGTGAAGCCAGGCGAAGTCCGAGCGTTGTGCAGCCGGCACCGCCGTCTTCTCTTAGAATGTCTTGTTGCTTCTCACGGGTGTCTTAACTTGCTTCCCACACACATTCTCCCCTCCTGAGCCACATGGAGGTAGATAATGGCTTCTTTCTGGACAACCTTGGGGACCTTCCTGAGGTACTATGTTTACTGTATTCATAATGATTTTTAGGGATGTTGACTTGAACAACATCGCAGTAAATGACTTTGATATTTAAAATCCAGAAAAAGTCAGCAAGCCTATTTCTTGGAACCTGATGGATATGCAAACTGCCTTAAGGGAGAGCACTTCTCCGTAGCCTCACTGTCTAGTGAGCCATGAGCTGCCTCACCAGCAGGCCCCCGGCTGAGTCTTTGTAGAGCAAGGATGCTACACTACCCCCTCCTCAAAAGGGTGTCTTGTCAGTGCATTGAATCTTCAGCAAGGTGAGAAAGGGAGTGTCAGACATAACGAATCAAAGGTACAGCTTGTTGGGAATTTTCATATATAGTAAGTCAGACGTCATTTTGTGTCCCTTCTTGTGCAGCCTGGACACGTGGGTCTTGCATTGAAGACCCCCAGCAGACTACTCTTGGGAACTACAGCAGACGACCCTGCTCAGTATCAAATTCACTGACCTCTACTAGATCTTTTTCAGTAGATCTGGGCAATGGGAAGGGATTCCCCTCCTGCTATGCTCCTCCTGTTTGAGCTAGAAGACAGCTGGAGCTTGAAGAAAATGGTGGAGGAAGAAAACTAGGTTTTGTGTCCATATTCTTTTCACAGATGTATAGCTGGAGCTGGAAGATGACTTTCAGAATCCAGCTGTGGGGGGGCTATCCACACGGAGTGGTTAGTGAGAGTAACTTACAGAGGTGCACACACACGTCATTATTTGGCTCTGCCTATAATTTGAAGTAATGGGCATTCCTAAATATATTGGCTGTTATAGGAGTGGGTTATTTCCACCAGGGTTTCCTTCATAATCCACATCTCAATTTTTGGGAACAAATCAGATTTGAGCACAACCAGGAGGAAGGACAATGAAAAGGGAAAGCACCCTGTTCTCTGCAGTGACAATAGAAAAAAAGAGAGGGGTGCCAGTGGAGTGGCTTTCATGAATGCCACAGAAAATGGCCCCACCCTCCTGCCAGTCACACATAAAGAAGGATCAGGCTCCCAGTCCGTTAGTCTGAACATCTATCTGTCCTGGCAAATAGGAAAGGGTCTAAAGTATTTCTGTTTCTTATAAATTTTGGAGCTAGGGTTTTTCTTTTCTTTTTCTTTCTTTTTTAAAATTTATTTATTTGATAGAGATCACAAGCAGGCAGAGAGGCAGGCAGAGAGAGAGAGGAGGAAGCAGGCTCCCTGCTGAGCAGAGAGCCTGACGCGGGGCTCGATCCCCGGACCCTGGGATCATGACCCGAGCCAGAGACAGAGGCCTCAACCCACTGAGCCACCCAGGCGCCCTTGTTTTGTTTTTTTAAAAGATTTTATTTATTTGACAGAGCACAGGTAGAGGGTGAGCTAGGAGCCTGATGTGGGACTCGATCCCAGGACCCTGGGATCATGACCCGAGCCAAAGACAGAGGTCTCAACCCACTGAGCCACCCAGGCACCCTTGTTTTGTTTTTTTATTATTATTATTTTTTAAAGATTTTATTTATTTGACAGAGAGAGATTACAAGTAGGCAGAGAGGCAGGCAGAAAGAGAGGAAGGGAAGCAGTCTCCCCGCTGAGCAGAGAGCCCGACGTGGGACTCGATTCCAGGACCCGGAGATCATGACCTGAGCCAAAGGCAGCGGCTTAACCCACTGAGCCACCCAGGCGCCCCTGTTTTGTTTTTTTAAAGTTTTATTTATTTGACAGAGCACAGGTAGAGGGTGAGCTAGGAGCCCGATGTGGGACTCGATCCCAGGACCCTGGGATCATGACCTGAGCTGAAGGTAGACACTTAACCAACTGAGCCACTTAAGTGCCCCCAAAAGAATCTTTTTAAAGCTATGTTATATCCATTTTCTCATTTTTTTTTCCTTAGAACAGTCCAGGTAGACAAACGATAAAATTACTTTTTTTTTTTTTGGGTTAAAGCCTCTGCCTTCAGCTCAGGTCATGGTCCCAGGGTCTTGGGATCAAGCCCCACATCAGGCTCTCTGCTCTGCGGGGAGCCTGCTTCCTCCTCTCTCTCTCTCTGCCTGCCTCTCTGCCTACTTGTGATCTCTGTCAAATAAATAAATAAAGTCTTAAAAAAAAAAAAACCTAGTACACTCCTTTAAAAAAATAATAAAAAATTTTAAAAAATTATTTTTTCTAGATGAAGGGGACAGAGAGATAGGGACTGACTGAAACTGTGGTCTCGAGTACCATTTGTGGTACTTTTTTTGTTAAAACACTATCTAGTTAAGACCCTGCGATGGGTCCTAACATGGGGCTCCCTGCTCAGCGGGAAGCCTGCTTCTCCCTCTTCCTCTGTCCCTGCTTGTATTCTCTCTCTCTCTGTCAAATAAATAAAGAAAATCTTAAAAAAAAAAAAAAAAAAAAAAAACTTGAGCATGATAGGACTTTGTGTAGCTCATAATGAATTTATAGATCTCTTAGTATTTGAGGATGATTGTAGAAATACGGGTGTTTTTGAAAATTGGCAAAGATAATTTTTTTTTTTTAATTTTTTAAAGATTATCGAGAGTGAGCAAGAGCGAGAACACAAGCAGGGAGAGTGGCAGATTCCCCACTGAGCAGGGAGCCCATCATGGGGCTCGATCTCCTCATCCTGAGATCACAACTTGAGCTAAAACCAAGAGTCAGACACCTGACTGAGCCACCCAGGCACCCCAGTTTTCTTTTACGTAATCTCTGTGCCTAATGTGGGGCTTGAACTCATGACCCTGAGATCGAGAATCACATGCTCTGCCAACTGAGCTAGCCAGGCACCCCAGCATACATAAATTTTTTGAATGTCACAGATACGGTTATTAATAAAGTTTGAAAAAGCTATTCTTCAAAGTGAATGTTAGGAAGACCAACAGGGACATTCTGTAATGGTAGAATCCTGAAACAGATGGAGTATCTAAGGATCTGTAGCCCTAAGAACAAGGCAGAAGTTTTACACATTTGTCCAGTAATTCAGTATAAACCAATCCCTGTTCTTTTTTATTATGAAAGCAGAATATTTTTTTACCTTAGTGCACAAGTACACCTCAAGACTGTTTGCCTCGATAGTCTGCTTCCACTTTACTTGTGCTTGATTTTGTTACAGAAAACAGTCATTAAAAGTTCCCTTACCTGGGGTGCCTGGGTGGCTCAGTGGGTTAAAGCCTCTGCCTTCAGCTCACGTCATGGTCTCAGGGTCCTGGGATCGAGCCCCACATCGGGTTTTCTGCTCAGCAGGGAGCCTGCTTCCCCCTCTATTTCTGCCTACCTCTCTGCCTTCTTGTGATCTCTGTCAAATAAACATATAAAATCTTAAAAAATTTCCCTTACCCAAGATTTTAAAAAATAGTCAAATATTATGGCACTTGGGTGGTACAGTAGGTTAGGTGTCCTACTCTTGGTTTCAGCTCTCAGGGTCTTGAGATCAGGCTCCTCAGAGGGTTCTGTGCTCAGCAGGGAGCCTGCTTGAGAGTCTCTCCCTGCCCCCCCATCTTCTCACGCTTTCGCTCTCTCTAAAGTAAATAAATCTTTAAAAAAAATAGTCAAGGATTGGGATGCTGGGGAGCCCCATTGGTTAAGTGTCTGCCTCCATCTCAGGTCATGATCTCAGGGTCCTGGGATTGGCTCCTGCATCAGGCTCCTTGCTCAGTGGGGAGCCTGCTTCTCCCTTTGCCTCTTCTTGCCACTCCCCCTGTTTGTGCTCTTTCTGACAAACAAAATCTTAAAAAAAAAAAAAAAAAAAAAGTGTTCTATGTATATAGTCCTATTCATAAAGTAAGTATACTAATTAAAAGGTATATAAGAAACATTAACAGCGATGCCAGATGCAAGTAAAGATATTCTTCTGAATTCCATGTTTTGTTTTGTTTAAAGATTTTTATTTATTTATTTGTTGAGCGAGCAGAAGTACAGAGAGCTGCCCACAGAGCAGGTAGCAGGAGAAGCAGGCTCCCCGCTGAGCAAGGAGACCGATGTAGGACTTGATCCCAGGACCCTGGGACCACAACCCGAGCCAAAGACAGATGCTTAACCAACTGAGCCACCCAGGTGTCTCTCTTTTCTTTTTTTAAGATCTCATTTATTTTTGAGAGAATGAGAGATAGCGAGAGAGAGCACAAGCAGGGAGGAGAGGGAGAAACAGGCTCCCTGCCAGTGCGGGGCTCGATCCCAGGACCCCGGGATCATGACCTGAGCCAGGGGCAGGTGCTTAACTGTGTGAGCCACCCAGGCGGCCCTGAATTGCATGTATCATCAAGCACCGGACAAGCATCAAGCACTAGACAAATGTTTAAAAACACTCTTAGTGTTTTTCTTTTTTTAATTGCTGTATCGTTGACATGTTAGGTTTAGGGTTACAACATTTGACAGTTCTGTGGATTACAAAATGCTCACCGCCAGAAGTGCCGTGACCACATAAAGTTATATTATTCTTTGTGGTCCTTAGGCTATACTTCTCATCTGCATGACTTGCTCATTTTGTAACTGGAAGTTTGTTCGTCTTCACCTCATTCTCCCATCCCCCCACCTCCCTCCCTGTGGCAACCACCAGTTTGTTCTCTGTGTTTAGGTCTGTTCCTTTTTATTCTTCTCTTACACATTATTCTGTATTCATATTCTCTGCATCTGATTGGATCCCTGGATTTTATTTTCACCGTGACAGTCTCCAGACATCTAGGTTGGTGGCGGCCGCTTAGGGTTGACCATCCTAGGTGTCCACTGTCAGTCCCCAAATAGCACCAAGAAGTTTCTCACTATGTGCTCCCAGACAGATTTCCACTTGTCACTGCCCCTCCCATCTTTTTATGGAAAGGATCTGTGGGGTCCCTGCTCACCTGTGCCACACTCTGTCACTCTGACTCTCCTCCTTGCCCTGGCATTTGAACCCGCAGCATCGCACTAAGCAACTGGTGGTTTGTGGCCCATCTGACAGACCTGCTGGATCACTGCAAACTCCTCCAGTCGCACAACCTCTAGTAAGTGCGTGGCAGCCGTGCCAGCCCTCGGGGATGGGGCTGCGGGAGGGCCCTGAATGGAGCAGGCCAGGGGTTTTGGTCTCCTGTTATGTTTTATTCCAGCTTTGGATCTAACATGAGAGAGTTCCTCCTGCTGGAATATGCTTCGGGACTGTTTGCTCATCACAGGTAGGAAGGCCCAAGGGTGTGAGGCGGCAGCACGGTGTTTCTCAGCATGCACGTACCCCTGGATCTTGGACCGAGTTCTTGCCCATCTTACTCCCTGAAGGTTACAGGGGTTCAGGGGAGGAGCCATCTTGGAACCAGCCCCAGGCTGTGGGGCAGCACAGGGGCTCACCAGGCTCTCATGTCTGTCCTTGGACCGTTGCAGCCTGTGGCAGCTGGGAGTGGATTACTTTGACTACTGCCCTGAGCTCGGCCGCGTTTCCTTGGAGCTGCACATTGAACGCATCCCCCTGAGCACTGAGCAGAAAGCCCTTAAGGTGCTGCGGATATGTGAGCAGCGGCAGATGACCGAGCAAGGTGAGCCCGCCCTGCCCCTAGCGGGCTTTCTGCTCATGCTGCGCCAGCCAGACTGGAGAGAGGCCGGGCGTTGGGGTCAATAAATAAGCCAGAACAGGAAAATTATTGAGGAAGGACAAACAACTAGGGATCCATCAGGACTTGTAAGCAGTGGAACACATTGCCTTTTAAAAAGATCCTGACCCACTTCCTCTCTCCTGCTTACTCTGAGAAGGTCAGGACTGGGTCAGCTTGTAATTCACTTCTCCCAGGTGGGTTGCTGTGCTAGCCAAGGCTGGCTCGGTGGGAAAGCAGGACCAGAGGCAGCTCAGGAAGAGCACAGAAAGAAAGCAGTGATATTTGCTTGAGTTGAGTCGAGTGGTTAAAAACCTAAGTTGTTCTTTCCAGAGGCATTTGCTTGCTTATGACCATCTCTGAAAGCATACAGCCATTCAAGACCCAAAGAATGTTTTTGGCACCTGGACAGATAATGAAGGAGCTGATCTGTGGGGAGCCATAAAAATCTTTTTGCCGTCCCTGAAGTCAAGCCCACTCATAAAGCCAGTCCTGCCAGGGTGGGTCATGGTGTTAATAAAGCCAGGAGACCGTTTATAAATCCGAGTCCCCAGTGTTGCCAACCAAGTTGTATTTGGAGCCTGTGGAGAGGCTGCAGAGAACTTAGAGGAGGTGGGAAGCCTGATCCTACCTGGCAGAGTTCAGGAATGGCCTGATTGGCGGGGTGAAAAGTTTATCTTTTCTCTTTTCCCTGCAAAGTTCGCAGCATTTGTAAGATCTTAGCCATGAGTGCCGTCCGCAACAACCGTCTGGGCTCTGCCCTGTCTTGGAGCATCCGAGCCAGAGACGCTGCCTTTGCCACGCTGGTGTCAGACAGGTGGGTTCAACCGCTCCTGGCTTTCTAGGGACTGTCCAGGAAGTTGGGAGGCTGAGGAAGGGGCCCTGGGACAGCTGCTCAGACCTCTGGGCCTGGCCTTGCAGGTTCCTCAAGGATTACTGTGAGCGAGGCTCCTTTTCTGACCTGGATCTCATTGACAACCTAGGGCCAGCCATGATGCTCAGTGATCGACTGACCTTCTTGGGTGAGTCTCTGGTCTCTGTGCCTGGGACCTTTGGCATAGTGGTGCGTTGTGCAGAGGGGAGGGACTGATTTAGGCATCTCCAGTGTTCGTTCCTGTTGAGCCCAAACTCATAGAACCATGTATGCCGGACTCTGCAAAGCATATTTTCTAACATTTCCCAGTAATGTCAAACTTAAAAATCTGAAAGTAGTATAAGGACTAAGGAACTCCAATGTACACTTTCTCCAAATGCACCATTTTTATTTTTTATTTTTTTATTTTATTTTATTTTATTTTTTGGATTTTATGTATTAGAGACAGCATGAGCGAGAGAAGAGTGAGCAGTAATGGGGGGCAGGAAGGGCAGCGGGAGAGGGAGAAGCAGGTTTCCCGCTGAGCTGGGAGCCCTATGCGGAGCTCCATGCGGGACTAAAGCCCAGGACCCTGGGAACACTAGCTGAGCCGAAGGCAGACGCTTAACCGACTGAGCCACCCAGGTGCCCCATTCACTCAGGTTCTTGGGGGACAATCTGAAAGTAAGTTGGAGACTTTGCTCCCCTAAGAACAAGAACATCCTCTTTAGAGAACCAGCTGTCTGCACTGCTTTGATCAGATCTGCGGTCCCAGTGGTGTCTTTTTTTGTTGTTGTTGTTGTTGTTAAAGATTTTATTTATTTATTTGACGGAGAGACAGATCACAAGCAGCCAGAGAGGCAGGCAGAGAGAAAGGGGGAAGTGGAAGCTGATGTGGGGCTCAATCCCAGGACCCTGAGATCATGACCTGAGCCAAAGGCAGAGGCTTAACCCACTGATCCCCGCCCCCAGGCGCCCCCCAGCGCTGTCTTTTATTCGTTCACAAGTTCAGTTTTCCTCTCTAGTGTTTCCGCCTCTCTTGGTCCTTCTTTACCTTGACGTTTTTGAAGAGTCTGTTCTGCTTTCTTGTAGAATGGCCTCAGTTTGGATTTATCTCGTGTTTCCTCATGATCAGATTGAGACTTGCGGGTTCTTCACTCTGTTGTAGTCTCTTGTTTGGTTTGATGGTTACATTCTCCCAGGTTTGGCTCTTCAAAATGTGTTTTTTTCAGTCCCATTGGTCTCACTGGTCCATGAGTTTGGAGACAGTTCTGGAAGGATCTCCCTGCTCTGGAGTCTGGGATCTTTTTGTCTTGTTTGGACCAGAGGTGAACTAGTGCTCTGTTTTCTCACTAGGAAAGTACCGCGAGTTCCACCGATTTTATGGGGAGAAGCGTCTTACTGATGCGGCTTCTCTTCTCCTGTCGCTGATGACTTCCCAGATCGCCCCACGGTCTTTCTGGGTAATACTGCTCATAGATGCCTTGCCCCTTTTGGAAGAGAAAGAGGTACAGTTTGAATGATTTTCTTCTCTGTCTTCCAGTCCCTGACTGTGCTTCCTTCCTTAGCTGTTGTAGATGCACATCTGTACGTCCTCTCCCAAGTGGGGCCCTGCACGTGTGTGCGGATTCCCCCATAATGCCCACTCTGGAAACCCAGTATCTACACAAGAAAAGCTACTTAATTGGAAAGGAGGCAGCTGTCTACTGACAGTATTCAGCTTAGGGCCCTGACAAGAAGGGCTGGGAGTGAGCATAGGGGCTGTCTGTCCTCCCAAGGCTGCATATCCGCTCCCAGAGGGCACGCACAGAAGGCCATCTCCGAACCTGGACACATGCCCAAACCAGTGGAAACCAGCCAAGGGGAGCAGCTAAGCAAAGCAGCCTCTCTCCTCTCTCCTAGGTGGTTTTTTCAGCAGAGCAAACATACGAGTTGATGAGATGTCTAGAGGACTTCGCCTCAAGAAGGCCAGTGTGGAGAGAGCCTGGTGTTCAGCGAATCCAGGTTATTTTAGCTTTCAGATTGTTGATTCCATAATGGCAATGAGAAAAGGCTTCTTCTATTTTGGACTCCCCTGCTTCCCTCCAGAAACACTGGCCCCTTACAAACTTGTGCTTCTTGAGTTACTGCTTAACCTGTAACTAACACACCCAACTTCTTTTAGGAGGAAGCGGGGTTTCTAGGTGTTCTCATCTCTACTTTTCTGGCACTCAGTCACAGTGGGCCTTTGCCTGCAGTTCTTCTGTCAACAAC
The DNA here is from genome assembly GCF_002288905.1 of Enhydra lutris kenyoni. Lineage (NCBI taxonomy): Eukaryota > Metazoa > Chordata > Mammalia > Carnivora > Mustelidae > Enhydra > Enhydra lutris. The sequence continues at coordinate 554,949 of NW_019154159.1, forward strand.
TTGCTGGAAGCTCCTACTAAATGTTAAATGCCCTTGGTCTGCCTTTGGGTCAGATAGAGCCTTGCAGAGCTTTAAAGAAGGAACACTTCCTGCCGTGCCTCACGCTGGCTACCTTTGCTTTTAGGAGGACGTCGAGAACACCAAGTTGGAAATGCTGAGACTTGCTCTTGCACGCAATCTCGGCCGTGCCATTATAAAGGAAGGCTCTTTGGAAGGCTCCTGAGACCACCTGAGAGCAGCTTCAACATGGCATCTTTGTATGGCAATGTATATACATTTTTGAAAGAATAAATTTCCGCCCCCAAATAGAAGGGAAGTTCTTAAGAGTCCAGCTGGGGAGTTTTCCCTGCCTTTACTGTGAACCTGAGGTGATAGAAACTGAGAAAGTGCTGCTTCTTGAATGGAACTGATTTCTCTGTCTCCCAAGAGAAAAAGCCACTCCTAGCAGTTAGGGTGGTGAGTCCAGTGCCCTCCTTCCTACTAGCAGCTCAAGCAAGGTGGGGAGTGGTTTATTTATGCTTCAGAAATCCAGCCTTTAGAATCAACTGTAACATTTATCCTTTCTTTCCTTTAGAAAAGGTCCAGGAACCTCTACTTTCATCAACTAAAGCATCAGGTGATGCCAGCGTATTTGTCTATATTTGGAATTCCTAAGTGGCACTTCGCCCACAGTGGTGAGGATGGGGTCTGTATTAGGATTCCAGGTAGGGCAGAAATGATTTTATTTAACATGCAGCACAGCAAGGGCAGCAGATCGGTGTATGTATACAGCCATTTGTCACAAAGCAGTGACCTCAGTAGTAACACTCAGATAATTTTGATGTCTAAAGCTTATTGTAAAGGTATATTTCTATATAGTAATTCCACAAACCTTCCGAGGGCTGCAAGCAGCTGGTCTCTGGGAAGCTCTTGGGTTTCTTCTGTAAGTAGTGAAACTGATTCACCTTTGACCTGTGCTAATGAAGCCGTGAATCCTGCTCGCTCAGGGTGGAGGGACATAGTGGGGACACCTGGCAGTGCAGGGAGGGATGAGGGAGTGTGGTCTGTGCCACTTTTCCCCAGAGATGGCTCTGTGCCCTCCAGCTGAGCTCAGGCAAGCTGTGCTCTTTCCGTAGCTGGTGACCCTCACTGGCCTGTTGCCCCGTGAGGCCTCGAGGCCCTGGCCCAGTTGTACCTGATGTACGGAGCAAGTGGGACAAGCTCTTTGGAGCCGAGCACTGTTGAAATAGGGTCTGGTGACTCGATTCAACCATGGTCCCTAACCTCACCACCTCCAGAGCGCGTATCTCGCTGGCAGCTGGGGACGGCCAAGGCTCCAGGGCAGCAGGGACGGAGAGAAGTCTGGTGCAAACTGCCCGAGCCTGAGGCCTCCAGTTCCCAAACATGTGCCGCACCACAGGCCATCTGGTGGGAAGAGGGGGGCGCCCAAGCAGGAGGACACAGGGTGATGGGAGTTGTTCTCCCCTTCAGACTCGAAGGGCAGAAGAGCAGTTTATTTCATGCCAAGCAAGAGGTAGTGAGTAGGATGGCCTGTTCCCAAGGCAGGAGGCACACTTACCCCAGAAAGCTCTGGGTGCCTGCTTCCAGAGAAGGGGAAATACTGGTTCTCTTCCATTTTCTTTTGTATCCCTAGTTTTGACTGTCACAAGGCCAAGTTCTGACAGGCTAATTCCCCATTTTACTGAGATGTCCATAGGACACAGCCTGCCACCACCAGAGACAAGCACACAACGCCTCACCCGGCGGCTGTTCCAGCATGCTGCCCACGGAGGGCAGAGCCGGAGACACAGCAGTGCACCAACTCACTCGGTGCCCAGGGCTGTTGAGGGCCCCGGGGCTTTGCCTACCTCCCTGGAGGTGGGAGCAGGAGTCTGCCAGCAGGGGAAGCACAGAGTAGTGACATGGGGCTGAGGCCTCTAAGGGTGTGAGGATGTGGTCCTTGAGGGAGGGAGAGCCCCGAGTCTCTTAGGGACCTCCCCCCACCATGGCATCAGGATGCCAGCATGAGGGGGAAAGCCTGCTCCAGCCAGGGCCAGAGTGCGGAGTCTGGGGCCACTCCCCACCCCTGACAGTACATGGCCACTTCAAGTCACACAGGTAGACAAAAATCAGGTCCTTTTAGGGGGCCAAGGGAGAGAGCATCACAGCAGCAGCCCGGCTCCCAGCAGCGATGCCCAGGGCCCCTGCTCCATATCCAAGCTCCAAACGCTGTATCCAGGATGTGGAGGGTGACTGGACCGGGGAGCCCTCCCTCCCGTCTTGCAGCAGCCTGCCTGGCTTCAGTGTGATGACAGAAAGTCCTCTGGGGTCATAGGTTACCCCACTGCTCCACGGGAGGGAACTGGTCCACCTCGCCCACCTCTGTGCTCAGCTGCTCTCCCAGGGCGAAAGTCAGCCTATACCGAAGCCTCGCCTTCTCCTGTGAGGGACAGAGGACTTAAGACATGACCTTAGGGCCCTTTCCCAGCCACTCCTCCCACTTTGTCCTCATTCAGCCATTCAACCCCGGGCAGGGGAGGGACACGGCAAGTGCTACAGTATCAAAAGCAGGGGCTGAGGGCCTGATTGGGGCCGGGGTGGCGGGGGTGTAGGGTAGCCAGGGCTTCAGGCCGGAGCCGGGTTCTAGCTCACCTTCAGTGGATTGGCCAGCAGCATGACCTGGGTGATGGCTGCAGGAGGCTGGATGGGGCTAAATGGAGACAGCTCTGTCCCAGAGGGTGGCTGTAACTTCACCTTCATCGACTGAAGAGAAAGAGAAGCTCTTTTGAAGAGCATGGCAGGTGCCCCTGAGCAGGAGCCCACTAGAATCCCAGACACATGCTGCTGCCCATTGGCCTCGGGGTCCCTCAACACAGTCGGGTGCCAGGGGTACCTTTGGCACGGCGGCTTGTAGCACGATGCTCTTGATAGGCAAGGGAGCGGTATTCAGCATGGACACCACCACCACCAGCACATCAGGCCGTCCAGGTGGACACTCCTTGGCAAAGTGGAAGAGGATGCGGAAGCCATTTTTATCATAGGCTGTCACAGGAAGGGCGCTGCCTGTAAGCAGAGATCAGGTGGGTGTGGAAGGAGAAAGCCCACAGTGCCCTGAGGGGAGGGTGTGTGGTTGGGCCTGGGCTCCACCTGTGGCCAGCAAGCTCCCGGAAAGAATCAGCCAGAACCCCCGAGAGAGCACAGAGGCAACAAGCACAGGCTGAGACAGCAGGAAGACCCGTCACGTTGGGCTCTAAGAGACGGGAGAGGGGGGCAAGGAGAGCCTGGGCCCACCCCTCTCCCCGGATCACAGCAAGCGGTGGGTGCCGCCTCCCCCTCCCACCCCAAGCTTCGCACACCTACTTGGCTTGATAGATTCCAGGGGGACGTGGACACTGGCCAGGGAGAGCTCTGGCCCCTTCAGGGGGCTGCCCTGGGACTGGAAGGAAGGCGGCTGGAAGAGAGGGCTGCCAGGCCCTGGGGAGAAGGGGAGGAGAGGCCTAGCAGTGGTGCCGGCAGGGATCAGAGGGGAGGTGGTAGCCCCAGGAAAGAAGATGGAAGAGACCGGTTTCACCAGGCCTGAGGTCCTGAGAGGCAGGAAGGAGGACAAGGCAAGTCAGAGACCAGGGGCAGCTGCTGGGCCAACCCTTACACGTCCCCCAGGGCACACGGCTGGTTCTTACCACCCCTGCCCATTTCCAGAGTCCAGCCAGTAGACCCAAAAGGAACATCCCCGGCCCCTCCGGAGCTGCTCTCTGGTTCTGTCAAGCCCAGGCCCAGCCCCCCTGACCCCCACATATCCCACTCATTACACTCTGGTCTCTTCAAGAAGATGGTCAAGGGCATCTAGCTGGTGCAGGCTGCTATCCCCCAAAGCGGAGCCATGGTACCCGAGGGCTGTGGACTCAGCCTTCGGGGCCGGGGCCAGTCCAGTCGGGAACAAGAAGGAGCCTGCTCTGGGGGCAGGAACACTGGCTGGGACCACAGGAGCTGGGAAGGGAGGAGGCAGCGGGGCCTGAGAGCTGCCTGCAGAGGGTGCTGAGGCCGGGACAAGAGGCCCGTCTGAGGGGCTGCAGGAAGCACTCCCAGGCTTGGGGCTGCAGAAGTCCAGGTCTGGCTGCTCGTTCTGCTCGGAGAAGAAAGTGTGCGTGAGCCAAGGGCAGGGAGGGCTCCTGTAGTTGGTGGGTTTAGGGTCTCCAGCTGGAGGCCCTACTAGGACTGCACTGGACTAGCAGCCCTCTGAAGGGCTCGGGCCCGCCCTTATGGGATCAGTGTTCTCCAGTGCAGCTGGGGCAGTGCCGCAGCCAACCACCTCGGAGGATGAGCTGGGAAAGAGGACGCCTGGGGAGCTGGCTGAGCACTTTGGTGCCGTCCCTACCTGGAACAGGGACCACTGGCTGTTTGCAGCTGACTCTTTGGGAGGAGCAGTGGGGGCTGGGTCAGCAAGGCCTGGAAACAAAAGACAAAGGTGAAGGGGCTCTGGCCCTGGGGTAGCTCCATTCATGACAAAAGTCGCTGACAAAAGGGTGACAGGTGGGGACAAAGTATTTTTCCAGGTAGCCTCCAGAGGGAGAGGGATGCTCTCCAGTCCTTTCGCAGTGGGGGAGGCCTCCAGGGGAGAGGGGACAAAGCAAGACCGTGCACCGTGTCCATTCTGGAGTTTGTGCGCACACCGTACTGCAGGCCTGAGCACACTGAACTTGACCCTCCTCACACCTGAAGTCCCCTTCCCTGCCCCTGCTAAGTCCATGAGGCATTCCCGATTCTTCCCAATTCCGCATGCCCTTGGCTCTGCTGAGCCCATCAAGAGAAGCCCTTCACAGCCTCCCTCCGAGACGCACCCAAGCAGAGCAGCTCCTCGTCCAGCAGGCAGAGGGCGTTGCTTGTGCTGTTGGGTCCCGCGGTGGCTTCAGCCTGGCTGGACGAGTGGCTGCGCCCAGGACCCGAGGTCTGAGGGGGCGGAGGGAGGATAGGGATGCCAGAGGCCAGTGGGGCAGCCGCTGGGGCCGACGTGGAGGATGAACTGCTGGGTGTGTCCAACTCAGCCAGGTCGATGAGAGTGCCCTGGTTCCTAGAGTGGTTTCCTGGAGGGGTGGAAGGAAGGGGACACGAATGATTGGGGGCCACTCTAGTGGCTGCACAGCAGGAAGCAGAACCCTGACTACAGCCTCCAGCCTAATACTGAAGAAAAGCAAGCAAAGAAAACCCTATCCACAGCTCCTGGCCCCTGGGGAGCCGGAGGGGCACCTGGAAGGGCTTAGAATCCCCTTGGGCCGCGTGGGATGACATGCAGGTCACGCACTCATGGCTGGCTGGTGGGGCCTGGGGCTGGTCTGGATGGGTCCAAAATGGGGAACTAGAACATTTTACCTTCCGCATCTGGCAGGGCCGCATCTGGCACGGCCGCGTCGGCCATCTCACCATTGATAACCTGCTCTTCAACAACTGTTTTGTAAGAGTTGATGACCCGGGAGAGGTTGTCGCTGGCCTGGAGGATGTCCCCTAGAGCAGAAAGAGGTACTTCTCACTCTTGGCCATGACACTCCCCCATCCCCCTGGCCAAATCCAAATTCCTAGGTCATCCTTGTCAACTATTCTTTGACTCACCCAAACTGTTGTCGTTGTCCTCCGTCTCACTGGCTAGTTTGAATAACGTCCGCCTCTTATTCTCACACCGATCAAACAGCTCCTGAAAGAATCCCAGACCTTAAAGTGAGCCACAGGGTCCCCTGGCAATGACCTAATTCAGTGTCCATGTCCAGAAAGTCCAGGGCTCCCCTACTGCCACAGTCAGTCACTGGTGGCACGGGGCTCTGAGGACGCCTTTTCCTGCTGCCAGCTTCCACTGCACGGTGTCACCTAGGATATCTGCTTAGAACCAGGGGAAATAGGTCCCTTCCTGTCCCTGAGGCCGGCATATGGCTCAGAATTCAGAGCACGGAGCCAAGGACTAAGGTGCGGCATCAGGCGCACGTGGTGGGTGTCTCTGCCCAAATGTTGCTGAGGCAGAAGGAGTGGCAGAGAGAAGTGAGCCCCAGGGGCGGGTCCGCAGAGTCCCCCAGACTTGGGTGTACCCGCAGCTCTTCTGTCCTGAGTAGGTTAGCCACAGCAGGTGTCAAGGCGGGGTACCACCCCCAAACCTGGTTGCTATGCTGATTAACAAGGAACAGCAGGGCTGGTACTGGGCACAGGCTGGCTGGCTTTCCCGGAGTGTGGCTCTCCTGGGATGTGCCTACCTTCATGAGCTCTTTATCGGCCTCCGAAGAGTCCTCTTTGCTATAATGAAGCAGCATCTCACTGAGCAGCTTTACGTTGTTATTAACCTCCTCTAAAGTGTGCAGACGCTTGGTCACCTTCTGGATCCGCGCCTCATCCTACAGCAAAGATGATCAAGGAGAAAAAGCTTAACCAGACTAATCCCACCGGCCCCCGTGCCCCACAGCAAGGATTGCACCAGAGAACGTGAGCAAAAGCTAGTCCCAGTGGAAGCTCCTTTTAATGCATGGTTCTTGGGAACCGTAAGGCCTCAGTCTCAACCTAGTTTGTCTTTTAAAATAACGGCCCGCCCCCAACCCTCAACTGCCCCCATCCGTGCACGCTCCTCTAACCCATTCTACCCCCCAAGCTCCAGGGCGCCTCCCGCTCTCTGGCCTCAAGCTGGGGGAAGGGACTCTTGCTCTGTGGTCACGGGTTCCTCCACCCCAAGGCCCTGGGCCACTTACTTCCTTCACCATGGACTTGATGAGCTTGTTGGCCTCTTGTAGGTCATCTGGGTTTTTGCTTTTCAACAACTTGGCTAAAAGCTGGAAGAGGAGGTACCAAAGGGAAAGGTAGCACCCCACCTGGAGAGACCACAGAGGAACCCCTCCCTCCCCATCCGAGGACGCTATTGACTGGGGTGTGCTTTACCTTGGATTTCTCCTCATCATCAAAAACAGGATTCTTGGGACGAGGTGGTGGAGACGGGATCAGCGTCCTGTCCACAGGGATCAGTGGGTCAGACTGCACGATGCCTGACAGGAACACAAGGGGGGCAGAGTGCTGGCTCACGCTGGGGTCATTCTGATGCCTTTTCTCACACAGCAAGGCAAGGCCCATCCCTGGGATGACGGCCTGCCAGGGCTTGGCCCATCAAACTGCAGCTGAGCCCTTCTTGTCCTCAGGAGGAAGAAAGGGACGGCAGACACCCCTCATTCTTCCTGGCCTTAGCCAGCTTGGGGATGCTTTAAGGCTGAGGGAAGGCAAGCACATACCCTGTCTCTTCAGCATGTGGTAAGCATCCTTGATCTTGGTTTCTTCCGGCAGGGCCAACGTCCAGCTGTAAAGCAGCTCGATAACCTTGGTCTTCACCTTCTCAGACACCCTGTCCCCTAGGTACTAAGAGGCAAAAGGAAATGGGAAAACCTCATAACTGCCGTCCGGAGGCAGGAACCGTGGGAATGAAAGGCTGCTAGTCCGCTCCAGTCTTCAGGCCCACCCCAAACCAGCAGGTGTTAGGTATGTGTGACAGTGTGGGGACGGGAGGAAACCACCCATGACAAAGCTGTCTCAGGGATACAGTCTGCTCAGGCAGGGAGCCGGGAGCCCGCCACTGCGTTTCCACGCACAATCTCCCAGAGACAATAGCATTTTATCTCAAAGGAATTAATGAGAATGTCTTAACTATGAAAAACCGCTCCCTGTGCTTTAAGTGGTGCCCAGAGCAAAAGCCACACCAGCGTGCCACAGAAGCTGAGAAGCTGAGCCTAACTCTGTAAGACGGACCCAAGTGACCACCGTCCCCAGGAGCCCTAACTCCGTCCGTAAGACGGACCCCAGTGACCAGCCCCCAGGGGCCCTAACTCCGTCCGTAAGACGGACCCCAGTGACCAGCCCCCAGGGCACACCGTACTGCAGGCCTGAGCACACTGAACTTGACCCTCCTCACACCTGAAGTCCCCTTCCCTGCCCCTGCTAAGTCCATGAGGCATTCCCGATTCTTCCCAATTCCGCATGCCCTTGGCTCTGCTGAGCCCATCAAGAGAAGCCCTTCACAGCCTCCCTCCGAGACGCACCCAAGCAGAGCAGCTCCTCGTCCAGCAGGCAGAGGGCGTTGCTTGTGCTGTTGGGTCCCGCGGTGGCTTCAGCCTGGCTGGACGAGTGGCTGCGCCCAGGACCCGAGGTCTGAGGGGGCGGAGGGAGGATAGGGATGCCAGAGGCCAGTGGGGCAGCCGCTGGGGCCGACGTGGAGGATGAACTGCTGGGTGTGTCCAACTCAGCCAGGTCGATGAGAGTGCCCTGGTTCCTAGAGTGGTTTCCTGGAGGGGTGGAAGGAAGGGGACACGAATGATTGGGGGCCACTCTAGTGGCTGCACAGCAGGAAGCAGAACCCTGACTACAGCCTCCAGCCTAATACTGAAGAAAAGCAAGCAAAGAAAACCCTATCCACAGCTCCTGGCCCCTGGGGAGCCGGAGGGGCACCTGGAAGGGCTTAGAATCCCCTTGGGCCGCGTGGGATGACATGCAGGTCACGCACTCATGGCTGGCTGGTGGGGCCTGGGGCTGGTCTGGATGGGTCCAAAATGGGGAACTAGAACATTTTACCTTCCACATCTGGCAGGGCCGCATCTGGCACGGCCGCGTCGGCCATCTCACCATTGATAACCTGCTCTTCAACAACTGTTTTGTAAGAGTTGATGACCCGGGAGAGGTTGTCGCTGGCCTGGAGGATGTCCCCTAGAGCAGAAAGAGGTACTTCTCACTCTTGGCCATGACACTCCCCCATCCCCCTGGCCAAATCCAAATTCCTAGGTCATCCTTGTCAACTATTCTTTGACTCACCCAAACTGTTGTCGTTGTCCTCCGTCTCACTGGCTAGTTTGAATAACGTCCGCCTCTTATTCTCACACCGATCAAACAGCTCCTGAAAGAATCCCAGACCTTAAAGTGAGCCACAGGGTCCCCTGGCAATGACCTAATTCAGTGTCCATGTCCAGAAAGTCCAGGGCTCCCCTACTGCCACAGTCAGTCACTGGTGGCACGGGGCTCTGAGGACGCCTTTTCCTGCTGCCAGCTTCCACTGCACGGTGTCACCTAGGATATCTGCTTAGAACCAGGGGAAATAGGTCCCTTCCTGTCCCTGAGGCCGGCATATGGCTCAGAATTCAGAGCACGGAGCCAAGGACTAAGGTGCGGCATCAGGCGCACGTGGTGGGTGTCTCTGCCCAAATGTTGCTGAGGCAGAAGGAGCGGCAGAGAGAAGTGAGCCCCAGGGGCGGGTCCGCAGAGTCCCCCAGACTTGGGTGTACCCGCAGCTCTTCTGTCCTGAGTAGGTTAGCCACAGCAGGTGTCAAGGCGGGGTACCACCCCCAAACCTGGTTGCTATGCTGATTAACAAGGAACAGCAGGGCTGGTACTGGGCACAGGCTGGCTGGCTTTCCCGGAGTGTGGCTCTCCTGGGATGTGCCTACCTTCATGAGCTCTTTATCGGCCTCCGAAGAGTCCTCTTTGCTATAATGAAGCAGCATCTCACTGAGCAGCTTTACGTTGTTATTAACCTCCTCTAAAGTGTGCAGACGCTTGGTCACCTTCTGGATCCGCGCCTCATCCTACAGCAAAGATGATCAAGGAGAAAAAGCTTAACCAGACTAATCCCACCGGCCCCCGTGCCCCACAGCAAGGATTGCACCAGAGAACGTGAGCAAAAGCTAGTCCCAGTGGAAGCTCCTTTTAATGCATGGTTCTTGGGAACCGTAAGGCCTCAGTCTCAACCTAGTTTGTCTTTTAAAATAACGGCCCGCCCCCAACCCTCAACTGCCCCCATCCGTGCACGCTCCTCTAACCCATTCTACCCCCCAAGCTCCAGGGCGCCTCCCGCTCTCTGGCCTCAAGCTGGGGGAAGGGACTCTTGCTCTGTGGTCACGGGTTCCTCCACCCCAAGGCCCTGGGCCACTTACTTCCTTCACCATGGACTTGATGAGCTTGTTGGCCTCTTGTAGGTCATCTGGGTTTTTGCTTTTCAACAACTTGGCTAAAAGCTGGAAGAGGAGGTACCAAAGGGAAAGGTAGCACCCCACCTGGAGAGACCACAGAGGAACCCCTCCCTCCCCATCCGAGGACGCTATTGACTGGGGTGTGCTTTACCTTGGATTTCTCCTCATCATCAAAAACAGGATTCTTGGGACGAGGTGGTGGAGACGGGATCAGCGTCCTGTCCACAGGGATCAGTGGGTCAGACTGCACGATGCCTGACAGGAACACAAGGGGGGCAGAGTGCTGGCTCACGCTGGGGTCATTCTGATGCCTTTTCTCACACAGCAAGGCAAGGCCCATCCCTGGGATGACGGCCTGCCAGGGCTTGGCCCATCAAACTGCAGCTGAGCCCTTCTTGTCCTCAGGAGGAAGAAAGGGACGGCAGACACCCCTCATTCTTCCTGGCCTTAGCCAGCTTGGGGATGCTTTAAGGCTGAGGGAAGGCAAGCACATACCCTGTCTCTTCAGCATGTGGTAAGCATCCTTGATCTTGGTTTCTTCCGGCAGGGCCAACGTCCAGCTGTAAAGCAGCTCGATAACCTTGGTCTTCACCTTCTCAGACACCCTGTCCCCTAGGTACTAAGAGGCAAAAGGAAATGGGAAAACCTCATAACTGCCGTCCGGAGGCAGGAACCGTGGGAATGAAAGGCTGCTAGTCCGCTCCAGTCTTCAGGCCCACCCCAAACCAGCAGGTGTTAGGTATGTGTGACAGTGTGGGGACGGGAGGAAACCACCCATGACAAAGCTGTCTCAGGGATACAGTCTGCTCAGGCAGGGAGCCGGGAGCCCGCCACTGCGTTTCCACGCACAATCTCCCAGAGACAATAGCATTTTATCTCAAAGGAATTAATGAGAATGTCTTAACTATGAAAAACCGCTCCCTGTGCTTTAAGTGGTGCCCAGAGCAAAAGCCACACCAGCGTGCCACAGAAGCTGAGAAGCTGAGCCTAACTCTGTAAGACGGACCCAAGTGACCACCGTCCCCAGGAGCCCTAACTCCGTCCGTAAGACGGACCCCAGTGACCAGCCCCCAGGGGCCCTAACTCCGTCCGTAAGACGGACCCCAGTGACCAGCCCCCAGGGAACCCTCCCCACCCGCATGCACCCGCACCTGCTGCCACATCACTTCTCACCATCAGGCCCGGAGTCCGTGAGAGGGCTGCCCGCCCCGTGGCCTCCTGGCCCCTGTGCTGCCCTCAGGGCCTAGTCCCCAAGGCCCGGACATGGGCAGCTCTCTAAAGACAGCTCTGTGGAGAGGTGGCTGCACCGTGAAGCCAGTAGGATGGGGGGCGGGGGACGCAAAGGAGTTCCCGAATGAGGACGCTGCCCCGACTGACCTTTGGAGAGACGACTTTGATTAACTCATTCAAAAACCGGAACTTGCCCACTTCGTTACGAAACCTCCTCCCGCAGTTCTTCGCGCACGCCTCCAGCACCTGCGGCCACAGCACGGGGTGCTCAGCCAGGACCCACACCGAGGCGCCTCCACAGTGTTCCCTTCCTCGGCTTCCGACTCTGTCAAGCTGGGTTTTTCAGCCACGCCACTGCTGACGTGCTGGGCCGGTCACTCTTTGCGTGGAAGCTTGTCCTGTGCATTAGAAGATGTCTAGACACATCCTCTAGATGCTAGCAGCACCCCATGAGGTGACAACCCAGTGTCTCCAGACACTGCCAGATGTCCCCTGGGGAACAAAAGCGCCCCAGCTGAGAACCACAGCTGTAAGGCCTTCGCTCTACAGTGCAAACAGGTGCGCATGTGCGCCGGCCAGAAGCCCAGGGTCCTTTCCTTCTCAGCGTCTTTTCCCACGCCCCAAATGAAGTCAGGGGAGAGCCCCGGGGGTCCTGTGAGCGCGGCTATGCTCTGAATCCTCTAAGACCTGCCGCTTGGTGTGGTACCTTGAGTAGGAACAAGCATTACTGTAGCTACAGAACAAGTTACACTCGCCGACTCTTCTTTAGTTGGCCAACTCTTTAAACAGCAAAACAGCTCTGTCAGCATCTCTGCAAGATGCCACCGTTGAGCTCCAGCCCGGGCTCAGGGCCCTGGCCTCTGGCCCCCGCCCTCAGTCACTCGGCCTCTCCCACTGGACCAGCAGCCCAGCCTGCAGTGACCGCACCGCGGGCCTCTCTGCAGCCTCGGTGCCGCACGCAAGGGCACACACATTTGTGGCATAGTTTATGGAACACGTTCCGGACACTAGTACCAAGAACCTTCAGCTGCCATAGGACGTGAGCCCTGAAAACCTCTGAGAGCCCAGTGGGTGCTCGAGGAAAGGCCTGGGCTCGTTAAAATCCACCGTCAGAGCGGAAGGACCTACCGTCAGCGCCTGGACCGCCTCCCATTCCTGCGGAGACTGGATCTTATGGGCCAGCAGTCGGACAGCGATCTGCGGCCTGCGAGGAAGCAGACCAGGCTTTCAGGCACTGAGCCCGGGGCTACGCGCCGGGCCCTCCTTGGCCTGTCGGGTTCTCCAGCAACACCCCCCCCTGTCCCCGAACTCCCTGGAGACTCACCCTTCAAGCTCTTTGTTGATCTGATCACAGAAGCCAATTATGTATTCCCAGTCCTCCTGGCGGTTGGAAGGATTGGTGGCCTTATCTTGGGACAGAGCAAAGTGGAGAACAACTGTTATTGTTATAAAGAGCAAGGAGGACATAATGGAGGGTTTTTTTAGGCACTGATATGCAGCTGAGTTTGTTTCCAGGGGCGCCTGGGTGGCTCAGTCGTTAAGCGTCTGCTTTCAGTTCAGGTTAGGACCCCAGCATACTGGGATCAAGCCCTGTGTTGGGCTCCCTACTCAGCAGGAAGCCTGCTTCTCCCTCTCCCACTGCCCCTGGTTGTGTTCCCTCCCTCCCGGTCTCTGTCAAATAAATAAAATCTTCCAAAAAAACAAAAACAAAAACAAACAAAAAAACACCCCACAAACGTTTTCAAGACCTAACTTTTCTTAATGCTTTAAATGTTATTTATTTTCTTAGAAGGGTGGGGAGAGAAGGGGAAGAGGGGAGAGGGACTGAGAGAATCCCAAGGACGCTCCACGCCCAGTGTGGAGCCCAATGCAGGGCTCGACTGCAAAACCCAGAGACCATGACCTGAGCCATAAACAAGAGTAGGTCGCTTAACTGACTGAGCCACCAAGGCACCCCCTGCGTTCCATGTCTTTTTTAAACTGCATTTAAAATATATATATATTTATTTGAGAGAGAGAGAGAATGAGAGCGTGAGAAGGGAGAGATCAGAGGCAGAAGCAATCCTCCCGCCAAGCAGGGAGCCCGATGTGGGACTTGATCCCAGGACTCCAGAATCATGACCTGAGCCAAAGGCAGTTGCTTAACCAACTGAGCCACCCAGGCGCCCTAAACTGCACATTTTTTTTTTTAAAGATTTTATTTATTTATTTGACAGAGAGATCACAAGCAGGCAGAGAAGCAGGCAGAGAGAGAGGAAGAAGCAGGCTCCCCTAGAGAGCAGAGAGCCCGATGCGGGGCTCGATCCCAGCACTCTGAGATCATGACCTGAGCCGAAGGCAGCGGCTTAACCCACTGAGCCACCCAGGCGCCCCTAAACTGCACATTTTAAACTGAGCTAATATTTACCGTGCCTCTTCAAGCACCAACCATTGTGCTATCTATCCATGGGATTGCAGAAACTGAACTTAAGTATTCAGCACCCTCAAGTCTGAATGGTCTCCTATGACAAAGGCAAGTGTTGGAGAGTTCTCAGAGGATGGTGGAGGGTTTAAAAGCCAGGAGCTCAGTGTCAAGTCTCTTAGCATCTGGTGTGGGTCCTCCCTCCCCTGTTACCTCCAGAACCTGTGCTAAGGAGCACACCCCCCCCCCCCCCGCCCCATCACCGAGGGTGGGGAACCGTGTTCCCATCTCTGATTCACATCTTGGGAGTCTGCCTCTTCCAGAAAGCACCCTCAAGCTGTTTGCTAAATTTAGGGCTACAGGTTCAGAAGACAAATGGGAGGCTGAAGGCGTATATCCTTTTTAAATACCCACGCTCCTGCAGCTGTCCCTCAGTGCCAAAAGCAGAGCCATGGAACCCTGGAAAAGCCCCTCCACACAAATGGCATCGTCAGAAGTTCCTGAATTCTGATTTCTAGTGACTGTTTTCTTAACTTCCTTTTTCCTGACATCAAAAATCACTAGCTCCATGACCAGATCCTAACTAGGGCTCCTGGCGTCCTCCCCTCCCCTCCCCCACCCTCATGGGGCTCTGAAGCACGACAAGGCAGCAGATGCCACCCTGCGGCAGAGGGAAGGCCTGCAGTGTTTCCGCTCCACTTCGAGAAGATTCAGACTGTTTGGTTCCTATTTGGAGGAAAAGGTAAGTATCTGTCCTCAATCTTGAAAAGAGAATTAAGAGGCCCTTTAAAATGTCAAGCTAGGAGGGAAGCAAGGTTAATTCTATCAAGAGTGGCTCTTTGGGCGCCTGGGTGGCTCATGGCTTGAGCCTCTGCCTTTGGCTCAGGTCATGATCTCAGGGTCCTAGGATCAACTCCCGCATCGGGCTCTCTGCTCAGCAGGGAGACTGTTTCTTCCTCTCTCTCTGCCTACTTGTGATCTCTGTCTGTCAAATAAATAAATCTTTTTTTTTTTTTAAGACTTTATTCATTCATTTGACAGACAGAGATCACAAGTAGGCAGAGAGGCAGGCAGAGAGAGAGGAGGAAGCAGGCTCCCCACCGAGCGAAGAGCCCTATGAGGGGCCCCTCCAGGACCCCGGGATCATGACCTGACCTGAAGGCAGAGGCTTTAACTCACTGAGCCACCCAGGCGCCCCCAAATAAATAAAGCTTGGGAAAAAAAAAAAGAGTGGCTCTTTATTGCCACAGTGACCTACAAGCTGTCACCTTCCAGAGGCCCCATGTTTCTCCCATTGGTTGACCCATACCTTCTCAGGTGTTGGCGAGGATTTGTTACTAATCCCTACCTTGCTTAAAGTTCTCATGTGACATCAAGAAGCTAAAGGCTACAAAAACTAAGATGGTCTGAGAGGCCCCACCTTTCCCATTGCTGCTCTTACTATTTTGAGAAGAGTCACATACCCCAGGCTGTAAGAAAAAAAATCACACACTCTCGCCTGCACTGTTCTCAACCCAAAGGCAAGGTACAGAGGACAGCATAGATGCGGCTGCCCCCACACCCACCTGAGCAATGCGCGTTCACCCAACGTGCACCCCAGGCCCAAGTCTGGAATATGCCCACTTCTTTCCCACTTGTGCTCAACTTCTCTAGTGCCCCACTTCCTTTCACCTTGATAGACTTTCCTACTGCAACTCTGTGGGGAGCTCTCTGCCCACACGTGGGCACAAAGAGCCCTGGTTTCAGCAATGGCCAGTCCGAGTTCTGAGTATCTCCTCCAACTCTCCAGCTCACAAGCACCCTTAGGAAGGGGAGGAAAGTCCTAGGGATAATTCTGGGTAACTAGATCCCTCCGATTGCCCATTGCCTCCCTCCTGCAGATGTACACAACTTCCCACCCACTCAACATGCTCCATCACCTGGCAGAGAGGGGATACCATCGCCTCCCCTGTAAGCCCCACCTTCTAGAACTGGCTCTAGGCTCTACTGACTCAAGGTTTCTATTTTCAGGTCTCTCCTAAAAGCCTTGTTTTCTTGTGTGTCTGTGCCTCTAGATTCCCGGCTCTCATTTTCAGCTTAGTTCCATCAGTAGTAGCCTTGACTGTAGTAGGGCCTCAAAAGGTCAAGCAGGGTTGGTTCCAGTAGGGCCAGCACTGGCTACCTAATCCCAACGCGACTCAGACATTTCGCAGATGACAGAGTCTATGTATCACATGACTTAGAGAGGAGCGGAGGCAGCAACACAGGATGCAGAGGAAATCAAGAGGCAGCCTTTGGTGCTACGGTCTTGAATTAAGAGAGACTTCGTCACCAAGTCTTTGTTGAGCACCTACAGAAAATTAACTACACAGGTCAACTACCCTGTACAATACTATTCAATCAGTCAATAATGGAACTAAAAGAAAACGAGTACACAGCACACGAGGCCATGGTAGGCCATGGGACTATATAAAGAGTCCAAGACTCAGAGTCTACCTTTGGGGCGCTTATGCTCTTCTGGTGCCACTTGTGTGAGGTAAACAGAGCAAAAGCTTAAGAATGTAATTATATAATTTGGATCAAAAAGAGTTTAAAAACAAACGCAATACTTCTCTTTCCTGACTTCCCCATTTCTATAAATGGTGCTATCATTCAAAAGCTCGCTCTGCCCCCATGCCCAGGCATCCGGATTTGAACCCCCCATTGCTGACTCCTTCCTTCTCACCCACTTCCAGAAGCCCAGGGTCCTTTCCTTCTCAACGTCTTTTTAAATCTCTCCCTTTCTTACCCCTGCCCTCATGCCTCCTTACTTCTTCACCTGCTTCCAGAACTTCTGCTCCTTGGCATCCTATACAAAACCCCTATATTGATCCTCCTAAAAACATGGATTTCACCAGGTACAGTAAGAATGGGGACCTGATAATTGTCAAAATTTAAACTTCCTGGGCTGGAATTCAAGCTTTTCCAGAATTTGGTTCTAACTTCCCTGCTTTCTCTCCCACCACACTCCTACAGGAGCTCCCTGAAGTCATCAAGAGACAGTCCATGGCAAGGAGAATCTGGGATGGGTCTTAAAGCATTTAGTTGAGCAAAGGGGGACAGGGCTTCTGGGGAACGAGAACGGAGTGTACTGGGGGGACAAGAACACCTGACTTACCACAGCAAGGAGACTCTCGGGAAGCCACAAAGAGGCGGCAGTAGGTGTGCAGCAGTGGAACGACTGGATTATACAGAAATGCTCTTCTGGGAGCAGAATGCAGAGTGGACAGAGGGGAGGTAGGGAGACACTTGAGGCACTGAGCCAGCTAAGGCTTCTATAATTCTGGCAAACCATGGAGTGACAAGGACCTAGACTAAGATAGTGCTAAACCAAACACTGGTTCATTCAACAGATAAAGTTCACGCCAGTAAGTCATAAGAACTGTGAAGGCGAACAGAACAACGGGTAAGAATGGAATCTTAAAAAGAGAAAAGAATGGAAAGAATCTTAACACCACCTCTAATGTCAATTTAAGTAATAGGAAAAGGCCAGTCTCAGCTCCAGGGTCTACAGATCCCATCCCACTCTCTGACTCACCACTTCCACCCTCCCTCAAAACCAAGCCTGTCCTTCTCCTATTTCAAAATATAACTCTAAACCTAGCCTACTCAACTCAGCTTAGGTCAAATTACTCCTACGTCCCCCATTATTATCTATGAATCAAATCGATTCCAGCGCAGTTATATCTGGTTGGATGGCACTGGGCAAGTGGTTTGATTACAGTCAGGGTGTCCTCTTTTTGCGAAATTGTGACAGTAGTACCTACTTCCCGAGGATACCTGATGAATGAATTAAATGAGTATCTTTGGAGCACTGTGAGCTCCTTGAAGAACAGTTCCCTATACACGGAGGACTTTATGACCTGCCTGCAACTGCAGATTTTGCAAACATAACCTAGGTTCAACCACCTGAAGGGGGTGGTTTCTTATTAAGAAAGGTCAGGAAAAAAAAAAAAAAAGAAAGGAAGAAAGGTCAGGCCATTGGAGGAAAGAACCATCGCCTGCAACAGCTCTGGATCTTGCACAAGGCCGTCTCCAGGCATCCTGTCTTAACACTCCGTCTAATTTGTCTTCACTTAAAGAGGCCTCCAGGGGCCTCTTCTAAGCCCATAAGAAAGTTAATTTATTAACCCTTCAGCAGAGTACTGTGTGCTAACAAGGTCAACACGTATTTCCTTAATAGCAGTATGAATTAGCAATTAAAGCTACAGGCCGCTGTGACTACGGCACTAGGCTGTGCTCCTCAGCTTTGCCCGGAACGTTACCTACAAATGACTAGCGAAGATGTTCAAGTGTGTGTGTCCCCAACACGGACATCACCAAACCTTGGACACTGCAGGAAAAGGGTAGAACTGTTCTTTATCCCTTTCTGGATTCTTCTACTTCAAACATCCTGCCTGCGCGAGGCGGCCACTTGTCAAATACAAGGTCGCAATTCTGAAGCTGTATATGCTCAGCGGCACCCACACCGCTCCCGGAGTTTCGGCCCAAATCCTGAGGCACTGGCGCCCCGGAGTCACGGCGGCGCGCGGCCCCACCACAATGTCCCCAAATCGTCGATGCCGTGTCAGCCGGAAGCACTTGGCCGCCGCTTCCCCGGAGCCCGCGGAGGCCCGGACAGGACCGGAGCTCACGCCGCCGCGCGCCGAAGTGGGAGGCGGCGCCGGGCGGGGGCCGGGACGCCCTGCTGGGGAAGGGGCGTGATCACGGAATGCTCGCGGCGAAGGCGAGCCCAGGCGCGGGCTGCTAGGCGACGCCGCCGCGGGCCCCTGAGCGCGGAGTGGGGCGGAGTGGGGCGGAGTGGGGCGGAGTGGGGCGGAGTGGGGCGGAGTGGGGCGGAGTGGGGCGG
>NW_019154159.1:573403-744320 GCF_002288905.1 Enhydra lutris kenyoni
GGAGGGGGCTCGAGGGCAGACAGAAGCGGCCGCGGCTACTCACTCAGCCAGGACTCCAGGCTCTCCCCTTCCGTCTCCGCCATATTGCAGCCGCCCGGGCCGGCCCAGCGGCCTCAAACCTCGCGAGAACCTGTGAGAGACGAGCCGGGGCGGGGCCTACATGGGGGCCTGAGAGGAGAGAGCCGGCCCGCGTAGGGTCGCGTCGGACTGCGGCGGATGATGAGACGCCGAATGTTTCTTTTTGGCTCTTGCCTTTCGACCTCGGAGTGAGAGACTCTTAACGTCCGGATGAATGCAGTGATGCACAGATTTAGGACCCTGCGTAGCCTTTCCCCCGTCTCCCGTCACTCGCTCAGGCACGCAGAAGGCAGCCTTCGTGGGGTCCTCGTGGCCAGCCAAGATGGCTGCCCCCGCGGGGAAGGTTGCGCGAGGGTGGTCGGTCCTGGCGCTGGGCCTGCGGAGTGCTGTCCCGCGGCTTCCAGGGTGAGAGGGCAGTAGGAAGCTGGGGTGCCCTTTGGGACTTCACGGAGAGACCTGTAGGGAAGGAAAGGGCCACAGTCAGACCGGGCGGGAACCTGGAGAGAGCCTGCGGGCCAGGATACCTCGGGCCAAAGCCCCGAATTGGCTGCGTGACTATGAGCCAATGTGCAGGCGTAGTGATTCTGAGTCGAAGCTGAAAGCGCGCCCTTACCAAAGAGATCAGAGCTGAGATTTTCAGGGGGCGGGAGGCGGAGATGCTTAGGCAGGGCGCCTCTCCTCGGGTTCAGGAACCTCGCCTTACCGTTGGCACTTGACGAGAGGGAGACTTACCTGGCCTGTTGGGGGAGGTCCTCCCACCTCTTAGGACAAGAGCCAGAATTATTGCGTTCAGGTTTGTCCAGCGGTCTCCGTGCCTCTTACTCGTCCGCGGGTTGGCCAACCTGCCCATTATTAAGTCAAGCCTTTTCACTTGTGGAGTCAGCTTTTGCCGGCTTCTTTCCCCCTCTCAGGCTAACCCAGGTGAGGTGGAGCCGCTATAGTCCTGAATACAGGGATCCACAGACGGACAAGGAGTATTACCGCAAGCCCTTGGCGGAGCTGACTGAGGAGGAGAAGTGTGAACAGGAACTCAGGAAGACTCAGCTTATCAAAGCTGCCCCAGCAGCGAAAACAAGCTCTGTGTTTGAAGACCCCGTGATCAGGTTAGATGGAAGCAAATACTTTTGTTCCAGGGACTGGGACTGTACCAGGGAGGGTCTACAGTAAGGATTGGGATACAGCCTGGGAAATCACTAAGCATTTTGTTTTTCTACTTGAAGTAAATTCATCAACATGATGATGAAAGGAGGAAACAAAGTACTGGCCAGATCCCTCATGACACAGGTAACTAGCACGTCTCTCCTGTCTGCTTTCTTATACCTTTGTCTGTGACTCTTTCAGTTTAGTATAAAAAAGAACAGGTTCATATACTTGCCATTAGAATTACCTTTCCTGTTTGGGGTACCTGGGTGGTTAAGTGTCCAACTTTTTTTTTTTTTTTTAAATGTTATTTATTTATTTGACAGAGATCACAAGTAGGCAGAGAAGCAGGCAGAGAGAGGGGGAAGCAGGCTCCCCACTGAGCAGAGACCCCGATGTGGGGCTCCATCCCAGGACCCTGAGATCATGACCTGAGCCGAAGGCAGAGGCTTAACCTACTGAGCCACCCAGGCGCCCCTAAGCGTCCAGGTCTTGATCTCAGCCGAGATCTTGGTTTCAGGGTCGTGAATTTGAGCCCCATGTCAGGCCCCACGCTGGGCGTGGAGCCTACTTTAAAAAAAAAAAGGAAAGAAACAAAAAAAATTACCTTCCCTGGGATGCCTGGGTGGCTCAGTCAGTCAGGTATTTGCATTAGGCTCAGGTCATGATCCCAGGGTTCTGAGATGGAGCCCCACTCTGGGCTCCCTGCTCAGCAGAGAGTCTGCTTCTCCCTCTGTCCCTCCATTCATGCTCACGCTCATTCTCTCTCCCAAAATTTTTTTGGGGAAAAAATGATCCTCGTGTATATGTGTGGAAGTGGTAGCTATAATGAAGGCCAGTAGGTGTCAGAACCACCATTCACTCCCCCAGTCACCAATCTCTGTGGTCCTCCTCCAGGAAAGAGGAGGCCTTTAAGAACTTTGCCTTAGGGGCACCTGGGTGGCTCAGTCGTTAAGCATCTGTCTTCTACTCAGGTGGTCCTGGGATGGACCCCTGCACTGGACTCCCTGCTCAGCGGGAGGCCTACTTCTCCCCCCCTCCCACTCCCCCGATTGCATTCCCTCTCTCACCTGTCTCTCTGTCAAATAAATAAAATCTTAAAAAAAAGAAAAAAAGATGGGGCACCTGGGTGGCTCAGAGCCCCGCATCAGGCTCTCTGCTCAGCAGGAAGCCTGCCTCTCTGCCTACGTGTGATCTCTGTCTGTCAAATAAATAAAATCTTAAAAAAAAAAAAAAAAAAAAAGAACTTTGCCTTAGAACTGCTGAGAGAGGGTCTGCACTGTCATAGAGAAACAGGGTGACAGGAGTAAAGGGCAAAGTACTAGTTCAGCTGGATAAACCCTCCAGGGAGCCCGGGGCAGCATCTTCCAGTTCTATCCCTTTGCAGACCCTGGAAGCTGTGAAAAGGAAGCAGTTTGAGAAGTACCATGCTGCTTCTGCTGAGGAACAGGCAACCATCGAACGCAACCCCTACACCATCTTCCACCAAGCTCTGAAAAACTGTGAGCCTGTGATAGGGCTGGTGCCCATCCTCAGAGGGGGCCATTTCTACCAGGTGAGCGGTCGGGGCCGGAAAGCAGGGCTCCCTACCCACAGAACAAGCTGGTAGTGGTTGGGTGGGGAGCACTTGGGAGTGGGAAGGTCCAGAGTTGGGCTAAGATTGATCGTTTTATAGGGACCAGGTTCTGTCAGGATCCGCCAGCACCCCCCCCCATGCCCGCACCCCTGCTTCTGTTCCGTCCACGATGCTGTTGTAAGCTGTCAGCTTCTCGTGGTGAAGGATGTGTAGAACTCATCTTTGTACACCAGCGTCTAGAGTGGCACTTGACCCGTAACTGGTGTTTCCTTGCCATTTCTTGAACTGAACAAGGCTCTCTCCTGGCATTTAATTCTGTGTCACCGTCATAAGCCAGTGTTCTCGGCTTCTGCTTTTTTTAATGTAAACTTCATAAGGGTGGAGGCTCATTAATATCTGGGTCCCTAGCGGTGCCTGGCATATAATGGCGGTCTAGCAAATGATTCTGGACAAGAGGGGCTTGTTTTTGGGTACCCCTGATCTGCGCTGGCTGAGTCACCCCGGCTTGATGGGGCTTCTCCCAGCTGATGCTCGTAGCAGCTGGGCTGAGCTTCCATTTAGAGGTGAGAGAGGTCAGTGCCTCATGAGCGTGTGCTCAGCGAATGCCTCTGCTAACGGGTGAGGGCCCCCAGGGCTGCGGGGGACTCAAGGAGAAGCCAGGCCCCTCAGGAGTGTCGTCAGAGTTGGCCCAGAGGGAGCCTGGTAAGAGCTAAGGCTCTTCCTTAGAGCTCAGGGCAGAAGGAGGCTGCCACCCCGACAAGGTCTTGGACTGACGTGCCGTGTCTTCTCCTGTCCAGGTCCCTGTGCCACTTCCCGCCCGGCGTCGTCGCTTCTTGGCCATGAAGTGGATGATCACTGAGTGCAGGGAGAAGAAGCACCGGCGGACGCTGATGCCGGAGAAGTTGTCACATGAGCTGCTGGAGGCTTTTCACAACCAGGGCCCTGTGATCAAGAAGAAGCATGACATGCACAAGATGGCCGAGGCCAACCGTGCCCTGGCTCACTACCGCTGGTGGTAGGGGGAGGGGGCGGCACTCTGCTGCAGAAACAGCGGGAGCCACTGTCCCTGTCAGCGAAAACCCCTTGTGGGTGAAGTAGTTCCTTTTTAAGGGCGTGCAGGCCTTGTAAGGGGGGAGCAACGTATTTATGCCCATTAGTCCTTTCTTTGGGCGCTAGAACTTGCTTTTCCTGTCCCAGCTCCTCTTAAACTGGGAACCTATCAATTTGGATTTCCCCCAGGAACTTCGGGCCCATCCAGCTTCTCCTCCTCTATTCAGGGTAGAACTTTGGAAGTTATGAAAGGAAGCAGTTTTAATGTTAGAAAAGGTTTATTAGAAAATTCTCGCCCTGAACTGGTGCCGCATGTGTGGTGGTACCTGCCGTTTACTAAAATCGACTGGAAATTTGTTTGTTTCCAAAGTGGTCCTTGTACAAAATGTATAAAAAGCAGTTTCTGGTGTGACTCGTGCTCTGCTCCTCAGTATCCCAAAGTATACCACCAGTAGCTATGGGTACCCCTTTTACAGATGGGGAAACTGAGGCACCAAGATGGCTGTTGCACCAGTGGTTACACAGTGCGGTGGGTGTTGGAAGCTGCCTTTCTCTGCCTGGCCCAGGCTGGAGGTGATGGGGGGAGAGGCTGATGGGACATTAGGGGCAGGTCTGTTTGGGGTCTTCCCTGGTCCCTGAACCCGGGAGGGAATGTGCTCAGGCAGGACCGTGGCGTGAGTGGGAAACCCCTATGAGCTGTTCAAGGTCTGGCAGGGACCGGCCGGTGCTGCTGGTGAGGCAGCCTGAGCCGGAAACCTAGTCGGAGACCTCGCTGTAGTAATACTTGTGCGCAGCCGGGGTCGTCTTCCAGCCGGCTGCCCGAAATTCGATGATCTCCAGCAGCAGCAGCTGGGCCAGGGAGCTGAGGCCGCTTGGGAGCAGGAAGCCGTCTCGGATCAGGACAAAGAGCTCATCCATGCGCTGTCGGTTCATCTTCTCCAGCTGCTCCCCGACGCGGTGCAGCTGCAGCACCAGGCAGTCCACCTGCAGGGGGCGTGGGAGGTGACCCGGGCCGCACGCGCCGCCTTTCCGGAGCAGCACGGCCACAGCTGTGCCTGCCTCCTCCTGTCCTGCTCCGGGCACCTGGTGGGCGTTCGCCACATCTTACGTGAAAGGAGACCAGTTCGGAACTTGCCTAAGGTCCCTCGGGCCAGGCTGGATGCGGGGTTTGCCTCCAAGCTGCCGCTTAACCCAGACCTCCCCCTCCCCCCACCCCACCCGGCTCGGCGTTTCTGGGCCTTCTGTACCCACAGCTGGATTCCTACCACAGGTTGGCTTTACTATTGGGAAGAAAGCCTCTGAGCCTGTAGGTTTTGGCTGCTCTGTTCCGGATAAATTCCAAGCCTGGCAGCTTGTTCTGGAACTGAGACAGGCGTTGAAGAGCCCCACCAGGCTCCCGCCCTGGGAAGTGACGCTTGGATGCCTCCAGGGACAGTGGGCCGGTATTCTGAGCTGAGCCCAGGACGGCCCACCTCCACAGCTGTCTGAACCTGGGTCACCCACCTCCTCCTCCTTGCTCAGACTGTCAGGCTGGGCCAGCCGGAAGAGGCAGTCATAGACGGGGTTCACCAGCGCCATCATGGGCATGTTGTTCACCTGTGGGGGGAGACCGGGGAGGGGCCAGAGCACTTAGCGGCTGAAGGAGACCAGCTCGGCTGTCTCTGCCTCCCAGGGTGGTTACCGAGGCCTCACCCTCAGGTAGTCAAAGACGTTGCAGATAAAGGTGACGTAGCAGACCCAGCCCTGCAGAGACCGGGCTCGCAGCTGCTCCCGAGCCTGGTACTCCTGCTGCAACCGGTTGAGGAGTCCCCGTCGGAAGACACTCTGGCCGGCGTGCTTGCTCTCAGCCTGTGAGCCAGGGAAAGGGCAGTGCGCTGGGGGGGCGGCTGTGATGCCGCGGCGACCCCCACTCGAACTTCAGCAGCTGAGGACTGTCGGGTCTGACTCTCCACCTCTGCCCTCCACTGCGGCCTTTCCCAAAGCGTCTCCCTGCTTCTCTACCAGTCCCAGCCCACCTGAATGATGGCATAGCACATGCGTCCTGCTTCTTTGCTGAACACACAGTCGTGCAGAGAATGGTCCACAATCACATTGGCCACCTTTTCCAAGTCCACGGCACCTGGATCTAGGGTAGAGATAGGTGGGGAGTCTAGAGCTGCTGAATTACCACATCCGTCTCCCCTTGCTTCTAAGAAGGATCTCAGATGTGTTTACAAAAGGGCACTCCCGTGATACACTTACATTTAAAGAGACCAGACTTCCCAGCTCCACTGGGAGACCGATGCCCAGGATACATGGCTGTTAGAGACTAATCAGCAAACGCTAGTTTTTAGGGCACGTATTTCCTGGCCCTGGGTTGCGGAAGGAGCACTAAATAACAATGTATTTGACAGCAATTTCAGGGAAGAAAGTGTTCTTAGAACACACATACAGGAACCCCTGACAAGGGCAGGCTAGGCAGTGCCCCGCCAACAGGCTTAGCTTGGCATGTGACGGGCTTTACTAATTGGTAGCTGAGTCAAACTTCTGTTCTGAGGGCTGCAGAAGGCACCGATCCAGGACGATGACTGCATCTCCTCTGCGAGGCAGAGTGCTTCGTCCTGTCCCAAGTCAGCCAGCTGTGCACATTCAAGACGCCCTGCTGGGCGACGCAGAAGCCAGGTCCAATGCAAGGGCTCAGGAGATGAGAACTCTGCTCTCTGTGCCCCACCCCACTCTCATGGGGACTTAAACTTTAAAAATGGCTTTACTGGCCGAAAGGTGACTCTATGATTCATACTTTCAATTACTGGCCTGAATGTAGCTTGTCCTCCAGCTTGTCCTGACTTCTATTCTCAGAAAGCAAAGGGACAGGGTTGGTTGGGCATTCACCAGGCTAAGGCTCAGGCCTCCAGGCCTGTCCCCTTGGCCCCTTCTCCGCAGCTCAGGGCTCTCACGCTCACCTTTGAGTGCTGTCTTCAGCAGGTGCTGAGTCTCTGCATCAAAAGACTGGATTTTATACTCCTCTCTACCAGGATCCCCCATGACCGTTCAGCCCCAGCAGCTCTTTATTGAGGTGGGACTAATGACAGCACCTGGGGAGGAGGAGAGGGAAAGGGAGAGGCCTCAGGTGTGCAGCGTGGGGTCAGGGTTTCTAGTTCTGCAGGCCCCGGGGGAAGGCTGGCCAGTGCTTGGGACGGGTGCTCCCAGCCAGTCTACTGCCTTGGCTGGTTGGCTGAGGGCCCAGCAAGCTTGGCCTCTCGTGGAGACTGGACACCAGCCAGGCACCTGCTGCTAAGTTTAGGAACCCCTGTAGCTTCTGGAATTACATGAGCCTAGAGCGGTGAAGGTGAAAGTGCCAACCGTCCAGTCTCCACAGGAGGCAGGGATATTCTCCGGTGATACTAAGGTTGGGGTGCGATGAGCTGCGCTGGAGTGTGGACAGGGGCATATCAGACACTCCCCTTGCCTATGGAAAGCGGCCTGGAAACTGCGGCCCCACCTTCCAGGGGACATGTCTGTCCCAGCAAGGTTCCAATCCCCTGGCCGCGACCCTTCCTTCTGCTTTGGTCAGAGTCCTTCTCAGTCCCCAAACCCGCCCCTCCAGCCTTCGGCCTGGCCAGTGTGGGCGGGTGCGGGGCCCCGAACTGCTCCTGTCCTGGCCAGCTTCTCCCCGAGACGGACTGGTTAAACTGGCCTCCCGGGCGGCGGAAACCCGGCCTTGCCTACTCAGGACTCCTAATTCCTGAGCTCCATTCTGGAGCCTTCCTCTTAAAGAAGGGGGGAGCGGGATGACGGGAGAGGCTGTCCCTGTTGGAGTCCCCTCTCCGGGCGCGACGCCTCCTCCCTGGTCGGACGACCTCGGGGATCTCCAGAACCCGGCGGCTTCCCCGAGCTTGGAACGTCCTTCCGGGAGGGGCAGGACCGCCGTCCGGGGTCCCGCGGGCGGGAGAGGCGGAGCCGTGCGAAAGGAGCGCCGGGACCCACCTGCCGGGCCGGCACCGCGCCCCCGTGCCCGGAGGCAGCTCGGCGGGCATGGCGCGCGCGCCCCCCGTCCGCCGCGCCGCAGAGCTGGAACGACCCGCCGGGCCTCGCCGCCGCTTAGGTCATTTCCGAGCGCGGCGCCGGGGCGGGGCCAACGTGGAGGGGCGGGGCAAGACCCGGGAGGGGCGGGTCCTTTCCGCCAGCGCCACCTGCCGGAGTCCCGGTGACGTTCTCTTCGCCGCGCGTGTTCCGGAGGTCCGTGGCGGGGCCGAGGGAAAGGCCCTCGACGTCGCCCCCACCCTGTCCTTACTCGACTCCTCCGCGCCAGGCTGGACCTTCCTCGGCCCAGAGGAAGCCCTCAGTCGCCAGCGGTGGCGCCCCCTCCCCCCCAGCCCACTCTCACGCCCGGGGCTCCGGTTAAAACGGGATCCAAAAAGGAAACTAGGCTGGGCCGCGCGGCAGTGGGGGGGGCCTGCGGCAGGGCAAGGATGGCTGGAGGGGCAGGAACTGATAGGCGGCGGCCACCTGCCCTCCACTTCTACCCCCCACGCGAGACAAGGCAGGGGGGCTGTAAGGGCTGGATCAACCCCCCCACACACACCCCCTCTCCTACTCCAAATACAAACGGTACTGGTAAAATAGTTGAAAATTAACGAGCCAGCTCTAGAATAAGGACACCCTCCCCACGACCCCCGTTAGCTTGCCGCCTCCGCCAGGTGCTGCGAGTGACAAGTCGAACAAGGCCCTGACTCGGTCGTGGCTGTGGCTGGGGAAGAGGCGCGGGCCCAGCAGCTGAGGGCCATCCCCGACGCCGGCCCAGCGCTGCAGAAGGGCAGCCAGAAGGGGCTGGAAGCCTCTTCCCCTCGCGCAGACAAGCGTGCTTGGTGGTTTCCTGTTAAAAGGGCTCGCCGAAGCGGTCACCAGGAAATGGATGAGAAAGGGCAGCTGCAGCCAATTAATGAGTAGGAGAGATGAAGAGAATAAAGTTTACTTTATTCCACTAAAGTGTAATTTCTTAAAAAAATACATTCAGGCAGCTGCTTTCTACAGCCCCAAGCCCAGGCCTCCAGCGCCCCAGACCCTGTGGGTGTTGGAGCTCCCCCTACCCCCGGCCTGGGACTCCATCAGCAGCAGCCGGAAGCAGGGAAGCTTCACGATTCAGGGTCTCAGACATGTCACAAAGCTCCAGGCCAGAGCCAGTTCTGATGACAGAAGGGGTCCAAGGGCCATGACACCCACACAGGTCTGCTTCTGCTCCTGCTTTCCTCCTAAGTCCGCGCAGAGGCTGGCACAGAGGCTGGAGCTGGAGCCCAGACTGAGGGCAGGGTGAAGTCCTGCGGTGCCTGGTGCTTCTCCGTCCTGACTCCCCCTGCAGAGGGACCCCGCAGGCCAGGCTCCCTGGGGTGGGGGGTGCAGAACTGGGTGGAAAGGATGGTGGTTGTGTTCTGTAGATTTCCTGGGCTCACCCCCTAACTGCAGTTTCTCCTCTGTGCCCACATCAGTAGCTGTGTGACAAGCCCCCCACCCCCAGACCCCGCTGCCCTCAGCAGGCTGGCTGCTCAGCCCTTTCCTTCTGCCACCCCCTTCATGAGGCTGCTCCAGAGCTGTGGCCCTTCTGGGATGAGAGAGGACACACACAGCACCACAGTGAGCCCAGGAGGGAGACACTGAGCAGGTAGCTGCTGCCAGCTGGCCCAGCTGTAAGGCTCCCGCCCTGACCCCATGGAAGTGGAGTGACCCCAGGTAGGCTGGGGGAAAAGGCCACGGCCTTCACCCACAGCTCCTCCCCGTCAGCACAGCCCCCCCACTTCTTGTGGGCCACTGAGATCGGTCTTCCCCAGAGACCCTCAGCCATGCTCCATCCCACCCAGGGGAGAGAACAGGCTGAGCGGGCCGTCACAGGAGGACCGGGGCCTGGGAGGTGTGGCTATAAAGTGACTAATTCTCCCCCCAGGACCAGAAGCAAAGCTGTATGAGGGATGCAAGTACTGAGAAAAATAGATTCTGAGGAAGGCCAGGGTTCCTCCCCTCATACTTTGTGAGGAGGGATGTGATATGGAAAGGAAGATGGAGTGAAATAAGGAATATGCTTTCAGCTTCAATGTGTATTACATCAGCTGGTGGGAGGAGGAGCGCACTCGGGAGGACCAGGCCCCTGCCAAGGGCCCAATCCCAGCCCTCAGGCTCTAGCCGTGGCCTCCCACCCCCAGAGCGTGGAGAGGTCTCTGGGCAGAAGGTGCTGGAAGTGCAGGGTGGCCACTGCTGCCTTTCCTGCAGGCTGGACCGCAAAGGAAAACCACCTTCTGACCGCTTGGCTGCATCCCCACAGGCCAAGCCTGCCTTCTCCCCGAGAAAGCGCTTGCCCTTCGAGTGACGGCCGAGCTGGCAGGCAGGCACGGGCAGCAGCTCTCAGTGCAACAAGAGATGGTAGAGGCGTCCGCCTTCCCTCGGGGGGCCGCCCTTCCTCCCCTCGGGGCTAGCTGTCCACCTTCTTCATGTGGTGGAAGAGGTTACAGAAGAGCTCATACCAGAAGAACACGAAGCCGGTGGAGAGAGCAGCCTTCAGCAGGCTGGGGGACAGGCCCTTGAAGAGGCCCATAGAGCCTTCCTCTCGTAGCACCTGCTGGGCACAATCCAGGAGGCCCCTATAGCTGCGAACCTGGGCAGAAGAGGAGGACAGAGGAAGCGATTAACACACGGATGTTGACTCTGTCCTTCTGTCAGTCCAGCACCTGGCACCTCACAGCTCCTAGTCAACACTTGCTGGACAAAGCAATGAAGACAAAAAGGACAGAGCAGTTAACCTTTGCTTTCTCTTCTAAGCAGACCGGTAATTCGGACTTAACAGAGGCAGCGCCTGGAAATCAGCACTGGACAGAACTCTTAAGGACCCTTTCCCCCATCCCACCAGGCCCCCTCGGGCAGTGGATCCGAACCTGGCCCTCGTGAGCTCTGGCTTCCGGTCTGGCCTTCTCAGTTGGCCACACACCGCGGCCAGACTCACGTCCCCAGGACTCAACTCCCCTCAAGCACCTCTCTCGCCACATCTCCACTCACTCCCCGCTGTGATGACAATGATGTTGTAAAGAATCAAGGGGCACCTGGCTGGCTCAGTTGGTAGAATGTGGGACTCTTGATCTTGGGTCATGAGTTCAGGCCCCACACTGGGCATAGAGCTTACTTAAAAAAAAAAAAAAAAGAGGGAAGAAAAAAGAATCAAATTCAAGCTCCACTGCCTGGTGTTCAAGGGGTTGCTCCATTTGGCCTCAACTTCCCTCCCTGATCTTCCGTCATCCCCCAGAGGTCCTCCCACCACACAGGCTACAAAGTCTGCGAGGAGCACGGCTCTCTCCTCTGTCCTGGGCTCCCACCAACTGTCCCTGTGCAAACCTAAACCGTTCCTTCCAGACAAGTTCCTAAGTGGAAAAAGGAGATTATAAAACCTTGTATTGCGCCTGGTGTTAAAACGTACATGTGTGTGTTTATGCAAAGAAACGAAACAACAGCCAGAGCTTCCGTGTCATCATCTCTGGGTGGGTGGTACTGGGAGCTCCATTATCAGTTTTATCTTCCTGTCTCGGGACTTCTCTGAATTTCCGACACAGATGTATCACAACTAACTCGATACTTCCCCTTCCCCCAAGGAAGGAGTGCTCCCTTCCTCCCGACTCCCATTCCAGTGCACTCTTCTTTTCTGACCTCTGTCAGGCGTGTTCCCTCCTGCGTGGGAGGGAACACGCTTGTTTCTCCCCCTTGCCCCACCCCCAGCCCACCACTGCACGACGCCCCAAAACGCGTGAAAATCCGGTTGAGACTAAGGAATGACTATTAACAGTACAACATCACCCACGATGGGGGCTTCTGCGAATGACAAAGCCTTCTAGTGCCTTTAAAATATAATTTAGCGGGGGCGCCTGGGTGGCTCAGTGGATTAAAGCCTCTGCCTTCGGCTCAGGTCATGATCCCAGGGTCTTGGGATCGAGCCCCGCATCAGGCTCTCTGCTCGGCAGGGAGCTTGCTTCCTCCTCTCTCTCTCTCTGCCTGCCTCTCTGCCTGCTTGTGATCTCTGTCAAATAAAATAAATTAAAAAAAATAATAATAAAATCTTAAAAAAATATATATAATTTAGCGGATCAGGTTCCATTCGCCCCTCTCCAGGAACCCCTACGCATACACGAAACAACCCCACGCACCGGTGGGGTCTCCTCCGTGTTCTTTAGTATTCTGGGGCCCTATCTCGTCTTAAGGTTTTATTCATTTGAGAGAGAGAGAGAGAGAACGCGCTTGAGCTCAAGGGCAGGGGAGGAGCAGAGGGAGAGGGACAGGCAGAGTCCTCCAAGCACACAGCCCAACGTGGGGTTTGACCCACGACCCCGGTATCACAGCCTGAGCGGAAACCAGGAGTCAGACGCTCAAGCAACTGTGCCAACCAGGCGCTCCGGGGACCCTTCTCATGTGATTATA
The DNA here is from genome assembly GCF_002288905.1 of Enhydra lutris kenyoni. Classification (NCBI taxonomy): domain Eukaryota; kingdom Metazoa; phylum Chordata; class Mammalia; order Carnivora; family Mustelidae; genus Enhydra; species Enhydra lutris. The sequence goes on from NW_019154159.1 coordinate 585,675, forward strand.
TTCTTTGACCCAAATTGAACTGAACACTTTATTTTTTCTCTTTTTCACTTGAAGCGGGCTCCCCATTGGGCGTTCAACACACGGCTGAACTCACGACCCCAAGATCAAGACCAGAGGTGAGCTCAAGAGTCAGACACTTAACCTACGGAGCCCCCAGGCGCCCTGAACTGAACACTTTTTAAGAGCGAACCCTGACCCCTCCTTCTCCTGGGTCACCCCACGGCGCCCCACATGCACAGGGCGGTGCATGGATTCTCCCGTGTGTTTGGGGATCCCCAGGGACAGGCTGCAGGGGCTAATGCTGAGCAGTGGGCAGGTGAGGGGCAAGGCTCAGAGCCCCCTGCAGGGGGACGGCTCACCTGGCCGAAGGTGGCTCGCGCCTGCTCAAAGCCTCCGACCTGCAGCCGTTTCTTGACGAGGTCCAGGGGGTACGTGAGGGTCTTGCTGATGACGCCGGCTCCGCTGCCACACAGCAGGTTTTTGAGGTTCTCTGAACCAAAGTGGGGTGGAGGGGGGACATGAGGGAAGTGTAATTGGGGAAAGACACGTTCAAGGTCAAGAGCTCTAAGCCTCCACCACGAAACTAAGAGCCACCAGCCTCCTGTATCTGCGAGGAGAACCACACCCGGCCACCCTGGGTCCGGGTGGCAGTAAGGCGGGAACGGAAGTGGGAGCCTGCAGGCGGTGTGACTCGGTTCAAGGCTTGGGAGGAAATAAATGTCCTCGGTACCACTGCTGGGGTGGCACGAGCTGAAAGAAAGGGTCCGCCAGCGGCTGGCTCGGTTGGTTTGGTCAACAGTGCGACAGAGCAGGGTTCAGGGGACAGGGACATCCTAGCCTCTGCCAGGAAAGCCTTAGCCCCTCCAGGGATCAGAAGGAGGTGCTCTGGCTTGGGGGAGGGGGACAGCGGAGACCCGGATTCTCTTGCGTGAGGGCTGTCTCACCGTTCTTCCTTCCCTCGGTGGGCAAGACCCACTCGTGCACGTGCTTCAAGGCGCTGTAAAAGGAGAACTGGAACCCGGCGTAGGGGAAGATGGCAATCAAGGTGGGGTTCAAGCCTTTGTAGAAAACCAAGGGGCCCTCGGTCCGGTACATGGTCACCACGGCGTCTCGCAGGGTCTTATACACCTGGACGGCACACAGGCAGCTGGAGTGAGGGCACACGGGCGATCTGGCCCTAGAACACAGCCCATCACGCGCACCTCCCCTCGGCTAAAATCCCAGCCGCCGGGAGCATGGCTTTTCTGGGGGCACAAAGAAAATGCTGAACAAAAGTCCCAAGGTAAGGGCTTCCAGCAACCCCCCTTCTAGCTATTTACAAGGCCAGTACGTTCACACAAGTGTGCAACAGCGCGAGTCCGAGCACCGCTGCCACCGCATCCTGCAGAAAAGCAGGGACACAAGGTCTGCCCCTGGGTGACTGGTCACACGCACGCCGACACACCCGTTCCGAAGGACCCAGAGCAGCCACTGAAACAGGATCACGCCGTCTACACAACAGATCGGCCATAATCCCCCAAACGTATAGCTGAATGGGCACAGCGAGAGGCTGAAGGGTGGGCTTAGTGCTCGTGGAAGAAAAAAGTAGGCAGGGATCACCCCCGGGGATACACGAGAAGTGAGGAAGGGCGAGCGTGACCTCCACAGAGGGAGAGGCGGGGCGGGGATGAGGGAGATCAACTCTCACCATTTTACGCTACGGGGATGTTCTGGCGTGTGCGTGTATTTAACCTTTTGTAACCTGTCAACAGGCAATCTCCACGCGGGAGACCACAGGGCACTGATTTTTTTCTCAGCACCTTCCATCCCGCACTTTGTTTGCAGGGGACCAGAGGGGCTCTGGGCGCGGCGATGAGGGAGGTTCTCTGCACCGAGCAGGGAGGACCCTGGCTGTCTCCTCACCTCCTGGCTCCCAGACGCTGGCAGCCACACTGAAGGATTTCACCCCGGAGACCTCCAAGAAAGGGCCCGGACTCAGAGGAAGGCCACGGGGCAACGAGCCCGCCCTGTACCCACAGCCCCACTCTGCTTCTCTGTGCCCCTTTAACACCAGGCTGGCAGCCAAGAGTCACCAGACACCTGAGGAAAGGCTTCATAAAAAAAGGAGACCGGGGCGCCTGCCTGGCTTGGCTGTAGAGCACACCACTCCTGATCTCAGGGTCATCAGTTTGAGCTCCGCGGTGGTTACAAAAGACCAAAAACCAAAAAATCCCCAGAGACCAAAATGATCACAGGGGCAGAGAGGGGCACAGGGATCGTGTGGAAGGAAGAGACAGTGTAGACAGAAGAAGGAAACTAAAGGACACAGAGGCCAACCACAAAATTGGAATTAATATTCTCAGGCCACAAAGAAGGCATCACCTCCGTGATAAAAGGAAAGGGTCTATTTAAAAATAAGGTAGGAGGGCACCTGTGTGGCTCAGTCGGTTGGGCGACTGCCTTTAGCTCAGGTCATGGTCCTGGAGTTCCCGGATCGAGTCCCGCATAGGGTTTCTAGCTCCATGGGGAGTCTGTTTCTCTCTCTGACCTTCTCCCCTCTCATGCTCTCCCTCACTCTCTCTCTCTCAAATAAATAAAATCTTTAAAAATAAATAAATTTAAAAAAATAAAAAAGAGGTAAGATTCAGAGAACAAGAGAAACTCCTGAGGGAAAAAAATCTTTGTGAGTTTGAATTAGGCAGATTTCTTTTTTTTTTCTTTTTAAGATTTTATTTATTTATTTGAAAGACAGAGAGAGTGAGAAAGAGTGGGAGGGAGAGGGAGAGAGAATCTGAAGCTGACCCACGCTGAGCACAGAGCCCCATGTGGGGTTCAATCCCATGACTGTGAGATCATGACCTGACGTGACACCAACAGTTGGACACTTAACCCACTGAGCCACCCAGGAACAGAGATTTCTTAGATTAAAAAACCCAAAAGCAAAATGCATAAAAGGACAAATTGATAAGTTAAGACTTTATTGGGGCTCCTGGCTGGCTCAGTCGGTTAAATGTCCGCCTTCAGCTCAGGTCATGATCCCAGGGTCCTGGGACTGAGCCCTGCATCGGGCTCCCTGCTCAGTGCAGAGTCTGCTTCTCCCTCCCCCTCTGCCTGCGGCTCCCCCTGCTTGTGCGCACGCTCTCTGACAAAGAAATAAATAAAATCTTTTAAAAATTAAAAACATCTGCTCTTCAAAAAACAGGCTATAAGGACGTGAAGGCAGCCACAGCCAGGGACACAGAAAAAAATATGTAAGACAAAAACAACAAACCACCAAAATCGGAAAACAATTTGAACAGATTGTTTTGGCCAAGAAGGTGCTCAGAGGGCAAATAAACACATAAAAAGACATTCAACATCTCCGTGGTAAAATCACAATGAGATACCACTATTCATATCTAGCAGAGTGGCTAAGATTTAAAAGAATAAAAATAGGAGCGCCTGGCTGGCTGAGTCAGTTAAGCACCCAACTCTTGGTTTTGGCTCAGGTCATGACTTTAGGGTCGTGAGAGTGAGCCCCGAGTCAGGCTCCTTGCTAGCGGAGAGTCTGCTCGAGACTCTTTCCCTCTGCCCCTCGCCCTGCTCACAGGCATACTGGTTGTCTGCCTCAAATAAGTAAATCTTTAAAAAAGAATAAAATTCTGGATGGAACTAGAGGTATCATGCTAAGTGAAATAAGTCCATCAGAGAAAGAAAATTATCATATGATCTCATTGATAGGTGAAACTTAAAAAACAAGGCAGAGGATCATAGGGGAAGAGAGGAAAAAAAATGAAACAAGACGAAACCAGAGAGGGAGACAAACCATAAGAGACTCAATCCTAGGAAACAAACTGAGGGTTGCTGGAGGGAAGGGGGGTGGAGGGATGGGCTAACTGGGTGACAGGACATTGGGGAGGGTATGTTGTAATGAGCACTGGGTATTATATAAGACTGATGAAACACAGATTAAGACAAATAATACACTACATGTTATTTAATTGAATTTAAATTTAAAAAAATAAAATTTTAAAAATTTTAAAAAGAATAAAATAAAAACAAAAACCAGGTAACGGTAAGCACTGGTGAGGATTAGGAACAGCTGGAACTGTTGGTGGGAATGTGAAATGGCACAGCCAAGTAGGAAGCAGGCTGACTTTTCCTCATAAAATTAAACATTTTCACCATACAACTCAGCAACCCCACACCCAGGTTTTCACCCAAGAGAAACAAAACGTTCACAAAATAATCTGTTGTGGGTTTCTGTTTGTTTTGTTTTAAAGATTTTATTTATTCATTTGAAAGGGAGAGAGACAGAGAGAGCACAAGCATGGGGAGAGGCAGAGACAGAGGGACAAGCAGACTCCCCACTGAGCTGGGAGCCTGACGTGAGGCTCGATCCCAAGACCTGGAGATCATGACCTGAGCCGAAGACAAATGTTTAACCCTCTGAGCCACCCAGGTGCCGTGTGTGTGTGTGTGTGTGTGTGTGTGTGTGTGTGTGTGTGTTTAAGATTTCATTTATTTATCTGACAGAGAGAGACAGCGAGAGAGGGAACACAAGCAGGGGAGTGGGAGAAGGAGAAGTAGGCTTCCCGCTGAGCAGGGAGCCCGATGTGAGGCTCCTGGGATCATGACCTGAGCCAAAGGCAGACGTCTAACGATGAAGCCACCTGGGCACCCCTTACACAATAATCTGTATGTGAATGTTCATGGTGGTTTTACTCATAATCACCAAAAAACTGGAGAATATGCCTGACATCTTCCCACTAACAAACCATGGTAGGGCCACATGACAGAATACTATGCAGCAAGGAAAAGGAACGGACCACTCACACACGTGGCACGCATGAATCTCAAGGCCAGATGCCAAGTGAAGGGCAAGGGCGCCTACTCAAACAACTACGTGAGACGTAATTCCCTGTGTGACATTCTGAAAAAGGCGAAACTTTAGACAGAAGACAGACCAGTGGTTTACAGAGGCAGGCAACGGAGAGGGACTGACTAAAAAGGGGGACAGGAAGACATTTTGGGGGTGACGGAACTTTTGTTTTATATCTTGATTCTAGTAGTGGTTATGTGACTGTATGCACTCATCCAAAGTCACAAAGGGGTGCCTGGGGGGCTCAGTTGGTTAAGCGTCTGACTTGGGCTTGGGTCATGATCTCGGGGCCCTGGGATAGAGCCCCGCCTTGGGCTCCACCCTCAGGAGGGCCTGCTTGTCCCTCTAACCCTTCCCCCACCCCCACTTGTGCTCTCTTTCTCTCTCAAATAAATAAAATCTTAAAAAAAAAAAAAAGTCAGACAGCTCTATACTAAAAAGAGTGAATTTTACTGTGTATGTAAGGTATGCTTCAATAAACTGGACTAAATCAAACCAAAGAGCTCTTGGGAACTAACATGCATCAGCAAACATTTTCTAAATTCAGTAGAGGCCCCAAACAATAGAGGTAAGGAAACCTCCCAGAAAGTAGGACAGTAAAACAGAGAGTGACACAATAGTAGGGAAAAGATAAGTCAACCAGAGAACAGACCCAGGACGTCCAATACCCAACTGACATGAATTACTGAAGAAAGAAAAGGGAAAAACAACAACAGAAAGTAGCAATTGTGAATAACGATTCATGACCATTTTATGGGCAGGAGTAACAGGAGTGTCCAGACTAAAGGGTGGAGAAGTGTCCATCACAATGAATGAAAGAGACAAGGACCGGTGCCCACCATTGGTAAATCTCTAGAATGACAAAAATCAAGAAGGGATCCTGAAAGTTCCCAAGACAGGAAGGGTGACAGTTTCATATAAAGGATCATTAATCAGAGTGGTTCTGGACTTCTCTACAGCAACACTGAGGGCTACCTAGAATCCTATGCCCAAATCATGAGTCAAATAAAGGCATTTTCTACTAAGGCTTCTCTAAAGAAGCTGTATCTCCAATATATCTCCACCAAAATGGGGGATTAATCAAGAAAGAGAAGACATGGGACCCAACAAGAGAATTCCTAACAAAACAGCTGCTAATAGTCCTGAAGCAAAGAGTCCATACTGAAGCCAGAGAGTGAAGACTGCCAGAGTTGGGGGCTCCAGGAGAGGCTCCCTGATAACGTAGGACTGATGACCACAGGCTGACCCTATCAAGATTGTTTGAGGGCGCCTGGGTGGCTCCGTGGGTTAAGCCTCTGCCTTCCGCTCAGGTCATGATCTCAGGGTCCTAGAATCAAGCCCCGCATCTGGCTCTCTACTCAGCGGGGAGCCTGCTTCCTCCTCTCTCTCTGCCTGCCTCTCTGCCTACTTGTGATCTCTCTCTCTGTCAAATAAGTAAATAAAATCTTTAAAAATAAATAAATAAATAGATAAATAAATAAATAAATAAATAAATAAAATACAGGGCAACCACTAACTTCAGGCAAGACAAAGGTATACAAGAAAATGTAATCATAATGTATTTCAAGGCTCAGCAGTAACATTTACATAATCATAACAGCACAGACACTCGGTACTAATTTAGCCAAAATCTATAAATCAGTTATACTGAAATTAAAGGAGGTGCAAGCATACGAGGGTGGTGGTACAAGAGATAAACTCTTATCTCCCACAGCAGCCATCAAAAGCTAATGCCTATAATTTAAAAATTAGGAAGAAATAGAAAGAGAGAACACTAGTAGTAAAAGAGTATTACTAAGAATTAGGAAGTTAAATAATGAGAAAAGAACCACAAGTATGAAAGTGGTTGCAGGGGCACCTGGGTGGTCAGTGGGTTAAGCCTCTGCCTCTGGCTCAGGTCATGATCTCAGGGTCCTGGGATCAACCCCCGTGTCAGGCTCTCTGCTCAGCAGGGAGCCCGCTTCCCCTCACCCCTGCCTGTCTCTCTGCCTACTTGTGATCTCTATCTGTCAAATAAATAAATAAAATCTTTAAAAAATAAAAACAAAAAATATATATAAAAAATAAAATAAATAAAATAAAAGTTGTTGCCTCTGGGGACTGGAATCAGGGGGTGGCTGGTAGTGTTTGTTATAATTCATGCAGAACCACCTGTCTTTTTAACCTCTATACACCATATAGATCATTGATTTAAAAACGTTTTAAAGATTTTATTTATTTATTTATCTATTTAGAGAGAGCGTGCACACAAGCAGGGGGAGGGGCAGAGGGAAAGGGAGAGATGATCTCAAGCAGCCTCCATGCTGAGCGAGGAACCCTGATGCAGGACTCGTTGTCACAACCCTGAGATCATGACCTGAGCCTATAGCAAGAGTCGGATGGATGCTCAACCAACTGAGGCACCAGGCACCCCTGATTAAGAAACATTTTAAAGATTTTACTTATTTATTTGAGAGACAGAGATTGCAACAGAGATAGAGAGAGAGAGGGAGCGAGCATGAGTGGAGAGAAGAGGGAAAAAGCAGGCTCCCCACTGAGCAGGGAGCATGACACAGGGATCCATCCCAGGACCCTGGGACCAAGACCTCAGCCGAAGGCAGAAGCTTAACTAGCTGAGCCACCCAGGTACCGCTAAGAAACATTTTAAAGGTGAGGACTGACACCACGGCTGCTACTGTTCTACAGAAGTTGGAGGTTCTACAGCTTTTATTTTTTTTTTTAAAGATTTTATTTATTTATTTGACAGACAGAGATCACAAGTAGGCAGAGAGGCAGGCAGAGAGAGAGGAGGAAGCAGGCTCCCCGCCGAGCAGAGAGCCCGATGTGGGGCTTGATCCCAGGATCCTGGGATCATGACCTGAGCCGAAGGCAGAGGCTTTAACCCGCTGAGCCACCCAGGTGCCCCGGTTCTACAGCTTTTAAACAGATCTCTTCCACTCACTTTTGCACACAACTTGCTGATCATTCCAGAATCTAGAATCCCTATCTCAATCATCTCAGCCAGAGGGCTAATGAGTTTATTCTCTTTTCTCAAACCTTTTCCTTCTTACAGACCTCTTTTCATTTGACAGACAGAGATCACAAGTAGGCAGAAAAGCAGGCAGAGAAGAGGAGGAAGCAGGCTCCCTGCTGAGCAGAGAGCCCGATGCGGGGCTCGATCCCAGGACCCCAGGATCATGACCTGAGCCGAAGGCAGAGACTTTAACCCGCTGAGCCACCCAGGTGCCCCCATAGATTTATTTTCTTAACTAAAGGCTGGGAAGTCATGGAAGAGGACGCCGGCATCCCAGAGCAGAGAAGCCAGTGGAGTACCACCACTCATTTTTTTCATCCCAGCAGCCACCACTTTGCTGGCGGCTGTCTGTCTTCTCCAACTACAAACATGCTTCTCCTCCAGCTCTCTGCTCAGTGGCTAGGGCCCCTCATCGCATTTCCCCACCAGGAGAAAGCTCTATTTCCCACTAACAGGCCATTCAGAAGGACCTAGCTCTCATGCCCCATTCGTTTGCTTGCACACTGTTCCCAAGACGCTTTGCCCTTCTAAACCAAAAAAGCCATTAGGGTGGCTCCTAAACAAAAGGGCTCCACCAGCCCAGGATGTCCACCCTGGGCAACGGAACTGAACCAAAACCAGTCATTCTAAAGTACATCAAATTCTTAAGCAGTGCCATTTCCCACCCAAATACCCTGAAGCAGAAGGGAGGTGAAAAAATCACTCTTCCTTGGTTGAGTATACACGTGTGTGCTCACACACACACACACACACACACGCCCGCGCTGCTATTCTTATGTGTGTCCAGGAAACAAAGATTATGGTGGGGAGGTCTATTTCAGGATTTAATCCCTCCCTTCCACTCAGTAAGTTCTTCCTGGAATCTGACTCAATCATCCCATTTTCTCTATCCATGCTTTGTGCGAACCAAAACCACTCTCACAATAATCCAGAAATAGGATCTCAAGTCTCAGTCTCCCGGACGCCTCTCTGTCCAGCCTACTGCTGCTGACTTGCTCTGTTTCCCACCTGTAGGCTCTGTCCCCGGCGTGAGGCTGTGAGCGCCCGGCACGGTGCTCAGCAGTCATGGGTCTTACAGACAGACCCAGGCCAGGGCTGCACACCCCAGCCAGCCTGGGGGTTCCGTTCCCTCTCAGGAAAAGAGCTGCTAGTCCTGGAACGCCTGTCACACGGGCACCCCCGCTCCGGCCCAGCCACTCACCTTGGGCTCACCCTGAGCGGCAAAGCGAGTGCGCAGCACGTCCACGGGCTGCACGGCCAGGGTGGCGGCGCTGGCAGACAGGCCGCCACACACAAAGTGCACGGAGAAGTCGCGGGCATCGTACGTGGTGGCTCTGTGCACCAGCTCGGTCAGCAGCTCGAACGACAGAAACTATAAGAGCACGTGACAAAGTCATTGACAAACGGTGCCCCAAGCCCACTGGGGGCCTGTCAGGACAGTCTCCTGGGGCAACGCCTAATTAATATTCAGTTTGGGCTAAGTCCCCGTGGAGGGGGGAAGGTATGGAAGGGAATGCCCATATGGTACAGCTTGGTCTGACGCAGTCTTCAATTTCAGACTTCAAACTTCACGTAGTGTCCCCGTTAAGACAAGGAGAAGTGTGGGGACCACCTCCTGCTGCCCCAGCCAGGCAGCATCCCTGTAGGCCCCACCTTCCCAGTGCTCCTCTGTTGAGCAACACGACCCCAGGGCCCTGGCCCATTCCCCTGCCACCTACTTGGACAGCTCCATAGCCTATAGAGAGAAGCTGCGCTGGGACGTGTCCTTTCCAGAATGCTGTGGGGCCTTCCTCCTGCAAAATCTGTCTCCCAGCCTGTAGGATCCCATGGTATTTTGCACCGGGGTCACTGCGAGACAGGCTCTCAATCTGGAGCTGGGAATCAGAATCAAAAAGGTCAGGATGACAAGGCAGTGTGGGGTGAGAAGGAGAAATTTTGGAAAATGTAACAAAGGCAGCGAAGCTCTTCTCCTTGACGAAATTCCAAACTCTGCAAACTGCTTTGACGAGAAAGAGAGAACTGGTCCTCCAGCCCATTACGTGGGGAAAAAAAGGAGGAAAGGATACCTGGAAACGGATCTTGATGACATCCAAGGGGCTGACCATCACCCGAGTGACAAGTCCAGACATAGACCCGGCCACCGCCACCTCAAAACTGGAGATATTCCTGCCATCAGCTTTGGGGTCATAGCCAACCATCCCTGCCTCTGGCCCATACAACATCCATCAGTTCCAATCTAAAAGCAAGAGACACGGAGTAAACATCAGAGCAAGTTCTTAGGGTCTCTGCTCGCAAGCCACCTCCTCAGAGCAGCCCTCCCTGACCATCCCATCTTGCCCTGCTTTATTCTTCTGCATAGCATTAATATACTGGACATTTATTCTGGACATCTGTTTCTTGCCACCTTCCCCCACTAGAATGCGAACCTATGAAAACATGGCCTTGCTCTCATTTGCCCATCTCTGTATTTCCAATGCCTGGAACACAGCCCAGCACGGTGAGTGCTCCTATCTGTTGACTGAACGAACCGACAGGGGTGGTAGGAAATCATTCACTTTCAGAGATCAGCTCGCTTTCCAAGACACCTGGCTTTATGGCTGGAGGGAAAGTCCCAGCCTGAGCCAGGGGGCAGAGCCCACTGCAGCTGAGCACCGAGGCAGACGTCTGACATGCAGGCCCAGGAGCACCGTGCGGGATTCCCCAATAAGCCCACGTGATCCAGAGAAACCCAGCAACTCCTGAGACCTCCTGCATACTGGCCCCCGCCGCCGCCCCACCACTGTCTGCACACCACAGGCCAGCTGCAGCAATGCAGCCATGCTTGGCTTTGAAATGATGTTCCTTGGCCCACTTGATCCCCGTTGACCTCTTCAACCTCCCCCTGGACCTCTCTTCAGCCACTTCAATACGGTGGGCTCTGCTCCTGACCAGTTTCTAGAAAGCACTGCTTGGGTTCCTATCTGCCAACCTTGCCTCTGCACCTACTGTTCCCCATGTCTGAAACACAGCAGCTCTCCCCGTCCCCCTGCCCCATATATCTCCCCTCACTCTTCCCCAGATGAGCCCCTCCCACGCACCACAGCTCAGCTAAGGAGCATTGCCCCCCCAACCCAGGGGTCATCCTCATGTCCTCTCTAGTATTCACAGCACTTGCTCCTGGTTGAGAACCGCTGTTCTAAATTCATCTTTTTTTTTTTTTAATTTTATTTATTTATTGGGCAGAGAGAGATCACAAGCAGGCAGAGAGGCAGGCAGAGAGAGAGGGGGAAGCAGGCTGCTTGCTGAGCAGAGAGCCCGGTGCGGGGCTCGATCCCAGGACCCTGAGACTGCCACTCAAGCCGAAGACAGAGGCTTCAACCCACTGAGCCACCCAGGCACCCCGAGAACCGCTGTTCTAGAGAAACACTCCCATGGGTGTGTAAAATGTCATGAATTACGTCACTGTTTGTAAAACTGAGTATCACACAAATGCTTATCAACAGAGGGATGGATAAATACAGTAAGTCACATCCACACAATCCTCTGCAGCCATGAAGAACGAGCTAGAGAGATACACACACTTGAAAAGATGACCACAATACACTGAAACATGGGAAAAATGTTTCAGAACAGTATGTCTAGTATAACCCCATTTTTGCAAAAGAAAAACAGCAAGACCTATATACACCCTGTACAGTAGTAGAAAGCACAGGGGAAAACTCTGTATCAACACACACACGGACAGGTTGGTAAGATCACCTCTGGGGGAAGGGTTGGCAAAGGAAGAGCGAAAACACATCTCTCCCTTTCCTTATACAATTCTATATCCTGTGAATCTGTTATGCCCCACCCCACCCCACCCCAAGACAACTAAAACTAAATATAAAATGAGTTTAGAAGGGGCGGCAGAGCTAACCTAGTTCTTGAATACCAACAGTAACAGGAAAGTCAGTGTCCACACAGGGCCAAGCGGATTCTTTTTTGCCTCTGAAACTGTCTGCTCTACTCCCTCAGCCCCAAATTTGCTTTCGTGTATGAAAGTAGTGCTCCAAGCCATCCTTAACATTAACATGGCATTTCTACGAGGCACTCGCAGCAAAGCATTCCAAGATAATATATTTTTTTTAAAGTCTAACGGTGGGGTGCCTGGGTGGCTGACCAGGCGACTCTTGATTTCAGCTCAGGTCGTGATCTCAGGGTCGTGAGGTCGATCCCCACAACCCGTTCTAGGCTACTCTCTTTCCCGAGTCCTCCAGGCTATAGCTAAATTCCCCCAGTACCCGGGGACGCTTATTTAACCTGGGTTCTCCTCTCTCTCTTCTGGATAATGGGAATGATGTCTGCCCTACCTAGCCCAGACTGCTGGGACGATCATGCAAGACACCATATGTGGTAAGCCTTGTAAGAAAGGTAAAAATCCAAAACAAGCGAAACGGCTGGTTAAATATAGTTGCAGTTACTTTACTTTTTCCACTTGCTCGAATTTCCTTCTTGTACCAGTAAGCCTTGGTATTTACCTAAAGAGACAAAATAAAAATGAAGTACGACTGTATATGCGTAATATACAGAATAGAGCACGTAGAGACGGGGTCCCTGGAGTGAGTGGCAGGGGGGGGCGGGGGGCGGGACAGAGAGCGCCTCCGCCATGCCCCTTCCCTTACTGCGGAAGCCCCCGGCGCTGGGCTATGAGCGGTGAGCTCCCGTGCCCGTGTGTCCCTATGTTCAGCGAGGGGTCCCCAGAGACGTCCCCGCGTGTGGACACACATGTCCAGCTGTGCCTTGGGGCGTTTTCGCCCCAAGTCCGAGAAGACGCCCGCGAAGCACGCACCCACGTGTATGGGTGTCCCCTATGGATGTCCAGCATGTATGCGAGCTTTTGGCCCCTGCGTCCCTGAAGATGCTTCTCAGGTCAGGTATGACACGTGCGCGTACAGGCCCTGCCTCCGCGTGAGTGCCGGCGCCTCTGTGCGACCCCTCAGTCCCCGAGAGCACGTCGAGGAAGGAGAAGGTAGAGGTTACTCACCCGGCACGAAGGGCGCGGCACAACTCGGCGCGCGCTTCTCTTCCTACCTCCTCACGCAGTCTCCTAGCAAAACTAATTGAGCCTGGCAGTAACTGGCGGGCTTCCGGACCAATCACCAGGCAGCTTCCGACAGGGGCTGGACCAATAGTAGTATAGTAACAGATGGGCACCACCTTTTGCAACGTATCACTGGGTAATGTAGTTCATCGCTAACGAGGCTGTCCCCTTTTTGGGGGCAGAGCCTTCTGGGAGGTGTAGTCTCACCACGCGCGCGTGCGCGAATGTTATTCACGCGTGGGAAGGTGGCGCTTCTCGAAGTACGGTTGTGCCCTTGGGAAGTCGCAGCAGTAAGTGGCGCGCGGCTGCTATCGTCTTTCGAGCGGGGGCAAGGTTGTGTGCTCTGAATTTGACCCGCTTTCTTCAAAACCCTCGTAGTCCCGGAACCCCGATAATCTAAACTTGGGAAAGAGATGGCGGGAAGTTTAGCTAAAACCTGGAGGACTTGGGAAAGAGAGTAGATGGGTTTTTGAAACCAGGAAGAGGAGGGCAAAAATGTAGAATTTTGTTTCCCCCTAGGGTTTATTATGTATAATTTCTCGTAAAAATAAAATACATTACAGACGCTACAGAAAATGTAGAAACGCAGGGGGAAATGGCTCATCCTACCACTTTCACGCCAAGTAGCATCAGTGTTTTGCAAGACAGTATTTCTTCCTGATTTTTTAATTGCATTTTCCCCGTTAGTGCAATCACTTTGACACACAATTTTAAAACATCATTCCCCCAACATTATTTTGAAATAAATACCAGACATCATATGATTTCACCAGTTAACATTTCAGAATGTACCTTTAAAAAGACAAGAATTTCCCTTTTAAACACTTTTTTTCTTTTTAAGATTTTATCTATTTATTTGACAGAGATCACAAGTAGGCAGAGAGGCAGGAGGAAGCAGGCTCCCCACTGAGCAGAGAACCGCCTTCCCCAATGCTGGGCTCAATCCCAGGACCCTGAGATCATGACCTGAGCTGAAGGCAGAGGCTTAACCCACTGAGCCACTCAGGCGCCTCTATTAATTTCTTTTTTTTTTTTTTAAGATTTTATTTAATTATTTGTCAGAGAGAGAGAGGGAGAGAGAGCAAGCACAGGCAGACAGAATGGCAGGCAGAAGCAGAGGGAGAAGCAGGCTCCCTGATGAGCAAGGAGCCCGATGTGGGACTCAATCCCAGGACGCTGGGATCATGACCTGAGCCGAAGGCAGCTGCTTAACCAACTGAGCCACCCAGGCGTCCCTATTCATTTCTTTTTTAAGAAAGTAGGTGGTCTGTCCTGTTGAGTTTTCTGCAAGCTGGATCTTGCTGGTGGCATCTGCATGGAATTGTCTTAAGATCTTCCTCTGCCTCCTGTGTTCTCTGGATATTGGTAGTGAGATCTAAGCGGTCTGATCAAATCACGTTTTTTTTTTTTTTTTTAACAAGATTACTTATGTGGAATTGTGTACCTCCATAAGGAGAATTAAAATGCGTTCTTGTCTCTCATTTTGTGGTGTTTGCAGCCATTAATATCATTGCATTGATTAGGGGCTGTAAACAGTGACATCACTTTAGCATTTAAGCTGGAATACCTGGAAGAGGAACATCCCTTCATTGGTTAATTAATCACATGAGGTCCACGTCATAGAAGAAAGGAAGGATAAACTCGTGACTCTTTATTTTTAGCAGTTTTCAAAGTAATTAATTGGTTCCCTAGTATATTCCAAAGGTTATTGATCAACGAGATTTTTTATTATTATCGTTATGACCATAAAACATTTTATTTTGTTTTAATTAATTTGTTTTTAATTTTTTAAAAAATAAGCTCTATGCCCAACATGAGGCTCGAACTCACGAACCTGACATCAGGAGTTGCATGCTCTATGGACTGAGCCAGCCAGGTGCCAACATAAAACATATTTTATATCTATCTTTATGAACACATGGATTTAAACATATTCTCAGGGCACGTGGCTGTCTCAGTTGATAGAACATGTGACTCTTGATCTCAGGGTTGTGAGTTCAAGCCCCATGTTGGATGTAGAGTTCACTTAAAAACAATAAAATAGGAGTGCCTGGGTGGCTCAGTAGGTTAAGTGTCTGCCTTTGGCTCAGGTAATAATCCTGGGGTCCTGGGATCAAGCCCTGTGTTGGAGTCCTGGGATGGAGCCCCATGTTGGGCTCCTTGCTCAGCGGGAAGTCTGCTTCTCCCTCTCTCTCTGTCCCTCACCCTGCACATGTTCGCTCTCTCTCTCTCTCTCTCAAATAAATAAGATCTTTTAAAAAATAAAGGGCACCTGGGTGGCTCAGTTGATTAAACATCTGTCTATAGCTCAGGTCATGATCCCAGGGTCTTGGGATCTAGCCCCAAGTTGGGCTTGCTGCTCACTGGGGGCCACTTCTCCCTTTCCCTTTGCCTGCAGCTCCCCCTACTTGTGCTCAGATAAATAAATAAAATCTTAAAAAAAAATAAAATAATTTAACATATTTGTTCTCTTTCAATCCATTCTAGTTAGTATCCTAATTGACACATTTCCCCTTCTTTGGTAGGTGCCTATTCAAGTTGGCACCTGAATCCTTTTGACAAAATGACTAGTTTTCTCACTTGCGGGTGTAACAAGATGTTCTAGGCTCATCACAATTTTTTTTTAAAGATTTTATTTATTTATTTTACAGACAGAGATCACAAGTAGGCAGAGAGGCAGGCAGAGAGAGAGAGAGGAGGAAGCAGGCTCCCCGCCGAGCAGAGAGCCCGATGTGGGGCTCGATCCCAGGACCCTGGGACCATGACCCGAGCTGAAGGCAGAGGCTTTAACCTACCGAGCCACCCAGGCGCCCCTCACAATTTTTTTTTTTAAAGATTTTATTTGTTTTTTTGACAGACAGAGATCACAAGTAGGCAGAGAGGCAGAGAGAGAGAGAGGAGGAAGCAGGCTCCCCGCCGAGCAGAGAGCCCGATGTGGGGCTCGATCCCAGGACCCTGGGATGATGAGCAAGGAGCCCGATGTGGGACTCAATCCCAGGACGCTGGGATCATGACCTGAGCCGAAGGCAGCTGCTTAACCAACTGAGCCACCCAGGCGTCCCTATTCATTTCTTTTTTAAGAAAGTAGGTGGTCTGTCCTGTTGAGTTTTCTGCAAGCTGGATCTTGCTGGTGGCATCTGCATGGAATTGTCTTAAGATCTTCCTCTGCCTCCTGTGTTCTCTGGATATTGGTAGTGAGATCTAAGCGGTCTGATCAAATCACGTTTTTTTTTTTTTTTTAACAAGATTACTTATGTGGAATTGTGTACCTCCATAAGGAGAATTAAAATGCGTTCTTGTCTCTCATTTTGTGGTGTTTGCAGCCATTAATATCATTGCATTGATTAGGGGCTGTAAACAGTGACATCACTTTAGCATTTAAGCTGGAATACCTGGAAGAGGAACATCCCTTCATTGGTTAATTAATCACATGAGGTCCACGTCATAGAAGAAAGGAAGGATAAACTCGTGACTCTTTATTTTTAGCAGTTTTCAAAGTAATTAATTGGTTCCCTAGTATATTCCAAAGGTTATTGATCAACGAGATTTTTTATTATTATCGTTATGACCATAAAACATTTTATTTTGTTTTAATTAATTTGTTTTTAATTTTTTAAAAAATAAGCTCTATGCCCAACATGAGGCTCGAACTCACGAACCTGACATCAGGAGTTGCATGCTCTATGGACTGAGCCAGCCAGGTGCCAACATAAAACATATTTTATATCTATCTTTATGAACACATGGATTTAAACATATTCTCAGGGCACGTGGCTGTCTCAGTTGATAGAACATGTGACTCTTGATCTCAGGGTTGTGAGTTCAAGCCCCATGTTGGATGTAGAGTTCACTTAAAAACAATAAAATAGGAGTGCCTGGGTGGCTCAGTAGGTTAAGTGTCTGCCTTTGGCTCAGGTAATAATCCTGGGGTCCTGGGATCAAGCCCTGTGTTGGAGTCCTGGGATGGAGCCCCATGTTGGGCTCCTTGCTCAGCGGGAAGTCTGCTTCTCCCTCTCTCTCTGTCCCTCACCCTGCACATGTTCGCTCTCTCTCTCTCTCTCTCAAATAAATAAGATCTTTTAAAAAATAAAGGGCACCTGGGTGGCTCAGTTGATTAAACATCTGTCTATAGCTCAGGTCATGATCCCAGGGTCTTGGGATCTAGCCCCAAGTTGGGCTTGCTGCTCACTGGGGGCCACTTCTCCCTTTCCCTTTGCCTGCAGCTCCCCCTACTTGTGCTCAGATAAATAAATAAAATCTTAAAAAAAAATAAAATAATTTAACATATTTGTTCTCTTTCAATCCATTCTAGTTAGTATCCTAATTGACACATTTCCCCTTCTTTGGTAGGTGCCTATTCAAGTTGGCACCTGAATCCTTTTGACAAAATGACTAGTTTTCTCACTTGCGGGTGTAACAAGATGTTCTAGGCTCATCACAATTTTTTTTTAAAGATTTTATTTATTTATTTTACAGACAGAGATCACAAGTAGGCAGAGAGGCAGGCAGAGAGAGAGAGAGGAGGAAGCAGGCTCCCCGCCGAGCAGAGAGCCCGATGTGGGGCTCGATCCCAGGACCCTGGGACCATGACCCGAGCTGAAGGCAGAGGCTTTAACCTACCGAGCCACCCAGGCGCCCCTCACAATTTTTTTTTTTAAAGATTTTATTTGTTTTTTTGACAGACAGAGATCACAAGTAGGCAGAGAGGCAGAGAGAGAGAGAGGAGGAAGCAGGCTCCCCGCCGAGCAGAGAGCCCGATGTGGGGCTCGATCCCAGGACCCTGGGATTCATGACCCGAGCCGAAAGCAGAGGCTTTAACCCACTGAGCCACCCAGGCGCCCCTCATCACAATTTTTAAATAGTTTTATTGAGGTATAATAGAGATATAATTGACTACATGTATTCCAAGTGAACAATTTTATGTTTTTTTTAAGATTTTATTTATTTATTTGACAGAGAAAGATCACAAGTAAGCAGAGAGGCAGGCAGAGAGAGAGAGAGAAGCAGGCTTCCCGCTGAGCAAAGAACCCAATGTGGGGCTCAATCCCAGGACCCTGAGATCATGACCCAAGCTGAAGGCAGCGGCTTAACCCACTGAGCCACCCAGGCGCCCCCAATTTTATGTTTTGATGTGTGTGTACATTGCCACACAATAGTTAACATATGTCTGTGACTCCAAAAGATTCCTCACCCTCCTTTACTATCCTACCTTCTTCCCTCTTCCCCAGGCAATCACTGATCTGCTTTCTGTCATGTAGTTTAGTGAGCCTTTTATAGAATTTTCTATAAATGGAATTATACATGATGTTCTTTTTGTCTGGCTCCTTTCTCTCAGCACAATTACCCTGAGATTTATCCACATCGTGTGTATTATGAGTTGATTCCTTTTCCTTGCTGAGTAATATTCCCCTGTATGGCTGGGCAACAATTTATTTATTTGGGTTGTTTCCAGTTCAGGGCTGGAAATAAATAAATTACAAATAAAGCTGCAGTAAATATTCATTCATAAGTCTTTGTATGAACATCTGCATTAATTTCTCTGGGGTATAGACTTTGGTGTGAAATGACTGGATCATAGGGTCAGTGTATGTTTAACTCTTCGAGATACTGCGCAATTTTTACAAAGCGATTGTACTATTTCACGTCCCTGCGTGCAGGATGACATTTCTAGTTCTTCCACATCCTCGATGAGGTCATTCTTTATAAATCTATGTATTTTAACAGATTAGTAGTAAAATCTCACTGTGGTTTTAATTTGCATTTCCCTAGTGACTAAGGTTGAGTGCCTTTTTGTGTACTTACTTGCTATCCTTATATCTTCTTGGTGAAGAATTTGCTCAAATCTTTCGCCCATTTTCAATTGGATTGCTTTGTTTCTTATCGTTGAATTTTGGGAGTTTTTCCGCTTTCTGGATATAAGCCACTTATCATTACATATGTAGCTTACTGTTCTATATGTGGCTTGAAAAACTCATGTCTTTCAAAGAGCAGAAGTTCTTAATTTTAATGAAGTCCAGTTTATTGATCTTTTTTTCCCTTTACTAAATCATGCTTTTGATATCATACCTAAGAGTTCCTAGCCTAGCCAAAGGCCATAAGGATTTTTCTCCTACGTTTTCTAATAGAAATTTTGTAGTTTTACGTTTTACATGTATGTCTCTGATTCATTTAGGGTTCTTTTTTTTTTTTTTTTTTTTTTAAGGCCAGCTCTAGGCCCAACATGGGGCTTGAACTTGTGACCTCAGGATCAAGAGTCACATGCAAAATGTCTGGCTGACTCAACTGGAGAATGTGTGACTCTTGATCTCAGGGTCATGGGTTTGAGCCCCACATTGGGTGTAGAGATTACTAGAAAATAAATAAATAAACTTAAAAAAAGAGAGAGAGAGTTGCAAGCTCTCCCAACTGAGCCAGCCAGGCACCCGTGGGTTCACTTACACGTATGTGTGAGATATGGATTGAAGTATTTCTTCCTTTTTTTGGTCTTTGGGTTTTGTTTTTGTTTTTTGTTTTGTTTTTGCATTTGGATGTTTCATTGTTTCAGCACCTAGAAGTCACTGTTTTTGTTGAAAAGTCTGTTTTTTCCCCCTGAATTGCCTTTTGCACCTTTGTTGAAATCAGTTGTTCATGTGCACATTTTGACTTCTGCTTCTCTTCATTCAATGTTAAGTGCTGATAAGCATTGTCCCCACGGGAAAAGGGTAGTCAAAAATGTTAAGGTGGAGGGGCGCCTGGGTGGCTCAGTGGGTTAAGCCGCTACCTTCGGCTCAGGTCATGATCTCAGGGTTCTGGGATCGAGTCCCGCGTTGGGCTCTCTGCTCAGCAGGGAGCCTGCTTCCCTCTCTCTCTCTCTCTCTATGCCTGCCTCTGTCTACTGTGATCTCTCTCTGTCAAATAAATAAATAAAATCTTTAAAAAAAAAAATGTTAAGGTGGGGGCGCCTGGGTGGCTCAGTCCATTAAGTGTGCGACTCTTGGCTCTGTCCGATTCTTGATTTCAGGTCAGGTCTCCATCTCATGTTCCTGAGTTCGAGCCCCTCGTTGATCCTGCTTAGAAAAAAAAATGGGGGCACCTGGGTGGCTCAGTCGGTTATCGTCTGCCTTTGGCTCAGGTCATGATCCCCGGGTCCTGGGATCAAGTTCCACATCCGGCTTCCTGCTCATTGGGAAGCCTGCTTCTCCCTCTCCTCCCTGCATGTAGTTTCTTTCTCTCAAATGAATGAATAAAAATCTTAAGGAAAAAAAAAAAAGAAAAAAAAATGAGGCATCTGGGTGGCTCAGTTGGTTAAGCATCTGCCTTTGGCTCGGGTCATGATCCCAGAGTCTGGGGATCGAGCCCCACGTTGGGCTCCCTGCTCAGCAAGAAGCCTGATTCTCCCTCTCCCTCTGCCTGCTGCTCCCCCTGCTTATGCACTTTCTCTCTCTGTTAAATAAATAAATAAATAAAATCTTCTAAAATAAGAAAAAAGAAAAAAAATGTTAAGGTGGCCCACAGTGGGCAGAACCAGGTACAGAAATTTGACTTTCTGTCTTTCTTGAAAATGCGCCCCACTTTGTCCTCCCTTATCTCCTCTAGCTCTTTGCTTGGTCATTGCCTTATATCCCCACGAAAGCCCAGCCTCTGTGTTCTATCTCTGTTTTCATCAGTTTTGTGGACTGACGGCTACCTCTCTCCACACAATCTCCTCAGCTCGAGAGATCTTTGGTTCTATTTTGTTCTGGACTAGAACGAGCCCCCATTTCAGAAGAGACCTCCCGATGGCCACCCCACACCTAAGCCAGCAGGACTTTAGCTACTGGCTAATTGCAGAGTGAGTTAGACTCAGGGAACTACAGATCATGAGAACGGGAAAGACTCATGGAAATCACTTAGTCCTGCCGGGTCGGATGGCAAATTTCTGGCCCAGCTGAAATGAGATCCGTGACAGGTGCCGGCTTTCCTGGGCTTACACCTTGGCTCCAGTTTTTGTATATTTAAAATCTGGTCATTTCATTTCACGTTAAATATGTTAAGTAAGTAAGTCCTATCACGTGAAAAGAGAAACCGGAGAAAAACGTTTCCCGTCAGCATGGGGAAGTGAATCCTTCTGTGACCTCATCAAAATTTACCCTAAAGAGACCTATTAAAAGCTTCCTTGGACTTCCCCTGCCTCCTCAGAGGAAGTAAATACCCCCTTGGCCTTGACCAAATAGTGTTGGTATTTATCAACTGCCTCATCGATGATCTTTTCAATCACAGGGGAAAGAATCTCTTATTGCCCGAGTGGGCTGGTCAGCCGTGCCACCCAGAAGACCCCCAAGAGCCAGGAGGTCCCTCGCTGTGTCTCTGTGGCAAGGCGCTCCTTTCCCTGCGCTGCAGCTTCCCCACCTATGAAAACGGAGGCGTTGGATCACAGGCTGTACAGGCTGTCCAAGCTTTGCTGCTTCTATACCTCTAAAGGTCTAAAAATATCTGCATTTGCAGTGGGCATTCAAGGGTTCTCAACTTCAGCTCATGATCTGGAATGCTTATTTTAAAATGCAGATACCCCTCCGTAGGGACACTCATCCTGATCAAGCAGGTCTAGCTTGTGGGCCCAGGAATAAGGATTTTAGCTGGTGGTCCATATTTGGATGGACATCGAATTAGGGGTACACATCTTAGCTGATCATCCAAGGCTCCCCTTGTTTCTTTCCTCTTTCTTATGATTCAGGAGGAGATGAAGGGCCTCTGTGCCCCATCACTTTTTTCCATCAAATATTGATTGAGGGTCTGCATGTGTGTTAGATATGTTAGATGCTGGGGACCTAGCAATGAACAAATCAGACTTTCTTCTTTTTTGGAGCTTTCTTTCACTAAGAAATATGTATCTAAGTTTCATCCATATCTCTCTGTGGCATGGTAGCTCACTTCTTTTTCGTGCTAAGTAATTGTCCACTATCTGAACGTATCACTCATTCTCCTACTGAAGGGCATCTTGGTTGCTTCCACATTTCAGTGAATATGAATAAAGCTTCTGGAAATAGGGCGCCTGGGTGGCTCAGTTGCTAAACGTCTGCCTTCGGCTCAGGTCATGATCTCAGGGTCCTGGGATCGAGCCCTGCATCGGGCTCCCTGCTCAGCAGGAGGTCTGCTTCTCCCTCTCCCACTCCCCCTGCTTGTGTTCCCTCTCTCTATGTGTATATCTCTATCAAATAAATAAATAAAATATTAAAAAAAAAAGCTTTTGGAAATATCTGTATGTGGGTTTTTGTGTGCACGTAAGTTTCCTCCATTTTTACTTGCTTATTTTTTAAGGTTTGGGCTGTAAGTTTGAGAAAATCATGAAAAAGCAACAACTGATGGAGGGCTCTGGAGGAAGCTCTGATGGGCCACATGAGGCCAAAGATAGAGGCACGGCTGGTCAAGTTCCCTTTTCTGTCCTTTCAGATTTACTCAGCAAATGAGTCAAAGACCAGTAAATTAACCAAAGGGCAAGGGGGGAAAGCACAAGAAAGAAAGAGGATTCACTGTCCAGTAACTTTAAAGAGCTGATTCCTTATGCGTTTTGACTTTCTTCTGCTGTTCTTCTCGGTAGAGCCAAACATCAAAGGGATATCAGGAATGTCAATGTCAGCCTAAAGAGAAAAAAGCTTCCCAAGTTTGCTGGAGGGGTGTCTGGCTTCCAGCTTTCTGGTTTTCAGCATTTGGTTCTTTCTGATAAGATCGTCCACCTTCGTGGGTGACAGCACCTTACCTGCTACCCATTTCTGAGCTCCCCCAAGGTGTTTCCTGGGGTGTCCATGTGAAGACAGTCTTCACTCACCACCCGGTGCTCAGAGGGAGAGTGGGTGCAGCTCTACCATGAAGGAAGGGCTGGTGTGTGCCAAGTCAACTGCAGACCACCTCTTCTTCCTCCACGACTTCTAATCTCACCAGACTCAAGGACCACTGCTTCTGGGACAGTCGAACTTGCATGCAGAGTTGACGATAAAAAGGTGAACAACCCAATAAACAAATCAGGCAAGAGAGTTGCGCAGACATTTCACAAAGAGAGAAACAAATGGGTAATAAACAAGCAGAAAGGCACTCAACATCATTAGCTGAAAGGAAGCGCAAATTATATCCGTAATGAAATACCACCACACATCTGCCAGAAGGGCTAAAAGTTAAGAGATCCATGACATCAAATGTTAGCGTATCTGTGGAGCAACTGGAACTCCTGCACACAGTCGGTGCGGTTAAAAAATGGTACAAACATGAGAAGAGGTCAGGCAGTTTCTTATTAAATTAAATATCTACACACCTGTGACCCAACAATCCCACTTCAAGGTTTATCCAAGGGAAATGAAAACATGTTTACAAAAAGATTGTGTAAGGACGTTCAGTGCAACCCAGACTGGAAAGATCTGAGATGCCCATGGACAGAATGTATAGGAAGTGATACATCCAGGCCACGGACTGCCAGTCAGTGATAAAGGGGAAAGAATGACGGATAACCACCACAAGACGCATGTCTCAAATACATCCATGTCTTCTGTTACATTCTGCTCTATTCATCCAACTCTTCTGAGAACAGAATTAGATTGTCCAGAGCTTGGAGTGGAAAAAGAGAAAGCGGTAAGGTAGAAATCATCACGGAAACCCAAACAGTCCTGATTCTATAAGAGAAAATCACATGCTCCTGCCCCCTGGCCTCCAGCCTCAGCAGTAACCATTCCCTTGCAATGCCCTACGCTTGATCTGGTGGGCAAGTTTGATTCTTCTAGAATTCAACATCCTTTGTGTACACGTGTGTGTATATGTGTATGTGTATAATTTGCTATTTAAGATAAAAAAAATTAAAAAGATTTTATTTTTAAGTAATCTCTATACCCAACGTGGTGCTTGAACTCATGACCTTGAGATCAAGACTCACATGCTCTATGAGTAAGCCAGACAGGCTCCCCATTTTCAACAACTTTTTAAAAAAAGACTTTATTTATGTTTTTGAGAGACAGAGAGAGAAAGCATGAGCAGGGGGAGGGGCAGGAGAGGGAGAAGCAGACTCCCGGCTGAGCATGCAGACTTTTGAGGGGCTTGACCTCACCACCTCATAACCTGAACTGAAATCAAGCATCAGAGGCTTAACTGACTGAGACACCCAGGTGCCCCTGCAAGGTAGATGAACCTTGAAAACATTCAAAGTGTTTTGAATGTAAAAGAGTGAAAGAAGTGAAAGAAACCAGACACAAAAGGACTATTGTATGGTTCTACTTATATGAAGTATCTAGAATAGGTAAATCCATAGACATGGAAAGTAGGGTAGAGGTTCCCAAGGGCCAGCAGGAGGAGTGGGATGGGGAATTATTGTGAAATGGATACAAAGTTTCTGTTTGGAGTGATGAAAAACATTTTAGAAATAGTGATGGTTGGAAAAAAAAAAAAAGAAATAGTGATGGTTGTACAACATTGCAAATGGAGTGAATGCCCCTGAATTCTATACTTAAAAATGGTTGAAAATTGGGGTGCCTGGGTGACTCAGTTGGTTAAGCATCTTTTAAAAAGAAGGATTTATTTATTTAAGTGAGAGAGAGTGAGCAGGGGGAAGGGCAGAAGGAGAGGGAGAGGGAGAGAAGCAGACTCCCCACTGGGTACAGAGCTGACACAGGGCTCAATCTCAGGACCCCAAGACCACGACCCAAGCCAAAATCAACAGTCAGATGCCCAACCAACTGAACCAACCAGGTGCTCAATAAATACATCCTCAAAAAAATCTTAATTATCTTAACTATAGCATGAATCAGAACTTCATTTTTTTATATGGCTGAATAATATTCAATTTCCATACATTGAAAAGGTTCATGCATTCACCTTTTGTTTTAAATTTATTTGACATAAAGAGGTCACAAGTAGACAGAGAGAGGGGGGGAAGCAGGCTCCCTGCTGAGCAGAGAGCCCAACACGGGATTCAATCCCAGGATCCTGAGATCATGACCTGAGCCGAAGGCAGAGGTTTAACCCACTGGGCCACCCTGGTGCCCCTGCATTTATTTTTTGATGGACATTTGAATTGTTTCCACTTTTTTTTCTTAAGATTCTATTTATTTATTTGTCAGAGGGAGAGAGAGAGAGAGAGCACAAGCACGGGGAGATGCAGGCAGAGAGAGAGGGAAAAGCAGACTCCCCGCTGAGCAGAGAGCCTGATGCGGGGCTCGATCCCAGGACCCTGAGATCATGACCTGAGCCAAAGGCAGATATTTAATGACTGAGGTACACAGGTGCCCCATTAAAAAAAAATATTAATTTGAGAGAGAGAAGGAGAGAATGCAAGTGGGGAGGGGGCAGAACGAGAGGGAGAGAGAATCCTCAAGCAGACCCCCTGCTGAGTGGAGCCTGACTCAGGGCTCGATCCCAGGACCTCGAGATCACGACCTGAGCTCAAATCAAGAGTCAAACACTGAACCAACCGAGCCACCCAGGTGCCCCAGATGTCACGTGCTTCTGCATATACAATTTTCTCCTCTTTCCCTCAGCGTCTCTCTGAAGCCTGTGTTCCCCCTGCCCTCCCCCTGCTCCCATCCCTGTCCTGAGATAGGTCATTGGTCAGCTTCCTCCATGTTTTGAGCTCCCTGAAGGTTGGCGTTTGGTGACCTTCCCATTCTCTCTGTCTCCTGTACCTGGCACAGATCCACGTTCATCTGCTCCGCCGTAGCTGGGGTGCCTGGCTGGCTCAGTCAGTAGAATGTGTGACCCTCCTTGATCTTGGGTTCATCAGAGTTCACGGCCCATGTTGGGTGTAGAGATTACTAAAGACAAAAAAACAAAAAAACTTTGAAAAGAAAACCAAATGCTCAGTGGTTGATACTGTGGAGTGTAGGGATGGAAGAAACCGTACCCCACTCTGGCTTCAAATGAGATGATTTCCCTCTTCCACATCTGCCTCCAGCCCTCAGAAAGTATTTATAGACCGGGGAATGTGGGTGTGGAGGAGGGTTATACACGTCGGAGAGCTGAATGGGGAGAGACTGTGAGGCATCTTTGGATGTCTTTTTTTTTTTGGCTCACCTTGGGTGTGTCCCCCTGCCCACTCCTTGAACTCTGGAGAAAAAGAGCAGTCAGGGAATGTGGGGAATGAGCCCTTGGTAGGCACACAGGAATAGCAGGGTATCAGGGTTAGAATCAGCCACAAGGAGAGGGACAGAGCCCTACAGGAGCAGCGGTTAAATTCATCAAAGTCCAGGGTAGGCTGTCCAGGGCTGGTCGGGCAGCTGTCCTCACAAACTTCCCAGGGGCACAGAGTCCTAGTTCACCACACCAACACCCTAGGTGTGGCCCTCACTGTCGGACCCAAGGCAGCAGCTGGGATTCCAGCAACAGAATGGAAGAAGGACTGAAGGAGAAGGGAATTCTGGGAGGTTACGTGGAGTTGCCACGTGAGACTTTCACTTGAATCCTACTGGCAAGAACTTAGTCACAGGGCCACACCTAAAAGCTAGAGTGGCTGAGACAAATGGTCTTTATTCTGGCTAGTAATAAAGGAACAAGTTACAAACTGAGCATCTGCTACTCTGGAGGAAGAGAAGAGGATAAAATGGTGGGTAGCCCGCCTCCACCGCACATGGACAGAGAGAAAGATATATTGAGCAAATACCATATTTCCAGCACATGCTCAATGTGGTATATATTACTCACTTCTCCCCAAACCCTAGGAGGCAGACACCATATTCCATCATACTGATGAGAAAACAAAGTCAGAGGCGTTGGGTAACTCACCCAAGGTTACACAACTGTCCAGAGCGAGGACTACAAACTTTGCCATCGACTGAATGTGGGTGTCCCCCGCTGAACCCTGCCAAACCCTGATGTTGAAGCCCTAACCCCCAGTGTGATGGTCTGAGGAGGTGGGGCCTCTGGGAGAGAAGTAGATCTAGATGGGGTGATGGGACTGGGGTCTTCATGGTGGATTAATGGCTTTATAGCCAGAGCTCCCTCTTTCCCACCTTGTGAGGAGGCAGAAGGGGTGTCTGGAAGAGAGCCTTCTCCAAAATCCAAATCTGCCAGCTTTGTGACCTTGGCCTTGCCGGTCTCTGCTTTTTTGTTACAGCAGCCCCAAGCTGACTGACACAGACTTCAAGGCTCTTCCCACCACATCCAGCTACCTCGGGAGTCACAGAGGGTAGGAGGTGGGGAGAGAAGTCCAGTCATCTTTTTTCTGAAGTGCAGACCAGCTTGCCAGGCCAGGAAAGGCAGCAAGGGCTTGGGGGGTGGGGGAAGTCCTATTTTTTAAAATTATTTTCTCCTTGTTTTCACCTCTTAGGGTAAGGGATGCAGCTGGAGAGCAGGAGGACAATGTTGTCACTGGTCTGGTCCTCACGGCACTGAAAACAAGACGACTGTGCAAGGAAGAAGTAGAGCTCTGAACCCTTGGACAAACCCCTCAATACTGCCTCTGGGTGTCTAATCCCTCGCTCATCCTGTGAAAGGAGGACGGTGGGCTAGAGCAGGGCTCATCCTGCGATAGAATCGTCGGGGAGCTTTGCAAAGAATTTTTTTTCTTACATGTGTATTTCCTACTTTCCCTTTTCTGTGAGGTTCCAGAACCAGCTATTATAGCCAATAATGTTTTTTTTAATTTTTTATTTTTTTTAATTAAGTAGGCTCCACTCCCAACATGGGGCTTGAACTCATGACCCTGAGATCTAGAGTCACATGCTCTACTGACTGAGTCAGCCAGGCACCCCATTTCTTTCTTTCTTTATTTTTTAAAAATTTTATTGTGCTAAGCACACTTAGCATGAGATTGACACTTTTAAACTTCCATGTGTACAATACGTTATTGTTGACTGTAGGTCCCATGCTGCACAGCAGGTCTCTGGAACTTCTTCGTCTTGCTTAACTGAGACCTAATGCCTGCTAATTAACAGCCCTTTTAGTCTTTGAGTCTGTGAATTTGACTACTTCGGACTCACGTCAGGGGAATCGGGCAGTCTCTGTCCTCCTATGACTGGCTCGTTTCACTGAGCGTAATGTCCTCCGTGTTCATCCATGTTGTCCCCGTATTGCAGAGTTCCCTTCTTTTTTAAAGGATCAGAGTATTCCAGTGTGTGTGTGTGTGTGTGTGTGTGTGTGTGTGTGTGTGTGTGTGAGAGAGAGGGGGGGTGGGGAGACACTTCCTTTATCCATTCATCTCCCGATGGATGTTTACGTTGTTTTTATATCTTGGCTACTGGGACTGCAGTGAACATGGGGCTGCTAATGTCTCTTCGAGATCCCGATTTCAATTACTTTGGATAAATACCCAGATGTTGGATTGCTGGATCAAAATGTAGTTCTATTTTTTTTTTATAATTTTTTAAAAGATCTTTATTTATTTATTTGACAGACAGAGATCACAAGTAGGCAGAGAGGCAGGCAAAGAGAGAGAAAGGAGGAAGCAGGCTCCCTGCTGAGCAGAGAGCCCGATGTGGGGCTCAATCCCAGGACCCTGGGATCATGACCTGAGCCGAAGGCAGAGGCTTTAACCCACTGAGCCACCCAGGTGCCCCAGTTCTACAGCTTTTAAACGGATCTCTTCCACTCACTTTTGCACACAACTTGCTGATCATTCCAGAATCTAGAATCCCTATCTCAATCATCTCAGCCAGAGGGCTAATGAGTTTATTCTTTTCTCAAACCTTTTCCTTCTTACAGACCTCTTTTCATTTGACAGACAGAGATCACAAGTAGGCAGAGAGGCAGGCAGAGAAAGGGGGAAGCAGGCTCCCTGCTGAGCAGAGAGCCCGATGCGGGGCTCGATCCCAGGACCCCGAGATCATGACCCGAGCCGAAGGCAGAGGCCTAACCCACTGAGCCACCCAGGCGCCCCCCCAGTTCTATTTTTTATTTAAAGTATGCTACACCCATCATGAACCCATGACCCTCAGATCAAGATCTGAGTTGAGATCAAGAGTTGGACTCTTTTTTTTTCTTTTTTAAGACTTTATTTATTTATTTGAGAGAGAGAGTGAGAGAGAGAGAGAGAGAGAGAAAGCACAAGAGGGGGAAGGGTCAGAGGGAGAAGCAGACTCCCCGCCAAGCAGTGAGCCCGATGTGGGACTCGATCCAGGATCATGACCCAAGCCAAAGGCAGATGCTTAACCGAATGAGCCACCCAGGCACCCAAGAGTCAGACTCTTAGCCAGCTGAGCCCGTCAGGGGCCACCCACGTTGTATTCCCACCAACAGTACATGAGGGTTCTGATTTCTCCACATTCTCACAATACTTGCTGCTTTTGCCATTTTTTTTTTTTCTTGATAATAGTCATCCTGACAGATCTGACATTTTGTTCTGGAAAAGGCAACCTTTCCTCACAGGTTACTTTTCTCAGGCTATAAAAGTGTTTGTAAGTTTATGGTCAAAAAGCATTTGTAGGGACGCCTGGGTGGCTCAGTTGGTTGGACAACTGCCTTCGGCTCAGGTCATGATCCTGGAGTCCCGGGATCGCGTCCCGCATTGGGCTCCCAGCTCCACGGGGAGTCTGCTTCTCTCTCTGACCTTCTCCTCGCTCATGTGCTCTCTCTCAAATAAATAAATAAAATCTTTAAAAAAAAAAAAGCATTTGTAAAAGAACTTGTTTCCTTTGCTCAGAACAAAATGTTTTGAGCTAAAAAAAATGTTTAGAATTTTGTGCAAATCAGATTTTGGCTCAGGGAGAGCCAGATTTCATGACCGGAGTCATCGAGCATCTCATTTAGCCCTTCATCTCGTAGACTCAGTCGTTTGCTTATTAAATTAATTCTGTGGGGGGCACCTGGTGGCTCAGTCAGTTAAGTTATCTGACTCTTGATTTCGGCTCTGGTCATGATCTCAGGGTCATGAGACTGAGCCCCGTGTCGGGTTTCATGCTAGGCGTGGAGCCTGCTTAAGATTTTCTCTCTCCTGGGGCACCTGGGTGGCTCAGTCATTAAGCGTCTGCCTTCGGCTCAGGTCCTGATCCCAGAGTCCTGCGATGGAGCCCTGCATCGGGCACCCTGCTCAGTGGGAAGCCTGCTTCTCCCTCTCCCTCTGCCCCGCTTGTGTTCTCTCTCTCACTCTCTCTCTCTTTCTTTCAAATAAATAAATAAAATCTTAAAAAAAAAAAAAGATTCTCTCTCTCCCTCTGCCCCTAACTTCACACTCCCCCATGCACTCCCTCTCTGATACAAAAATAAAATAAAATAATTCTGTGGGGCCAGTCCCAGTGCAGGGAGATCTCAAAGCAGTGGAAGACCCTTCTCAGAGCTGCCCTAGTTGTGGAGTTTAAACTTGAGATTTAAACACAATTTTGTCCCTATGAGACCAACTGCCAAACCCCTTCAAACAGTTCAGGAATTCAGTAGGAAAGTGAGATCAAAATCTCTATCAAGAAATCGATACCTTCCTGTATACAAACACCCAGCAGTGAGACGGCATGACCGAAGAGGTCTGATTTCCAACGTCAACAAAAGAGATAAAATATCTGGGGATAAACATCACAGGAAACATGCAAATCCTCCCCGAGGAAAACTCTGAAGCATTCCCAAAGGACATGAAACTGAAAAGAATGTGCTGTAAAAAGATGTCATAAAGATGTCAGTTCTTCCAAAGGTAGTTTATAAATTGAACATGATCCAAATAAAAACATCCAAAGCCTTTTTTTCCCCCTAGAACTAGAAAATCTGAAGTTTACACTGAAAGCATGAAGAAGCAGAAGAGCCAGGAGAACTCTCGAAGGGAGAGAGGTCGGGGAGGAGTGGCCCATTAGACACCCAAACCTTCTGGGAAGCCTTGGAATGAGCATGGCGGGCGTACCCAGCACCATAATGGAAACTTGGTTGTAAAATGCATCCTCTCAAATCTGACAGCTGACAAAGGACCTTTTATTTATTTTTATTTATTTATTTATTTTTGATGTATTTGCTTGCTTTGGAGAGAGTGAGCGCAAGCGCAGGGGGCGGGAGACAAAGAATGTCAGTAGACGCCCCGCTGAGTGCAGAGCCCAACACGGGACTCGCTCTCACGACCCTGAGATCATGACTTGAGCGAAAAATTAAGAGTTTGATGCTTAACCGACTGAGCCGCCCAGGTGCTGCTGACAACAGCCCTTTTAGTAGATACTATCTGGACAACTGGGTAGCTTTCTGGAAAAGGACAGCGGGGTCTAGGGGTCTAACCTCACACCCATCACCAGGGTAGCCTTCAATGGGTCCAAGGTTGAAACATAGAGGAGTGAAAATAGGGATGAATTCTTTTGCCCTTAACAAGAACGGGAGCTGTGGGTGGGCCCGGGCGGACGGGGAGCGTGCATGGATTGCCAGGTTTGGGAGCTGGCAACGAGGAGCCCACAGTATCCCGGGCGAGCGTCACGGAGTTTGGGGAACCGGGTTTCTTGAGGCTTAGGAAGGTAGCTTGTGTAAGGTCTGCTCCTGGTTGCTCCCAGAACGCAGGAGGCAACCTGTCCCAGGCTGCCTGGGGTCTGGGTCCTCACCATGGCTCTGTGGCTCCGGACTGCAGGTGAGAGCGGCCACCAGGGGGTTACTGAAGAGGGGCGCTGGGCTTGGGGGTGGCGGGAGGGCGGGTCAAGGAGGGGGCCTGCCTTCAGGAACAAAGAGCCTGGTGACACACCAGCTGGAGCAAAGGCAGGCATTTGGGTTTCGAGGCCGGGGCAGAGCAAGCAGAGCTCACCGGGAGCTGGTCAGGAAAGGCTTCTCAGGGGGTGTGGGGTGCGTGGAGGCAGCGAGTGGTCGGGCTGAGGGTAAGTAGATGGCAGAGAGGGAGAGAGCCCACGACCTCGGATCAGAGAGAGAAGTGGACGCTGGGTAAAGCCAGGGACTCTCAGAAGCGATGTAGGGGCCAAAGAATTGGAGAATTGGCCCAGAGAACCAGGCTCAGATGATAAAAGGCCTTGAATGCCAAGATCATAATTAGCATGGGTCCCAGAGCACCTAGTAGTTTGAAAACACCTACGCAAAATCACCTTGGATCCTCAGGCCAATCTGATGACATTGGCTTTTATTTTTTTTTTTAAAGATTTTATTTATTTATTTGACAGAGAGATCACAAGTAGGCAGAGAGGCAGGCAGAGAGATGGGGGAAGCAGGCTCCTGCTGAGCAGAGAGCCCGATGCGGGCTTGATCCCAGGACCCTTGGATCATGACCTGAGCCGAAGGCAGAGGCTTTAACCCACTGAGCCACCCAGGTGCCCCCCCCTTTTATTTGTTAAGATTTTATTTATTTATTTGAGAGAGAGGGAGACAGAGAGAGAGAGAGAGAGAGAGCCTGAGCAGGGTCAGCGGTGGAGGGAGAGGGAGAAGCAGACTCCCTGCTGAGCAGGGAGCCTAACAAGGGCCTCGATCCTAGGACCCTGAAATCATGACCTGAGCCAAAGACAGACACTTAACCAACTGAGCCACCCAGGTGTCCTATTTTTTTTTTTTTTTTTTTTTTTTTAAAGAGATGGGCAAAGGGATTGGAGTTTAAGGCCCTGGCCAAAGTCACATAGCCTGGATTAATGCCCTGGGCCTCTGAATCCTGTCTTGCCCTTTCCCCTACATCACACCATTCCTGAGGGTCAGGCATCTGCGTCTGCCCTGCGTCCTGGAAGCTGGGGCAGGTTTCTCCGCAGAGGAGGGAAGAAGTGTCAGGGCAGTCACAGTTGGGTTGGGGTGGAGGCTGAGGGGCCGGCAGAGGATGGCCCCATGTCCTTGAGCCACCGGCCCCCCACCTCCCTCCTCTTCCGCCCCTCCCCTGCTGCTTCCTCCTCTCAGGGCCTGGCTTTCCTCGGGGCCTCACCACATTCTGCCCTGTTCCCAGGGCAGTGGCTTCGGGGCCACCTCCAAGCCTACAGCCCCTCATCCTGGGTCCCCTGCTCAGATTCATGTCCCTGAGCGGCAGGTGACAACGTCCTGCTGCCCCGAGGCCTCTGTCCGGGGACACTTCCAATACCACTTGTCCAACCCTTTTCCCCACCGCACCCCCGCTCCCCCTACTCCAGGACTCCCCGACCTACCAACCCCCACGGCAGCCTCCGGCCCCCACTACTCAAGCAAGGACCCTGAGGGTCACTGGCACCCCGCTGACGTGTAAGCTCCTACAGGTCTCCGCTCTTGTCTCGTTTTTTGTTTTCCGAGAGAGTGTGAGCAGGCGGGGACAGGGCAGGGGGAGAGAGAATTGTAAGCAGGCTCCGAGCCTAGCGCGAAGCCTGGCCCAGAGCTCAATTAACCCACGGAGCCCCCCCAGGCGCCCTGGGTTTCCTCTGTCATAAGGCAAGTGACCGGTTAAGCTTGAATGGCCGGTCCACTTCGGACGGCTCTCGGGAATAGCACCCCGCCAGCCCCACGACCGGAGAGGGCGAGAGCCTGAGGCTTCCCAGCACTGAGGCTCCTTTGCTAGAATGATCCCGGTTGATTTCCATGACTGATTCCACTCACCTGTTTTTCTCCCTTCCTGAGCTTTAAACGCCCACTCCTTAAGACCCTCGGCCTCCACCCTTGATCCCAATTAAAGCAAAAGCCCAGGCCCCGGCCGCCTTCTCTCTCTCTCCCCGTGACCTCACCATGTGGCCCCAGGTGTGCTGTGGAATTTCCAGGTCCTGTAAGTGGCACATCTTTATTTTTTCAGTTTCCTGACAGTTATTGCTGAAGGGCGCCTTGTCACCACGGTAAGAACCACGAGGGCCTATGCAGTCACAGCACTGGTTATCCATGGGCTGAGACTCGCACGCAACACCTTCCTTTCCTCCCCCCACCCCCCAAGTCTTGCCGACCTACCCTCCTAAATACGGCTAAAATCACCCAGTTTCAATGAGTGAGAAGTGAGATGTATCCCAGTAAAGCTATCCTTAGAAAGCCCTCCGAGCCCCACCACACTCCTGCTGTACCTGGCCTCTGCCCTGTGCCAGCTTCCTACTCGGGCCCCGGTCTCCCTCCAGCTCATGCCTCGTGCTGTGCACCTGCAGGACCCACGGAACCCTTCGTGCCCGCAGTGACATGGCCATTGCTCGGTCGGTGCGGAAGCCCAGCAAGACCAGCTGGAATCCTTCCTCCGTGAGGAAGGCTCCGTGAGGAGGCTGCTCAGTTTCATTCATTCATTCAGGATATTATTTATTTATCTGATAGAGAGAGAGAGGGAGGGAGCACAAGCAGGAGAAGCAACAGGCAGAGGGAGAGGGGGAAGCAGGCTCCCCGATGAGCAGAGCCTGATGCAGGGCCCGATCCCAGGACCCTGAGATCATGACCTGAGCCGAACGCAGACGCTTAACTGACTGAGCCGCCCAGGCGCCCCTGTTCAGGTTCCTTTACACCAGCATCCAGACGCCGTGCCGGACTGGTTTCCAGCCCACACCTCTCCCAACCCTGAACCTCCTGCTGTGTGTGGGTGCAGCCTGCTGGTCCCAGCCCAGACAGCCTCCCCCAGGACCTGGCTCAAGTCCCGTCTGCCCCAACCTCCACACCCCACAGCAACTTTGAAATTCTCTCCCGCACAGGCTCGCAGGCCCACGGCGGGAGTCGCTTCGGAGGCAGCAGCGGTGTCATGGCGCAGAAGCCTCAAGTAGGGTTATTTCCAGTTTCAGGCCGACTGAGAGCAGTGGTGGAAATGGGAAAGGAAATGCGCTCCCCTCAGCCTCTAGCTGGAGGGGCGGGTGCGTGCCAGTGGCTCGAGGCAGAAGAGAACACCCCGCGCCCCAGGAACCCAGCCGACCGTGGAAATGGCTCCCAGGCATGGTCAACAGGCCTGAAAGGGAGGACACAGCAGAAGGGGCACCCGGTGCCCTTTGATTCCCCAGCAGAGGACAGACCAGGGGAGGAGCGAGAGCATGGCCCAGGCCTGCGCCCTTCATGCCCCAGGGCACTTGCACACGCCCAGAGCAGACACGCTGGTGGTCCTGTGGGAGGCCAATCGGACTCAGGATGGCTGCAGCGACAGCTTTCTAAACCGGAGTTCTGGGTACGTCTGACGAGGGGATGCAGTCTTTAAAAGTAAGACTGTCCTTGGAGACCGGAGACCAGTGTTACTTATGGGATGGGCCAGAATCAAGTCTTGAAGGCTGTCTTAGTAATATCTTTTTTTTTAAGTTTTTAATTCCAGTTAACATACAGATTACATTAGTTTCAAGCAGTATCTTTCTAATGGGAGATAGTATGCCTTAAACGAATGACCTTAGGGTGTCTGGGTGGCTCAGTCCGCTGGGCATCCAACTCTTGATTTGGGCCCGGGTTATGCTCCTGGGGTTGTGGGACTGAGCCTTGCCTTGGGATCCGAGCCCCGTGCTCAGCTCAGTGCTCAGTGCGGAGTCTACTTGGGATTTTCTCTTTCTCTCTCCCTCTGCTCCTCCCCATCCCCACTCATGCTCTCTCTTTAAGTTAAAAAAGAAAAACAATCTTAAAAAAAAAAACTAACCGTGTCAATAGTAATAGGAAATAGTATTGTGCAGTGACAGAAAAAAATCACCTGAAGAACTATAATGTAGCAAAAAGTAAACTATGGCAGAATCTGGCCATCGACAGGGGAGCATTTTGTTCCAATCAGTAATCTCATCTAATAAAATCCTCACATGTCTGGGGACACCTGGCTGGCTTAGTTGGGAAAGCACACGACTCTTGATCTCGGGGTTGTGAGTTGAAACCCCCATTGGGTGTAGAGATTACTTAAAAATAAAATCTTGGGGCACCTGGGTGGCTCAGTGGGTTAAAGCCGCTTCCTGTGGCTCAGGTCATGATCCCAGGGCCCTGGGATCGAGCCCCGCATCGGGCTCTCTGCTCAGCAGGGAGCCTACTTCCCTTCCTCCCATCTCTGCCTGCCTCTCTGCCTAATTGTGATCTCTGTCAAATAAATAAATAAATAAATAAATAAATCTTAAAAAAAAAATCTTTAGGGTGCCTGGGTGGCTCGGGTCCTGGGATCGAGTCCTGCATGGGGCTCCCAGCTCCACAGGGAGTCTACTTCTCCCTCTGACCTTCTCCTCTCTCATGCTCTCTCTGTCTCTCTTTCAAATAAATAAAGTTTTTTTTTTTTTTAAGTAAAGCCATTTCTATTAAAAAAATAATAAAATAAAATCTTCAGCGGTGGAGAACCTGGGTGGCTCAGTTGGTTCAGTGCCCGACTCTTGATTTCAGCTCAGGTCATGATCTCAGGTGGTGGGAGTGAGCCCCATAGTGGGCTCTGCTCTGTGCTGGGCATGGAGCCTGCTTAAGATTCTCTGTCCCTCAGCCCCCAATCACCCTCCACACACATGCTCCCACTCTTGCTGAAGAAAAAAAAAATCCCAAGTCTCATTATTAAAAAAAAAAAAAACACAAGAAAAACCCCACACCCCAGGACATGAGTTTCAAATTTTTTTTTTAAAGATTTTATTTATTCATTTGACAGAGATCACAAGTAGGCAGAGAGGCAGGCAGAGAGGCAGACAGAGAGAGAGGAGGAAGCAGGCTCCCTGCTGAGCAGAGAGCCCAATGTGGGGCTCGATCCCAGGACCCTGGGACCCTGGGACCCTGGGATCACGACCTGAGCCGAAGGCAGAGGCTTTAACCCACTGAGCCACCCAGGCGCCCCGAGTTTTAAATGTTTTAAAAGTAGTGTTTCGAAGGCTCTGAGTACC
Source organism: Enhydra lutris kenyoni (assembly GCF_002288905.1). NCBI lineage: Eukaryota > Metazoa > Chordata > Mammalia > Carnivora > Mustelidae > Enhydra > Enhydra lutris. Next base: position 622,121 of record NW_019154159.1, read on the forward strand.
AAGTGGGTTAGTCAACAGCATATCCGAGCTGTTGGCACAAGGAATTGTTCTTCCTTCCTTAACAGCGACGGATAGACCAAGATATAATGGTGGTTCAGGATTCTGATGTCAGCCATCTTGGTAGTAAGCACAGGGCTCCCTTGCCACAGGGCTCTGGCTGGAGGGAGGGGCCTATGGCCCCCGGGACTAAGCTTAAGAACCCCCCAATGAACACACACTCTAAGAACTTACACAGTATCCCCTTGTGCTTTAATATAAAATAGAGCTCAGACCTGCAGAATTTGCATTTCATGGAAGTTGAGTGTCTTAGGAATTAAAGTGTTCCCAGGGTGCCCAGATACAGTCCCACTCTCATTTTTCCCAGTTATCCAGGCACTTTGGTAAAGCAGAGTTCAGCCTGAAGATCCCCTATGGTCAGCAGGTCAAGGCCACTTGTGCCCATTACTTAACCTCTTTCCAACATCAACCGTTTGGGTGGGCCACAACCACCATGCCAGAGGATCGGAAGGCGGGGTCTGGGGCTGCAGACTGCTGTGAAGGCCTGGGTAGGATTGGTCACTACGGTCCCCTCTACAGTCGCGCTTGAAGATGAGTCTGTTACAAACTCCCAAGTCCGTGAGCAGGTGCACTCGAGCTCCAGCTGCCGCAGATCACTGAGGTGAGCACAGCAAGAGGGAGCCTCGAGGCCACTTGCCCACCTGTACCTCTGTCAGCAGCCGCAGATGAGCTTTCCACGGTGGAGTCCTCCCCGAGGTGCTCCCACCCAGATGCCTTCCCAGGAATTATAGCTCCATGGCGGAAGGGGATAGAATCAGCAAGAAGCCTGTGACCGAACCATGCAAAAGCATCGACCTTCCCATTAATTACGATGCTACTCTGAGGCCAGGAGTCAGAGAGTGCACAGTCTCACCGAGGCGGTCACGGCCTGAAGTTCTCACCTCAGTGGCCCTGCGTTGGAAGCATCGGCACAGCGTAGCTCACAGGTGGTCTGTGAGACCGGCAGTGTCCAGCAGGACGTTGTCAGGTCAAGTTCCTTCTCACCAAGGTCATCGCAGAAAAGCGAAGTGACAACTACCACCCAATTAGGGGCCCGCTGATGAGGTAGCACGATGCACTCTATTTACCAACGGGACCAAGAATGTAAGTGGAAATTCCTTGGGTTTAGTTTCTGTCCATGCTCTCCCTAAACACCACTGTCTGGTCTACACCAGCCGGCGCAGTGTGGTTAGGCCTGGCCTCAGCCACCATCTCCCAGCTCCCAAGGGCGCTGGCTGGGCGTCCACACTGTGAACAAGCCCCAGGGATTCCGATGAGCCGCTGAGTGTGGGCCGCGCGACTCTCCAGGCCCAGCAAGATCCACGCGCACCCCCAGGGAGCTGGGCGAGTGGGAAAATAGGACACGGGAGTCCTACCTGACACTTGACATGGCTTTTAGGTTTTTATTTTAAGTAAGGCAGAAGGGGGGGGTGGAAAAAAGAGAAAAGATACAGAGTGAAGAATTCATTGGATGTTTATTATTCACAGTTAATCACTACCTACCAAATGCTATCCACGGAGTTAAAGGATTAAGTACATAGGTCTTTTTATTTAAACACTGATTTTTTTAAATATATACACACACATCTTCGTTCAGCAAGGCTTCATGATATACACCAATTCCAAAATAAAACAATCAAATGGTCCAGGTGTAGAATGCCAGAGATTCCTTTTATTATCACCGAGGAAAGAAGCTACCAGAAAGGGAGCGAGAGGGTGGGTGCTCTGTCCTGAAGAGCAGTTGCCTCCGGGGCCTGAGCACTCTGGGCTAAGTCCGGCTCCATAAGCAGAGTCCAGGGGAGACTCCAATCGACCACTTCAGAACCCAAAGGCCGTCACCAGCTCCCGGGGTGCCTCGCTTTTGTTGCCGGCAGGGGATCGGGAGGAGAAAGTTCACAGGCACATCACTATGAGGGACAAGCAGCTGACAAGGCAGAAGAGGGACCTCTGCGATGGCCTTGGCCTTCCTACATTTCCCACTTGTCCTTCCCCAACTGTCCTTGCTTCACGGAGACATTTCCTTGGGGGAGAAGGGGCAGCAGCTACAGACACAGCCCACTGCGGATGGAGCCTCGAAAACCCGGCTGCTGTCTGCATGCTGCCCTCGTGCTCACCCGGGCAGGCCAGGCAGGGGACACAGAAGATGAAAGCCATGAACGGATACCTCGGATTTTCAGAGCAAGAAAAATGAAAGCTCCCAGGCTCCACCCCAGTGTGGGAACACAGTATATAACCCGATCCGGTCACAGAGCGACAGCTGAAGTCCCTTAGGCTTTTCTGTGTTTGAAACTTGCTGGCTCCAGGGTGTTTTCTCTGGGGGGCGCTGGAGCGGAGGAGGGGCAGGCACCAGGCGGGTTCGCAAGGTCAAGGGCTCTCATAGCCCCCTGTAGCCAGATCCAGTCCGAGGTGGGAAGAGCTGGACAGAGCCGGACCATCTCCTCCTTCCCCAGCAGCTGCCGGCACCGCACCCCTGGGACAGCCACGGCGGACTCCAGAGGGCTGACAAGCATTAAAGCTGAACCTTAAAGACTCGTGGCTGAGAACAGGCAGACCGCCCGCACCCCCTGCCCGCACTTGTCTCCTCCACCTGCTCTTCCTTCCCTCCCCCGGGGGAGGACTATTTACACAGAGGAGGAGACAAATGGGCTGAAAAAGCTCCGGACTGTCTTTAACTTATTTTAAAACAAATAAAAAAACACCACTCATAAGCAACTCTTGAAATAAGGAAAAAGGCACTAGGAAAAAACCAACATGCTCAGTAATGCCACGTGGAAGGGAAACAATGTAGAAGAGACAAAGGTTTTTAGTTTGACTTTGTTCAGGAAGCCATGAGGGGTTAACAGTCCTTCCTTTTGCCTCTGCTCCATTTCCAACTTTGTCGCAAGAACCTGGCAGCCGGGGGCTGCCCCCCCTCCCCGTCTGGCAGAAACCGCCCAGCAAGGGCCGCCCGCCCTCTCCTGTGTGCGCACGAGGAACCCAGCCACGGCTGTCCTTCCTTCAGTCACTCGACTACAACAGACATTTTGCATAGAGAAAATACCAGCCTGCTTGGTTTCTTTTCTTTTATTATTGGCATCAGCTAGGACTGTATGTGGCATTAGACGTCATGCACTGATGGACAGAAGAGGAAAAGCATGAAAAAGAGGACAAAGGAGAAACAGGAGCAGCGGTGAAAATTTGTAATAAAAACTCTTTTCTTAATTTATAGGTAAGTTTTGGCATTTTTATATCCAACGCCCCCTCCCACCCCTCCCAAAGTTCCAACCAAAGTGAGGAGGTCACCAGGTGACCCGGACAGGTGTTCTGAGCTCCCTCACAGGCTGCTGTTAAGGCAGCTCGTGGGTTTCATTCTTTTGTGTTTTAAATTTTTCACTTTCTTTAAATAATCTCTTCTTGATTCTTAGACGTTCCGGTTCACAGGGGTGACGTAATTGCGGGGGAACATGCCGGTCTGCCCGTGGCAGGCCCCCTTCCACCAGTTGGGGTCTGAGTTATCCATGACGTGGATAAAGTCTCCCCGACGGAATCCCAGCTCTCCATCCTCCTGGGGATCAAAGTCAAAGAGGGCCTGGACGTACGTTGGTTGCTGCAGAAGAGGGGCGGGGAGAGAACACCTGCTTGGTCTCTGCTCACAGCCAGCCCCCCTGCTTGGGGGGACTGGTCACGAGAGCGCGACCTCCGTGTGCCGACTCCTCCATGTTTCCCGCGACAACCTCCCATCCCCCCCCCCCCGCCCCCCCGAGCTCTGTTTATCCTTCCAGGTTCTCGGTCTACCCTACGTGGGAGCAGGCTAGCTTCACCACGGCTCCCGACAGGCCAGAACATGCTAGGGCTCGTCCCGCCACGGCGTGGAAGCGAGCGCGGTCCGTCAGGGAGGAACTTGGGAAACAGCAGTCAGGCTCTGGTTTACAACCCCCGGCTTGGAAAAGGCTTCAGTTCCCATCGGTTTATTGCTTATGAAGTCCTTAAGGTTTTATGGAGTCGAAAGGTCAAGAGCTTGACTCCAGTCAGGCGGGGCTCCCCCTAACACAGCGCTGGGGCTGCAGGCACAGGAAGACGGGAACCTCACAATCGAGGCTTGCCTCCGCCCTTGCTTCCGGGGATACGACAGCGGAGGGCGTTAAAGACCGTTTTCCCACAGAGACATAGGTGGTACCTGGCAACGCACCGCCTCGGAAGGGCAGCCTCTGGGAAAGGCAAAACCATTTTGTTTCGAACTACACACCCATAACACAAACTACAGGCAATACTTCGAATAGTGAGCACGGAAGCCCCAGGACTCCTTTGAGAAGGCGCCCGCCTGCCCGAGGAGCTACTCTTAATTGCCGGAGATGATCCCGATCTCTCGAGGAGGCTCACCTGTGGCACCTGTTCTATGTCCCGGAGGAATATCTGCTGGTTCCTGGAGACGGATGTCGATCTGTGATAATCTACCAGCTCGTTCAGAGAATTGAATTTCACCACCCAGAGGAAATACTTTCCCGCTCCATCTCGGAGCACCTTGAAGTGCTGCACGTCATTTCCAAACCTGGGGGGGAGCAGAGAACACACACCAGGGCAGGTCAGAGGGCTCGGTCCCGGCTACCAGGGGGCCGCGCGCCCATCAGATCAAGGAGGCGTCTTGTGAGAACTTGGATTCCAGCAACACTTCTCGCGGCCCAAGGGGCCCTGGACTGCAGCACAACACGGCTCCCTGGCTGCAGTGAGGACGCTGAGTGCCCCCGAGAGCCCTCTGGGGGACTGATGATTACCACTGACAATAGTGAGACTCCTTGCCAGAGAGGGAAACCCTGTCCATCAGGTCAATTCTGAAGATGTCTGTAAAATCAAGAATGTCCTAACCTATGTCATGTCTCCATGCGCCCTGCACTGTACCAAGCCAAACAGAGTCTTATTCAAGGAAGAGTGTGACTTCATTAACTTTTCAAGCAAAAAACAAACCAAACAAACACCCATTAAAACCTCAGGTGATATTTAAAATCTACAAGAGGTGGGATAGGAGGGAGAGCTAGGAGGGACTGGACACACTTTCAACAGCTCTCCTGCAACTGGAGTACAGATCATGTTTTCCGTTTAGGGATTTTAGTTCTACTCATGGGCGAAAGGTCTCAGAATGGAACGTCGTGGTCCAATAAATACAAGAGGCTGAGGCACCCGGTGTCCCGAGAGGTTTCTCGATCACCGGATAACATGCCTCTCCTCACACCGGCCTGCAGAAGTGGGATTGCAGGGGGACCTGGGTGGCTCAGTGGGTTAAAGCCTCTGCCTTCAGCTCGGGTCCTGATCCCAGGGTCCTGGGATCTAGCCCCACATCGGGCTCTCTGCTCAGCAGGGAACCTGCTTCCTCCTCTCTCTCTGCCTGCCTCTCTGCCTACTTGTGATCTCTGTCTGTCAAATAAAAAAAATAAAAAATAAATTATAAAGAAGTGGGATTGCAACTGGGAGTGGATCACCCCCGACAAGCCAGGCGAGGCTCTGCCTGTCCTGCTCGCTGCTGGGTCCTTGGCACGGACGCCAGTACCCAGGCCTCCAACAGTGCTCTATGAAGACATGTAAATGAAGGACATGCTGTCTCCGCTCCTTCAGTCGTCAAGGGGGAAAGAAATGAAAAACTTCTTAAAAACCACCCAGTAGGTGGCAGCACTGGGCTTCAAGTAGGAGATCCCAAGTGTTAGAACCAGAGCTGCTTTTTCACTCGAATCGGAGTCTGCGGTGAGGAAGGCAGACACATCCACGCCCCGCTTCTGGCCCCACAAAAGCCCACTCCCACGGCAGCCATGCAGACGGTTTCCACAAGGTGCCCAGGGTCCCAGACAATGACCTGTTACCTGCCACGGTGTTTTTCATCACTGACTCCCACCCTGAGACTAGAGAAACCTTTTAGAGACTGGATTCTGGAAACTCCTTTGAGGTCTTTGTGTTGTTAAAGGTGGTAATGATATCTGTTTCAAATTTTATTTCTAAAACAATAAACGCATGGATTTTAAGTTTTTATTTGATAAAACGGAATAATGGTCTGGGAGCTCGCCAGCAGCTACCACGTGAGCACGCGCAGCGACTGGTGTAACCAAGGCCTCCCCTGCGCGCTGCCCGCTACCCCGGCGCGGCCGTCAGTCACTTCACTCGCGAGCACTGCTTGCGCTCCTCGTTCTGGACTGTTTTCCACTCGGGTCCGTGTGAAATGCAAGGAAAACAGATGACAGATCCGGTTTAATATTTTCACGCTGGGACTAAAAACTAACTTCTACTGGACACATATCTGTGTGGTGTTGTGAATATGGCCTAAAACCACCTCCCATACTTTTACTGAGAAAAAGAATATAAAAATTAAGTTTAAATCTACATTTCAAAAAACCTATACTGGTCCTAAGAAGAAACAAGATTAGTTTTGAAAACGGAAAAATCTTTACATTGTTTGCAAATGGCAAATAAACTATCTTATGGTCTTCATGTAAAAATAATCAATGTGATCTATAACAGTGATCTGAGTCTCCCCTCCCCCGCCTTCAAGTTTTAAAATTCTAGTCCGTTAATATATAGTAGAATATTAGTTTCAGGAGTAGAATTTAGTGATTCATCACTTACTATAACACCCAGTGATCTGGGGTTCCTGTGGTAATATATTAACTAGAAAGGACTGAGTCAAAACACATATGGAAATGACAATTTGATTAAAAATCCTTATTTTGCAGATGAGAAGTGATGTGCTTGAAATCCTCAAAATTCCCATTTAGGTTCCCCACAATTCCTGGGGTGGTAAACTCCCTGCCTGCCCCATTCCCTGCTTACCAGCTCCTCTGCACAGTTTACCACTGGGGAAAGCAAAACACCCCCCCACCCTTGTGGTAACCTTTTAAAGTTAAATTGAGAGGCCCAGGACGGTGGTGGAGGATTTAAGCTAGACATCTGGTAAAGGTCCCCAAAACCAGCTAAAAGGGTGACCAGTCATACGACAAGAAAGGGCGGCGGGGATCCCCTAGAGGCCAATCGAGGAAAGAGGCATGTACAAGCAAAGGCACAGTGGAGGGGTGGGGGAATAGGGAGAATGCGACCAACTGAAGACTGTTTCCACACAGGAACTGACACTCCGTGCTGGAAGAACTAATTTTTAAGAGGAGCCAGAAATTACTATTTTACAATGCATTTTTTTTTTCAGAAATTACTATTTTAATGTAAAATATTCTGCTTTGGTAAACCACTATTAGGCTAAACAACTATCGGTTGGCAACCTTCGGTGTGTGTAGCCAGACACAATTCCGATCAGCAGGGAGAGGTCTCCGGGGACCAGAGCGGGAAGTACTTACTTGACAGAGAGGGAGAAGTCCCCGGGGGCACTCTCACTCTCTCGGATGAGAAAGGCCCCGTCATGCCGCTGTTTGCTAAGCATTTCTTCTGCCTTGGCTCTGGGGATTTTGCCAAAAAACCACCTAAGGAAGGAAGACAAGCCAGTCAACATCTGCTTCCCCACAAAGAGACGGGATATCCAGCCTCCAAAATGTGAGTAACAGAACACTTCTTGCCAAAGGAAGGGGCCTCCCTTTTCACCCTCCAGTGTCAACATGTCCCACAAACCACTCAGTCGGCTTCTCTCTCGAGACACGGAACATCTCCCTTCAAACGCCTTTACCCTACCCTACTCTCCAGAAAGTGAATCATGAGGCATGACTGTGGGCCACTCTCCTTAAAGAGGAAGACACTTAAAGCTGGGCCTTCTGGGCCCGAGCCCACCAGGCTCCCTACTGACTCAGGGCACCAGGGAAAGCCCAGGTCTATCAGTATGAAGCACTGGAAGAACCGTGTAAGAGACAGGCCTCTTCTCACAGCCTTTTGACAAGGTCGAAGCTTTGCTACAGTGGGATTATAGTAAACAGAGGCAGGAAACTGGAAGGCCCCGAAACTGGAGACGGGGCTACTTCTCGTAACAGCCCAAGGTGAAGAGGTTCAGGCCTTGAGAGAGAAGCCTCTGCTGTCACAAAGGCAGATTTTGTGACATCCCTCTCGAGACCTCTCTCTGCCATCACTGCCAGGAGCTTCCGGGCACCAGCAGCAACGTCACAGCGTATCCTACACAGAGGCAGCTCGTTGCAAGACTCGGTTTTTTCACTGAAACAGGTTATAGGTTCTTCTGCTCCCACTGTGAATTCACCTTGGCCATGGGAAAAAGTGGGTGAATTCATGCAAAACTATGGGTGCAACTGGCCCGTGGAGGAGGAAGGGGAGGAGGAAGGGGGCGGGGGAGAGGAGCAGGAAGGGTGAGAAAAGCTTAACATCACAGCCGCTATTTCACATGAAAACCATTACTAATTAGGATGGGGGAACTGCGAACACTGTTCTCTCTTCAAATCTGTCTCTAAGCGCTGTTATTTTAAAAAGCAGTGATATTACTTATAGCTAATAAAGACCTATCTGGGGCGCCTGGGTGGCTCAGTCAGTTAAGTGTCTGACTCTTGGTTTTGGCTCAGGTCGTGATCATGAGCTCATGAGATTGAGCCCCAAGGCCCTGCATCTGGCTCTGTGCTCAGCAGGGAGTCTGCTCCCTGACCCCTGCACATTCTCTTTCTGAATCAACCAGTAAATCTTTTTAAAGATTTTATTTATTTATTCGACACAGAGAGAGGGAACACAAGCGGAGGGAGGGGAAAAGGAGAAGCAGGCTCTCCACTGAGCAGGGAACCCAATGCGGGCCTTGATCCCAAGACCTGGGATCATGACCTTAGCCAAAGGCAGATGCTTACCGACTGAGCTACCCAGGTGCCCTTCAATCAATAAATCTTAAAAAAACAAAAAACCTCAAACAGAAAGAGGTGAGCTGCTAGTTAGACCACTGAGAGATTTTCTATAGTAACCTCTAGAGCCTTCAAGTTTGAGATGTGCCCGCGGGCAATAAGCATGGCCAGGAGAGGGGGTAAAGTCACTCAGCAGCCATTCTCTTCTCTCTTCCTCCCAAGCCCCCAAGATCTGCCCACCAAGCAGGTATTTTCCTTTCTTTCCCCCTGTTTTAAAATAATGAATATGAATTTTAAAAACTGCCTAGATGTTTGTGAAGTGAAAAAAGACTTCCCCCACAGCTCCCCAGAGGCAGCGAGTCCGGCAGCTCTGCGCGGACCTCGGCCCCGGCGTCTGATGCGTACGCGGCCACAGCTGCAGGGCTTTCCAGCCCCCAGCTGAAGATGAAGTCGGTTTTATTCTCAGTGAAAAAAGATAAACTTCAGTGAAATAGAGACTCTAAACTGGAACTTTCCATGACAAGCCCCCAGACTGAAAAATAGAAAATCAGCTGCAGACCATTTTATTAAAGCCTTCTTTTGTATCTGTCTCCATTTTTTACTAAATTCTGTCCCTCTTTCTCTTGAGGACGTCCCACAACATAAAGGGTATCTGCACCGCATGAAGAGCGGTCCCTCTCCATTAAGACATTTCAACAGTGATTGAGTGTTAACTACGTGGCTATGGTCAAAATTTTAAAAATCTTTAAAAGATGGGTTTGTACTACAACACAAATAAGCAAAGGAGAAAGCTAACTGGAGGAGGTGGCTCATTTTCCAATTTAATTCTTCACGACATTCCACAGGCTTCCATCCATATGCACCCAGTGTGAAAAGCTCAGATCTGGACCCACCCCCAATGCGCACAACAGTGTGTTCCAACACCAGCCGGTAACCGCTTCCTTGTCTGTGTTTAACTTGTTACTTCGAAAGCTGTATTAGGTCCTACTCCACTGGAGACTTCCCTCTTCCTAGCAAAAACTGAAGGTGGGGGGAGAGGAAGGAGAGGAAAGAGGGGCTTGGTGCTCGGTGCTCTCCCGCTGCTACGGGAGGGACACGGACCCTGTACTTCTGGATGTCTAGTCACAGAGCAGTCCCGGAACACGATGTGCGCCCCAAGGCCAACCACTCCACAGGCCCATGGCCACGGTCCCTTCAGCAATACGGTTTCCTGTTTCAGAGCGTTGCCTGGGGTGGGGGTGGGGGAGCACTCCCTGCCTTTCAGCTAGACTCTGCAAAAAACACCAGCACGGAAGCTCCCCTGGAGGCTTTCCCATCAACTCTTCTTCCAGAGTTCTTTAGAGTGGACCTTTACAGAGGGTGAGGCAGGGCAAGAGTCTTCCTCGAGGGCTAACCCAGCAATCAGGCAACTGGGACAGTAACCTGTGCTTTCCCAGGAAGGAGGCCTTTCCTGTGTTTTCTCAACAGTCGGATTCAAATGGCCTATGTCATTTCAAACAATCCGAAGGAAAACAAGGACACAGAGCCATAGGCATTTTATTTAATATAAACATTACAGAGTATGATATTTTGCTGAATTCCCTTTCAGTCTGGAAATACGAAAATGAAAAGGAACTGAGGTTGATTTCCATGATTACTGGATCGAGTGCAGAAGCCAGCAATGCTATGAGCCCTTGGCCCAAATATGTCCAGTTTCTGTATGGCCCACAATCTAAGACTTTTACAAAATCTTTCTTAGAAGATTTTATTTGAGAGAGAAAGAGAGAACATCAGAGGGGAGAGGGTCAGAGGGAGAAGCGGACTCCCTCCTGAGCAGAGAGCCCGATGTGGGACTCGATCCCAGGACCCCAGGATCATGACCTGAGCTAAAGGCAGTTGCTTAAACCAACTGAGCCACCTAGGTGCCCCGACTTAAAAAAAAAAATTTTTTTTAAGATTTTTTTTTTTTTTTTATTTGACAGAGATCACAAGTAGGCAGAGAGGCAGGCAGAGAGAGAGGGGGAAGCAGGCTCCCTGCCGAGCAGAGAGCCCAATGTGGGGCTCGATCCCAGCACCCTGAGATCATGACCTGAGCCGAAGGCAGAGGTTTAACCCACTGAGCCACCCCGGTGCCCCACTTTTACAAATTTTTAAAGGGTTAATTTACTTTTTTTTTTTTTTACGGTAGGTAGATTATTTATTTAGAGAGTGAGCGAGTGAGAGAGAAAAAGAGAGGAAGAGAGAGAGAAGCAGATTCCCTGTGGAGCAGGGAGCCCGATGTGGGGCTCGATCCCAGGGCTCCAGGATCATGACCTAAACCGAAGGCAGCTGCTTAACCCACTGAGCCACCCAGGCATCCCTTAGAGGGTTATTTTTTAAAAATTCAAAAGAATACGTGAAATGACAGAGACTGCATATGGTCCTCAAAGTCTAAAATATTTATCATCTTGTCCTTTACATACAGTTTAGCCACCGCTCCATCTATTTTGAGGACCGACTGAAGGAACAGATGTATACGGCATATCTGGTGTATTCGGACAGAGGGAGGAGCCACTGTATGATCCAGAGCCGCTCCCACTCGCAGGAACCGCTACCAACTGCCTCTCCCTGGGGAGCGTACTCCGTGATGCTGTCCGTGAAAAGCCCACACAGTCCCCACAGCGCACATAGACACTACGTGGCTACAAGAGTGCAAAGCTGTGCTTAGTCCACTTCCCAGGACATCTATAGTGTCTTGTGTTCATCTTTTGGAGTTTCTTGGTTACTACCATGTGTTCCTACATTCTAATAACCCGGGCATGATGTGTGTAAGCCCCTAATCTGGGCGTCTGGGTGGCTCAGTTGGTTAAGCATCAGCCTTTGGCTCAGGTCATGATCCTCGGTCCCAGGATCCAGTCCTGCATCAGGGTGGGGGTGGGGTGGGTCCCCTGTTCAGCAGGGAGTCTGCTTCTCCCTCTGACCTCTCCCCTCTCGCTCTCTCTCAAATAAATAAATAAAATCTTACAAAAAATAACCCCCTAATCTAGTGTTGCAGGGACTTCAAACAAAGGGCATTATTAATCCACTGATAGGGGGCCAGGAATCCCTGCCACATACACCTTTGAAGATTTTTTTTATGGCTACTTTAAAAAAAAAAAAAAAAAAAGACAGCAATTGGCTTACATTTAATTGCCATGGTGGTAACCTCCAAAAGGGCGAGGTACGTGGGGAGAAACTCCTATATTGCTCTATGGTTTTCTACACTGTCTTTTACAAAGTGAACCAAATTCATAAATTACTGGCATTGAAATAAAAATACCAGAAGCTTTCTTAATTTTTAAGATAAAGAGGAATGAACTAGATGATCGAAGGCCCCTCTGAACTCTGTGACACTGAGCTGTGTACGAGTAGATGCAGTTAAGATCTCTGTTCTGGAGGCTCCGGAGAAGAGAAAGGACAGGCACGCGTTAGAGCAGTGACACAAGGAGAGGGACAAATGGGCTGCCACTCAAGGTGGGTCATGTCATCCAAAGGTCTTACTTATCATTTGTGTTAAATTAAGTAGACAGAAACTACTGCTCCTCCTTATCCCAATGGCATTCTAGTCTGGGCACTGAGCCTCAGCTTCCTGACGTACGAGGGACGGAAGGGACCGCTGCTGAAGGAGGAGCAGGGCCAGAGGAGGAGGTGGAGGGTGCAGGTGAGAGGACGGTGGTCGGTAAGGGTTCTCACGGCCCCACCACATCAAGGGTTCCCACAGCCCCACCACGTCACATACCAATATAAACTGAGTGGGGGAGGGGATGTTCCGAGGGAGGAAGAAAAGAAAAAAGTTCCCTGCTCTCAATGGCCTGGGGTAGGAGATTATTTTGAATTCTCTGAAGTGGGAACCCTAAGTGGTAGGCAAGAATAGTAATTATAACAAGCATTTATTGAGAACCTATTATATTGCCAAACACTGCTCTGGGGATACAAAGATTATTAAGATACAGTCCTATAGGGCAATCAAACGTATCAACAAAACCATGTGATAAGTACACTTTCTAAGACTCAAAAAATGGAGAATTATGAAAGAGATCTGGCCTCAGGGGTTTTATGAAAAAGAATCACAGAAAGGCATTTCTATAGTTTTATTATTTGAAGATCACCAACAGCTATTATCAATCCAAGACATGTACTTTATTACGTATTAGCATAGAAACTATTGTTTTAAATGAAACAACTACTTCATTAAAGATCAGTCTAAAACATGCACCACTGGGGCACCAGTGTGGCTCAGTCAATTAAGTGTCTGACTCTTTGGCTCAGGTCATGATCGCAGGGTCGTGAGACTGAGCCCCGCAGCGGGTTCTGTGCTGGGCGTGGACTATTATTATATCGTACTATTAACATGCAAAATCAACATGCCTTGTGAATTCTCTGGAAAGACAGAGTAAAAGGTGTGACAACCATCCCAAGGACCTCAATTTTAAAAACATTATAAATTAAAATAAAAACATTATTTGAAATAAGCAGATGGGTCTGACTCTTGGAAGACCAGTAGCGTCCAACTTACGGATGTGGTTTCATTTCTATATAATTCTTGGGGATGAAGCCATCTTTCCCATTGAGTTCTGCCTTGTACCAGTTCTGATCACATTCTTCATTCAAAACCTAAAAAGAAATAAGGAGGGGGGAAATCAAATCATTTCCTTTTCACACTCTTAAAAAAAAGGCAGCCGTTAAGACAACTATGTGGCCGTTCAGGTTTGTTTGGTTCTCTGAAGTGTGAACAGTTACATGACCCAAGACATCACACGACTTCAAACAACCAGCACATCGACTCTTACAGTTAAAATTAAATTAAAAGTAAAATAAATGGTCTCTGAAAAAGAGAGTCTGACCCCCGAACCTCTAGCACTAACCCCTCGGTAGGAAAGCAGATGGGAGCAGGACAGATGAAATGAAGTCTCCGGAAACCAGCAAGCGCTGGTGCTGGAGAATGAAGGGGGCCCCCCAGGGACTAAATAAGCCTGCAGGGAGCAGCAGCCGCAGGGAGAGCTTCAAGACTTCTCTAGAGCTCCTCTGGGCCATCTTCAGGATCACAGGGACCCAATCCCGGGTCAGCCACCAAACAGGCGTCCAGCTGCTGCCAGCAGGCACCACCCACCCACGTGTCCTCACACACAAAGCATATTCCAGCGAAAAAGCACCCCAAGTCCTACTCCACTTACCCTCAGGGCCACAATGGGCTTGAGGTAGGGAATGCTGGAAGCACAACCACTAGCCCAGTTCACGGGGGAAGATCCAGAGACTATAAAACTGTAACACTGCATTCCCAGACTGGAAACACTCTCTACAAACGCGACATGACTACTCAAGGCTGTGTCTTAGCACATCACGCACAGATTTGAAGTCCCAGACTGCTCCTCGTTACACGGATGGGCCAGGCCAGGACGTCACAGGGTAGTACAAGGAACTGAATAGGTGTAGTAGAAAAGCCACCTCTGAATTCTAGATTTCTAACAAAAGGCAAAGGACAGAAGGCATTTATTATTTCTGGTGGGGGGAGGGGCAGAGGGAGAAATGAAGATAGAGAATCTTAAGCAGGCTCCACGTCCAGCACAGAGCCCAATGTGGGGCTCGATCTCACAACCCTGAGATCATGACCTGAGCTGAAATCAAGAGTCGGGACAGTCAACCAACTGAACCACCCAGGTGCCCTAGGACTCTGCCCAGGCAGAGACATTTTAAAAAGTTGGTGGCTTAAGAGAGAAAATAGAAATATGAGCCCAACTCAAAAGTGCTAAACACAAGAAAGTAGAGAGACCAGTACAGTGGCAGTTAATCTACACTATGCAATAAAGTTCTATAAGAAAGATGGTAAAGTTCTTTTTGTTTTTAGGTTTATTTATTTATTTTTTTTAGTAATCTCTACACCCAACATGGGGCTGAACTCATGACAGCAAGATAAAGAGTCACATGTTCTTCTGACTTAGCCAGCCAGGCGCTGCCAAGAAAGTTGATAAAATTCTTTACAAAATGATTTATTCAAGAAACTAAATGACGCCGTACTCTTTACCATATCAGAACTTGGACCGTTTCATGAGAATGCGTGATGTGTAGGTACAGACAGTCCCTCACTTGCAATGGTTCAACTTATGATTTCTTGACTTTATGATGGAGTAAAAGTGATAGGCATTCAGTGGAAACTGTACTTCCAGTTTTGAATTTTGATAGTTCCCTGAGCTAGTAATACACCATCCTGTGCTCGCTCATGGTGCTGGGCAGCTGAAGCTCCCAGGCAGCCATGGAAGGGTCCAGAGCCGATGCACTGACTGCCATCCTGCCCCACAGTCGCTCTGCTTCTCACTCAGTACATTACACGAGACAGTCTATGCTTCATTTATGAAACTGGTTTTGTGTTAAATGATTCCACCTAAATGGAGGTTTTACTGTAAGTGTTCTGATCCCATTTAAGGTAGACAAAGTTAGGGGTGCCTGGGTGGCTCAGTGGGTTAAAGCCTCTGCCTTCGGCTCCGGTCATGATCCCAGGGTCCTGGGATCGAGCCCCACATCCAGCTCTCTGCTCAGCGGGGAGCCTGCTTCCTCCCCTCTCTTTGCCTGCCTCTCTGCCTACTTGTGATCTCTGTCTGACAAATAAATAAATAAAATCTTAAAAAAAAAAAAAAGATTATTTATTTACTTATTTGGGGGTGGGGGGAGAGAGAGAAGAGCAGAAGGAGAGGCAAAGAATCCCAAGCAGACTCCACGCTCCAGTGTGGGGCCTGATCCCGCAACTCCGAGATCACAGCCCAAGCTGAAACCAAGAGCTGGACACTCAACTGACTGAGCCACCCAGGCGCTCTTACAAGCATTTCGACTTGTGATGGTCGTAAGTTGAAAATGGTTTGCACTGGCTAAAGTGGCAAATCCCGCAAGAGCTAATAAATGTGAAGAGAGAGATCTGAGAAAAGAAAAAAACAACACAGCTGCAGGTAAACCCAGCAGCCTCGGCGATGAAAACTTCTCATTAGTTTTTCCCTTAAAAAAAAAATTATATTTTATTAACTCCTGCAATGATATAACCAATATGTGTATCACCTGAGAGGCAGTGATCTCAGAAGGGAGCTCATGGCTGTGCAGGTGTCACAGGAAACTCAACAGCATGAGAGCAAAGGAGAGATTTTGAAAGTTGTTTAAGGACAGTATGTTGTTCTCTACCAAAAAGAAGGGCTTAAAGAAAAATGGGGCCTAGTAATTGCCGTCTAAAGCATTATCCTATAATAACAATAGTGAACCTGTAGCCTTACGAAGAGTTTTTCAAAATGTCTTTAAAGGTCCTGAAATGGTGTGCTGTGTATGTTACGCTACAGATTTCTTGGAAGACAGAGTAGAGTCAGTGACTCAGGCCCATCTGGGCATCAAAACAGAGTAAGGTAACCACCTAGAAAAGACCAGTTTTAATTTGGGGCCAACAACCCTGCAGAAAAGGAGAACTGCACTACTGCATGCTAGTTCATACAGCCGGGCATTCTTATCACCTTTACGAAGACAGAAGCAAGCCCCCTAAAAATGCTCCCCTTGATAATTTATGGGGCAACATGCAGATTTGGCACCGATTTAGAACGATGGTTTCTGCAGAACAAAAGTATCGCCTGGTGTTCAGTATGCTTTTCCCCCCAGGAAGACAGGAAAATACGGGAATTAACGCACTTAGTTTATTTTTAATGTACGTGAATAATTAAAATGTTGGTTCTCTGAAACATTCTAGTAGCTAGAATATCACTTTACCAGGAAGTCAAAATGTGCTGTGCATGCCTCTGAACTTCTTTACTCTAGAACTTAAGAAGACTGGTTCTGCTGGAGGCAAAGCCCGGGAGAGAGCGTCCCTGCCAGCCTGGGCCGCCCCGGGAGCCAGGCACCAGGCCTTCCCATCCAGCGGCTCCACTCACCCATTCGCACAACATGCAAACCCTGCAGCTCCGATGACTTAACAGAAACTTACAAATTCAATTTTATTCAAATGTCTTTTTTTTTTTTTAAAGATTTTATTTATTTATTTGACAGAGATCACAAGTAGTAGGCAGAGAGGCAGACAGAGAGAGGAGGAAGCAGGCTCCCCGTGGAGCAGAGAGCCTGATATGGGGCTTGATCCCAGGACTCTGGGATCATGACCTGAGCTGAAGGCAGAGGCTTTAACCCACTGAGCCACCCCGGCGCCCCTATTCAAATGTCTAAACGCTTAAAGCAGCAAAAGACACAAACTAACCCAAGTGAGGTCCCAGTGGAGCAGAGGAGGAGACGAGAAGCCCGAGAACCACGTGCGGGTGAGTCTGCGCCGACACAGACTGTTCAGTTTCCTGCGGACTGACGTGAGCACCCACGTCCCTCACGCGGAATGTAAAAAGCCTCATCAGAGTTCCGAGAACGAGGAAGTTCCATCTCCACTCCCCGTGATGGAAGGCATGCTTACTCACTCATTCATTCCCCTTGAGCTGGGGCCGCATCCAACAACCAAATTTTCATTCAGTCTTGGACATCTCAGGAAATATCTTTAGGTTTTACCCCACAGCTGCAGGTTCGATTCCAACCTTCATAGTCCCTCAAATTAGGACCTTGTAGCCACACAAAATCCTCCAGTTTAACGGAAGCAAGTTGATCAAGAAGATGAGATTATGAAAGGAGGAAGTGACACGTTTCAGTGTTTTTTTTTTTTTTCCTTCTTGCAAAAAGACTGAAAATAATGTCAGAGCCCAAATCAGGAAGAGACCTAAAAATGAGGAATGCTGTGAAGCTTATACAGAACACTCAAAACTATTCCAGTCAATCAGGGCACCTGGGTGGCTCAGTGGGTTTTAAGCCTCTGCCTTCAGCTCAGGTCATGGTCTCAGGATCCTTGGATCAAGTCCTGCATCGTGCTCTCTGCTCAGCGGAGAGCCTGCTTTTTGGCAACCCCCCCCCCCTTACTTGTGATCTCTGTCAAATAAATAAATAAAATCTTTAAAACAACAACAACAACAACAAACTATTCCAGTCAATGGAGGGGGATACAATGGGGGCACTGAGGGTGTCAGTAAAGCTGTATTTCTTGACTACATGCCGGCTACCTGGGTGTGTTCAGTTTATGAGAATTCACTGAACTGGATACTTAGGATCTGTGAACTTTTCTATATGTATATCATATTTCAACTAAAAGTTAAAAATACAGGGGCACCTGGCAGGCTCAGTTGGTGGAACATGTGACTCCTGATTTCAGGCTATGAGTTCAAGCCCCATGTTGGGTGTAGAGATTACATAATTTTTTTTTTTTAAAGATTTTTATTTATTTGACAGAGATCACAAGTAGGCAGAGAGGCAGGCGGGGGTGGGGGCGCGGGGAAGCAGGCTCCCTGCTGAGCAGAAAGCCTGAAACAGGGCTCAAGCCCAGGACCCTGAGACCATGACCCGAGCCGAAGGCAGAGGCCTAAACCACTGAGCCACCCGGGTACCCCCCAAAAAAGTTAGAAATATTTCAGTCCGGGCACCTGGGTGGCTCAGTGAGTTGAGCCTCTGCCTTCAGCTCAGGTCATGGTCTCAGAGTCCTGGGATCGAGCCCCGCATAGGGCTCTCTGCTCAGCGGGGAGCCTGCTTCCCCCTCTCTCTGCCTACTTGTGATCTCTCTCTGTGTGTCAAATAAATAAAATCTTAAAAAAAAAAAATTTTTCAGTCAAGAGACCATAGTAATATTCTGGTCCACACATAAGAAAATCACA
Organism: Enhydra lutris kenyoni; assembly: GCF_002288905.1. NCBI lineage: Eukaryota > Metazoa > Chordata > Mammalia > Carnivora > Mustelidae > Enhydra > Enhydra lutris. The sequence continues at coordinate 640,575 of NW_019154159.1, forward strand.
CCAGGGCCTCCTCATATACCTTGGGTACAAACTTCACACTCCAAAAATACATAGGAAAGGAGAAAACAACACAGTGAGACTCCAAAAACCCCAAAATGATAGCTTACCGTAACTATTCTATGGGGAAAAAATTTCCAGAAGTGAAGCCTTCTTTACTGTGTGATTCTACTATTCTATATTATGTGATTTTGATAATATTCACCACTGCCCTCACTCTCATTCTGAGACCATTCTTAAAGCAATGCAAATTTCCATTTATACCAATAGGACGTCAAAGCTTTCCAAACAGTTAAGGAAAAAAAAAGGGTCAAAGATTTAGGTCTCAGGTCCCTTAAGATCCACCTGATCTGGATTCAAGGGGCTGAACACCTAAGTTCAAATTCCAATCTCAGCAGTGAACTATGTGACGTTGGGCAAATGATCCTTGTCTAAATTTTAGCTTCCCCCACCTAGAAAGTGGTGGTTAATACCTCCATCTCCCAGGGTTACTGAGATGATTAAGTAAGAAAATGTGATAAGCAGTGTAGCAATCAGTACAGCTGTCTTAGTGGACAAATGTACTTCACAACAGTTAACTCTTACACATGAAAATATTAGGTCAAACAAAAAGTGGCAATTTTTGGGAGGACTAAGTTCCACCTTCACTAAATCTGGTATCTTCAATATAATGCTGTTCACGGACACCAACAGTATCCAAACTAAGAGGACTGGGATTCTTTGTTTTATTCTGAAAACACACCACCAGGAGACTCTGAGCTCACTTCAAAAAAGATTTTAAATTCAGAGTTCAAGGATTATGATAGCTAATTCCTTTCCCTGTCTCTTCTACACAGATACTGGGAGATAAGAACTGTACTTGATTTTCTACACAAATTACTGGAAAAGGTATCTTTTAGGAAAATGGTAGGTAAGTATTTTGTTTATAAATTGCTAGTTTGGGGGGCACCTGGGTGGCTCAGTGGGTTAAAAGCCTCTGCCTTCTGCTTGGGTCATGATCCCAGAATCCTGGGATTGAGCCCCATACATCAGGCTCTCTAATCAGCGGGGAGCCTGCTTCCTCCTCTCTCTCTGCCTGCCTCTCTGCCTACTTGTGATCTCTGTCAAATAAAATAAAATCTTAAAAAAAAATTCTTAAAAAAATAAAAAAATAAATTGCTAGTTTGTTTAGATTGTAATTTGAATTATGGGGCTATTCTCTTGCATGAAAATATTCAGTTATCTGTAAACAAACAAAAGAAATCACGACTCTTTTTTCTTTTTCTTTTTAAATATTTTATTTATTTGATAGAGATCACAAGTAGGCAGAGAGGCAGGCAGAGAGAGAGAGAGAGAGAGAGAGAGAGGAGGAAGCAGGCTTCCCACCTAGCAGAGAGCCCGATGCGAGGCTCGATCCCAGAACCCTGGGATCATGACCTGAGCTGAAGGCAGATGTTTTAACCCACTAAGCCACCCAGGTGCCCCCCACCCTTTTTTTAAAGAGCGGGGATATGTGGAGAGGAGAGGAACAGAGGCAGAGGAAGAGTGAGAATCCCAAGCAGGCTCTGCACACAGTGCAGAACCTTACATGGGACCTGATTTCCCAATCCCGAGAGTATGACCTGAACCAAAATCAAGAGTTGGTTGTCTAATCTACTGAGCCACCCAAGTGCCCCAGTCGGTTAAGCATCTGACTTCAGCTCAGGTCATGATCTTGGGGTCCTGGGATCCAAAGCTCAGCAGGGAGTCTGTTTCTCCCTCTCCCTATCTCTCCCTCTGCTTGTGCTCTAACAAAACAAAACAAAACAAAATAAAAAAAAGAGGGGCGCCTGGGGGGCTCAGTCAGTTAAGACCCTGCCTTTGGCTCAGATCATGATCCTGCGGTCCTGTGCGGTAAGTCTGCTTCTCCCTCTCCCTTTGCCCCTCCCCTTGCTTATGCTCTCTCTCACTCACACAGTCTCTCAAACAAATAAAATCTTTTTTTTTTTTTTTAAGATTTTATTTATTTATTTGAGAGAGAGACAGTGAGAGAGAGCATGATCGAGGAGAAGGTCAGAGAGAGAAGCAGACTCCCCGCGGAGCCGGGAGTCCGATGCGGGACTCGATCCCGGGACTCCAGGATCATGACCCGAGCCAAAGGCAGTTGTCCAACCAACTGAGCCACCCAGGCGTCCCTCAAACAAATAAAATCTTAAAAAATAAATAAATAAGTAAATAAAATAAATGTCAACTGGAATGTTGGCATCAAAAAATAAAAATAAATATGCAATACAGTTATGGAGCAGTGGGGCAAGCCAAAATTTTATCAATGCGTAAAGCAACTTGTGTAAGAGCATTCATACGTGAAAGATAATGAACCATTACATATTTAGGCTCCTACACATACCCCTCCCTCAAAGCCACTTATTATGGTCCCTGCATTAAAGAAATCAACATAAGCCAGTGAGCTTCTCCTGCTCTTCAAGGCCAATCAATCCCACAGGAACAATATTGAAATACTGCCATGGACAGATTAAGAATCTGGTGATCCTACCATATTAATTCTGAGTTCTTAAAAAGGGAGAACACACATGCACTTCTTAAAGACTTGAACCCCTTAAAAAAAAGTGTGGCAGGGCCCTAGCTAGGTAACTGCACTGGGACAGCCATTTAGAAATGCACTGTCTTCAGCTGCCTGTTCCATATTTTACTGGAACCTGTGAGAATGCTCTTCAACCTTACACCCCCTTAGCATGGATTACCGACCTGGTCTCAGACTGCATGGGTTTGGATTCACTGAACACTTCAGGTAAGTGCTTTACACATCACCGCCTCCGTCTGCTACAGGTTTTGCTCAAAGTGAAAACCATCTCGGTTGTGCTGCCTGTTCTACTGTGTGTCAAATCATGAAAAACACCCACGCTGTAGATAAGCTCTTCTGATTTTAACGACGAGATGCCCAACTTAAAGGCAGTTTAATAATTAAGATTCCTGGACCCACAGAAACCTTCAATTGTTTACTCAAGCACACAGAGAGCAACAATTCTCCAAGTTCACGGGGCCTGGCCAAGTCTTCAGGCGGAAGAACTACGTTTCCGTCAAGACACTTGACAGGCAGTCGGCCCTCAGACACCAGACACTGAGAAGAAATGAGATGCATTTATGAGGTTTTAAAACTCTCCCGATTTTGCAGATTTATGAATCTGTGTGTGAACATCAAATGACACTGTTTCATTAAATGGTTTGAAGATGGGACGCCAGGCTGGCTCAGTGGATAAAGCATTCAACTTAAAAAAAAAAAAAAATTTTTTTTTACTTATTTATTTGACAGAGAGAGAGTGAGAGATCACAAGTAGGCAAAGAGGGAGGCAGAGAGAGGGGGTAAGCAGACTCCCTGCTGAGCACAAAGCCTGACGTGGGGCTTGATCCCAGGACTCAGATCAGGACCTGAGCTGAAGACAGAGGCTTAGCCTCTGAGCCACTGAGCCACGCTGGTGCCCCTAGAGCATTCAACTTTTGATCTCGGGGTGGTGAGTTCAAGCCCCGTGCTGGGTATAGAGCTTACTTATAATAATAATAATAAATGGTTTAAAGAAAGTCTTCATTAAAAAAAGTATTCATGTAACAGTATCAAAACAAGGGAGTACTTTACCCTATGGTGATGACCTTTCTCATTAAAGTATAACATCTGTGCATTGAAATGCTTTTTTAGTTTCTCTCTGAAATGAGTCTTTCCAGAAGATTCATTTCTTTGGGGATCAAAGAGTCTGAAATCCTTGACTGATGTCATTTTAGGAAAGGATTTCATTCATAAAGTAAAGAAATCCAATAGGCATTGTTAGTTAAGTCTACCTTCTGACCACTAGTGATACACGGTGAAAGCGGCTAGGTTTTGCCCTTTAAACAATTTTATTTTTTAAAAAATATTTTATTTATTTATTTAAAGTAGGCTTCACACCCAGTGTGGAGGTTGAACTCAAGACCCCAAGATCAAGAGTCACCTGCTGCACTGACTGAGCCAGCCAGGCACTCCCTCCCCTCTTAAACAATTTTAAAAAGAAAAAAAGAAGAAAAAAAGAAAAAAAAAAGAGCAAGGCACAGAGGGAAAAAACCCACTCAAACGCCCAAATTTTTCACTGGTAACAATCACTTATCACTTCTATATTGGCACCCGAACCCCAGAAATAGTATTTTTTTTTTTTTAAATAAAGACAAGGATGTAATACATCCTGGTTTTTTTTTTTTAAAGATTGTATGTATGTATGTATGTATGTATGTATGTATGTATCTGTCAGAGAGAGAGTGCACACAAGCAGGCAGAGTGGCAGGCACAGGCAGAGAGAGAAGCAGGCTCCCTGCCGAGCAAGGAGCCCAATGCAGGAACTTGATTTCAGGACCCCGGGATCATGACCTGAGCCGAAGGCAGCAGCTTAACCAACTGAGCCACCCAGGCGTCCTGAGAAATAGTATTTTCTTCCCTGCTGCACAAGCTACATCTTTGTACTCCTTCCGAGTAGCTGCTGTCAACAAGGATCGGTGTGTAAAGGGAACAGCATTGAATCAGTAGGCTGAGGGGCACCAAATGCCCAAGCATTATGGCTGCACTGTTTTACCTCAATCTACTAATGCCCCAAATCAGTACAAACCACTGGTTTTCTCCGTAGAAAGTATGAGTAGCCTCTTACCCAAACTGCCCTCAGTCTGGCGTTCCAGTTTTTCTAGTTTGGCCAACCCTACTTCATCTGCCGTCTCACCTGCTAGTTCTCTCAGTTCAGTCGAGTAAGTCGACTCACCAACTTCTAAACACACTAGACTTCCAAGTTTTCCCCTCTGGTTGGATTGTCCTTTCCCTTATCTATTTGATAGGCTCCCAAGATTCCCGTTCAGAGCCGGCAACCACCTTGGTCAACTTCTCTGTTTCACTTTCATAGTATTTAATAGGGATAACAATCCCTCGGACATCTGGTCTACCACCGCACTTGGTACTGTGTACTACTCGTGTGCTATGGTCCTCTCCTAAATTAAACTGCAAACACCCTGAAGCTGGCTCCGTGCCCAATTCCCACCTGTGGTCCCCACAGCTCTTAGAATGGTACTAGCATATTTTGAGGAACTGACTTGTATACAGGACAGTGTTCTAAGTAATGTATACTGTATCCCAAAGCTAGCCGGGTCCAAGAACAATGGCAGGAGCATGACACACCAGCATCAGACTCCTTGATAAAAACAACAGCCTCTCAAACAGACCTTAGTGAAAGAAGACTGTCATGAAAGTTTGTCTCCCCAAGGAAGGAGAGGCAAAGGAAAGCAAGTAATAGAATTAGGCAGTCAGCCTTGCTGTAATGTGAGCACCACTGCCCAAAGAATCCCAGGTGGAGGACCGCAAAGGGGGTGTGCTAAATCCTTTCCACAAGACAACCCGCTTTTACTTTCTCCAAGATAAAAAGATACATGGTGGGGAAAAGGGGATGGAAAGGTAGGTAAGAGAAATTTCAGTATGAAATGGATACAAGCAGGTGATGATTTGGGTGGAAGAGGGAGAAAGGTGGGGTAGCTCCTACCCTGTCCACACTAATGCCTCCCAGCAGGGGAGCACTTCCTGGGAAGTGGAGATGCTTAGTTCAATCTGCAAGTTTGACTTCTGACTGACTTTTGCAGGGTATTTATTTTACAGCTACAACTCTTCCAGCCAAATTTTTACAAAACACAGCCAGGAAGGGGAGCCTGACTTGCACTCAGGTCATGGTCTTGGGGTCCCGGGACTGACCCAAGCATCAAGCTCCACATTCAGCAGGGAGTGTTTCTCCCTCTTCCATTACCCTTCCCCCGAGCCTCTCTCTCAGGTAAATAAATAAAATCTTAAAAAAAAAAAAAAAAAAAGTCTGGAAGACCTTGGACTTTTCCTTTTAAATCATTTTTTAAAAAGATTTTATTTATTTGAGAGAGAGTGTGCATGAGTGGTGGTGGGGGAGGGGAACAGCAGAGGGGGAGAGGGAGGGACAAGCAGACTCTGCACTGAGCATGGGGCCCATGCAGAGACCCACGCGAGGCTCAATCTCAAGATCATGACCTGAGATGAAACCAGGAGTGGGATATTCAACCAACTGAGCCGCTCAGGCGCCCCTAGGTCTTGACTTTTCTATTCTTCCACAGAATGGCAGATAGGTTGATGTAGACAGAAAAATGATTAGACACACACTCACAAACACAAAATGATTCTATTAAAAGCTCAGGATCACGAGTGCATTTTTTAAAAAATGTTAAGACTTCTTTTAAAATATTTATACATGTAAAAAGATGAACAATTAAGAAGGCCTATCAAATTACAGGATAGTTCTCTTTCTCTGAGAAAGAGTTAAGTACTCAAAAACCAAATCAGATACTTTCATCAACCTCTAAAGGCTCACTTGTCATTAAGAAAAGCCGCTCATGACATTTCAACAAAACAGGAAGGCAGTTCACACTTCTGTGATATTACTCCACCCAGATAAATCTGGGGGCAGTGAAACCTAAATGCACAGGCAATACCCCAAAATAAACTCTTTCTACCAAAGGGGTACTAAGAGTTTCCATTCAAAATAACTGTCTTTTGTGTTTTGTGACTCATGAAAGACGTATTTCATTGGTGTAGCTGATTGTTCAAGAGAAGCGTAAAATACTCTCAGAAGGTCAGAATTTCAACTGCAGGGAGTTGGGAGAGATGAGGGAGGGGGAGAAACAGAGATAGCAGGGAATGTCAAGCGAGAAAATGCTGTGCGTTTGCAAAATTCGGCAATCATACGATGGCCTGCACCAGGCAAGTACTATGTCACAAGAGTGCCAAGCCCTGAGCTAGGTAAGCGGAGGGTACGATTACACCCCCCAGAGAGCCGAGAGTTTAGTAAACTGCTAGGTGCAACACAGGGAGGTGGATGCTGCGAGAGAGGGTATTAACGGGTACTATGGTAAGTACCAACTCAACAGAAAATGCCTGTGGTTCCAAACACTGAAGAGAAAAAGATCTGAGGCCAGGACATGGGGGGGACACAGGAAAATTTCCCGGATGAAGTGTGAACTAGGTTACACTCTTGGTCCGCACCTTTAGCTCTGCTCAGCCCATGCAGAGCTGTGAGGGCAAGAAGCATGGCACACCTCCCCACTTGCTATCAGACAGGTGGGGGACGGGTTATTCTCTTGGTCCCACTTGGCTGCCATTAACTAAATGACCAGTTAAGCTTCTTTAAGTTGAAAAGTAAAACCTTTACTAATGGTATCAGAATTTCCCAACTGGAAGTGACCAAAATAATCTCTACCTTTAACAATATATATTTATAAAAGATACTATCTTTGCCATATTGTTTACTGACAACAGAAGGCTTTCCATCTTGGGTCAATTTCTACAACCCTCTCCTCCAAGAACCAAACAAAATAAAAAAACGAGGCCAGAGCACAGGAGTTACTGTTTTCTAAGGATGGCACCAATTCCACCCCCTGAGACCTACTTACTTCCTGCTGTTTGTTTCACCATAATAAATACAAGAGGAGACAGGAGCTCCCAGACCTCCCCACCCAAGTCCAAAAAATTAATGACAATACAGTTTATTAAATTTCACTTAAGGCCTTAGTGATTCAAGATGTGCACCAGAGTCTATGGATTTACAGTCGCTGTGTGACCCCAGAGCCACCTCAGAAAACGTAATTAGGACAGTCTGCCGTCACCAGAGAGGGGTACTGGATAGGGTGGTAAGTCCCCACCTCCTGCTCCCACAGTGGAGGTGAGCGCAGGCAGCCACGCAGCTAATTCCAATACTAAAGTGAAAATGTGGATTATTAAGTACAGCGCGAGGGAGCACAGAACACAGGACCTAACCTAGTCAGGAGTTTGGGAGAGGCAGTCAGAGAGGGACTCAGTTCCTCAACCGAGGAACCTGGTTCCTAGCTCTGGACCGGGCCCCACCCCTGTGGTTTTTCAGAGAAGCCCGGCCGACAGCTGTAAACAGTCTCGTCACTAAAGTCTCCTCAAATTAGCTGATTTAAGTGTGTCATGTATCTCCTACCAGGACCCCGACTGAAAGGACTCCTAAAATCAGTTGTATCTGTTCTTTGGAACTCATTAAGGAGACATTTCGCGATATAAAGGGACATTTGTTACGGGGCAAGGAGAACGCAAGCAGCACGGGAATTCCACCGACCAACTGCAAACGGGCCTCGCTCCGTGAGGGCCGCCCTTCTTAAGCAGCCAGATCATTCGGTCCCGTGCGTGATTCCAGCAGTTCCAGGGGGCTGGGGAAGGGAGTGGAGGCCGTGAAGGCTGCCGGCTGGTTGCGGGGGGTCGCAGTAACTGGCAGCGGCTCTCCTCTTCGCCTCGCGCGTAGGCGTTTCCGTGTCTGTTGCAGAGAAAACGGGGTGCTGGGAAGCTACACCGGGAATTAAGAACAAAAACAGAAATGAAACACGGTCCTGCCCTGAGAAGCATTTATGAGCTAAGGGAGCTGTTTATACGTAAACCGTGAGGGAACACGTAAAACGTGGCACAAGGGAAACTGCGGACTGTGAGCGGAGTACAGAACCCGCAGCTATTGGTTTCCAAAGCGGCTGTGTGGCTGATGTTTCTAGAAAATTCAGTTCCTGTTTGGGAACTATGAAAAGGGCAACTTCAAAGATCCAGGAACAGAGCAAGAGCCTCCAGGTAGAGCAATTCGGTACGTCAGAGGATACAGTAAGCGGACGAAGCTTCCCTGCTGTACTTCTGTACTCGAACTGGGGTTCGATAGAAGAGGGAGCCGCTGCTGTTCCAGCGCACTTGCCTGCGGCCCCTGCCGGGCTACAAGGTGCCCTCCTGTGGCGAAGCGCTCCCGTGTGTAAAGACAGCTGGCTGGCGCTCCGTCAAGCAGGCACCTCTCACAGGCAACCTCTCTGGCGACGCGGTGGCACCTAAGAGCAGCTACTCCCTCCGCTGCCTCCGCCCCCCGCCAGAGTGTCGCCAGAGTGTCACCAGAGTGCCGGACAGTGCTGGAGTCCCGGCGATCTTCAGGGACAGGATTCCACGCAGGCGCGCCTGGATACGCAGATCAAGGGGCCCGTTCCGAGTCTTCTGTTTCTGTCACTCAGGTATTTGGCAGACGGGCCTCCGTCTCCCCTTTCGGATGATCGTGTTGGCGAAGACGAGAACAAGTTAACATTCGGAGAGTGGTGGGATGGTACTGGAGGGAGTCGAAAAAGCTACACGGCTTTATGACAAGGAATTTGGCCATACACATTCAACATGTGAATTTTCATACCTACTAACCCAGTAATGCCTTTCTTAGGGCTCTATCCTGACAAAATAATAAAAAATGTATGCGAAGGTTCAGGGAGGAGACAGGAGTGCAGCGGGTGCCCGTTCTGAGTTAGACACTGGCCAGGGCTACAGTGACGAACTGACCCTTACTTGCTGGAGCTGACAGTGTGGGAGACGAGGGAGTTATAGCCTCGGGGAGGCTAAATTACATGATGAAAAGCCCAGGGCGCTTTGCAGGAGAGCCCATCTTCGGAGACCTAGTCTCGCTCTACGCAGAGACGGCTGTCGAGGAAAGCACACCCGGGCAGTAACGCCTCACGCGAAGCCCAAGTGTGAAGACACGATTAGAGTGAGGAGAGAGGGGCGCCTGGATGGCTCAGTGGGTCAAAGCCTCTGCCTTCAGCTCGGGTCATGATCTTAGGGTCCTGGGATCAAGCCCCGCATTGGGCTCTCTGCTCGGCAGGGAGCCTGTTTCCCCCCTCCCCTGCCTGCCTCTGCCTACTTGTGATCTCTCTCTCTGTCAAATAAATAAATAAAATCTTAATTTAAAAAAAAAAAAAAAAAGAGTGAGCAGAGGGATTCTAAGCAGAGGGAAGAGCACAAGCAGAGGCTCCTGGTGAAGCTCTGAATCCCAGGGAGGATGCCCACAGCAGCGGGGCGAGAGAGAACGGGGCAGGCCTTCGGAGAACAGAATGAGGATTCCGGGAGAACGAGCGCTGACTGTGCTCTTTGAGATGATGACTCTGGCTTTCGTGGGGACCAAGTGGCAGCAGGAAGAGCAGTTGGTTAAGAACCTATTGTAGCAAGTCAGGCAGGAGGAGATGGAAATTTAGACTAGGGTGGGGGGATTCTGACGGTTCCGAAAAGATCTAAAATAAACATTTAAAGACCCATACACATTATTTTAAGAATCTAAATTTAACTCCTCCACCTCGCAAAATCCCCCTTGGTTTGTAGGAACGGGGAACAAAGTACAGTATAGGGGGAGACAAAAAAAACTTTGTGCCATATCATGGGCTTTTCATGGTGACATAATTTAAAAGCTGGATAAAGTTTAGGTATCATCCACTATAAAAAAAAAATCTACAAAAGGTAAAGGATGGGGCACCTGGGTGGCGCTGCTGGTTGGGCAACTGCCTTCGGCTCAGGTCATGATCCCGGAGTTCCAGGTTCAAGTCCACATCGGGCTTCCCTGCTTAGCTGGGAGCCTGCTTCTCCCTCTGACCCTCCCCCTCCCTTTCGTGCTCTCGCTCTCTCACATAAATAAAATCTTAAAAATAAATAAATAAATAAATAAATAAATAAATAAATAAATAAATAAAAAGGAAAGAGATAACCCTTCAGCTCTTTGAGAACACAGGTGATATTTTAATTGCTATACAATTAAAAACAGCTAGACAAAACTGATTTTCTTTCAGACAATTCAAACACATATAATGTGCAGACTCCAGAATCCATGAAAATATTCAATTTTAACTTGTATATCCTGACACACGCTTCTTCACTTTCTCTTTTTCCAAAAGTGACATGAGGAAAATGGGCACAAGAGCCCAAGACAGGACAACTTTTCTCAGCACCTCTAGAGGAACTGGAGAGGAATATTCTGCAGGAATACTCCAGAGCGCCCTTGACCGAGGTGGCGCAGGCCTCCGTCTCCCGTGATCACCCAGCTCTGGGGCTTCGAGACAGCTCCAGGGCCAGAAAGAGCAGGCTCCCGCAGGGCTGGGGGTGAAGCTGGGGGCCGGGGACCGTCAGATATGACAAGCCCAGCCTTGCTCGCCTGTTCATTTTCTTTCTAAGCACCTACACACTGTTCCACGTGAAAAATCAGTACTTTCGTCCCACGGAAATGTCACAACCTGCAGCGCAGAGGGACTCAGAGGACTAAATAACAGGATATATTAATGCGAATGATAGGTTTGTCAGACCCTCAATTCTAGACTGTAAGAACAACTTTCTGGATGCACGTGGCATTTGAAGTGGGAAATTTGGGTGTCACTCCCACACCACCCCTGAGTCTGGGGTAGCCACACAACCAAGTGAGTACAGAACTAATCCATGCTGCCTGGAAATGCAAAAGGGAAGCAGGCACATGGGATTCCCACCCTTGCCTGCAATAACGAGTAGTTTCCCCAAAATGATCAGACTTATTGCGATCACCTAAGGTACGACTACTCTTTGCAGCTGCAGGATGCTATGGTTAGGCCTTTATAACCCCCCTCCATGCAGCAAAAGGATTTTTTTTTTTTTTTAAGATTTTATTTATTTATTTGACAGAGAGAAATCACAAGTAAGCAGAGAGGCAGGCAGAGAGAGAGGAGGAAGCAGGCTCCCTGCTGAGCAGAAAGCCCGATGTGGGGCTCGAACCCAGAACCTGGGATCATGACCTGAGCCGAAGGCAGTGGCTTAACCCACTGAGCCACCCAGGCGCCCCCAGCAAAAGGATTTTAATGTCACGAATGGCAGAGCACAACAGACGTGTAATGACGAAGCTATCTAATCCGAAAGGACTAAAACCAAAAAGTACATCAGCGTACTTCCCCCTGGATACCTCGGCGCACAACTACTAACTGCATTTAGATATGACTTGCAGTGCTTTCTTTCAGTGTAAAATTTACAGACACCACCCCCCGCCCCGGCAAGTTTCCTTTGCCCCCTTCCCCAGGCCCAACCTTCTCTCAGAACCCACTCCCAAGCATGCGTTTGCTCTTGCCACTGCACTAGAACTACCTGGAGAAGTCACTAATGATCTCCTACCGCTGAACCCAAAGGTCGGTTCCCTGACCTTCTCTGACTTGGGTTATGAGCAGCACATCACAGAAGTGATCATTCCCTTCACCTCAAGACACTTCCTTGGCTGCCAGGACCTAACAACACTTCCTAGGTTTTCTTCCTATCTAACTGGTCACTCTTGTTCAATCTCTTTTGCTAGTTTTTTCCCTCCATTAACTTTTTCTTCTTTTAATATTTTATTTATTTGACAGACAGCGAGAGAGGGAATACAAGCAGGGGGAGTGGGAGAGGGAGAAGCAGGTTTCCCTCTGAGTAGGGAGCCAGATGCAGGGCTCTATCCCTGAACCCCGAGATCATGACCTGAGCTGAAGGCAGATGCTTCACTGTGCCACTCAGGCAACCCTCTTCATTAACTTTTAAATGTTAAAGTGCCCTGGGGGGCGCCTGGGGGGCTCAGTTGGCTAGGTCCAACTCTTGATTTCAGCTCAGGTCATGATCTCAGGGTCGTGAGATCAAGACCGTGTTGGACTTTGGGCTCTGCACTCAGTGTAGAGTCTGCCTGGGAATCACTCAAATAAATAAATGCTAAAGTGCCCCAAGGGCTCCATCCCCGAACCTAAATATCTTCTCTATCTGCATTCACCCTGCGTTAATTTTCTCATCCAGTCTCATGGCTTTTACATATCCCGAATCACAACATTCAGTCCACTTCTACTGCTGACACTTTATAATCCAACCTGCCAGGACAACTGCTTGGTTTTAAAGTGGCTTCCTAACTGGTCCCACGCCTTTCATGCTGCCCCCTTTCTGAATGTTCCCAATTCTTCAAACTAGAATTACATCATTAAAATGTAAACCAGCAATCCAAGCAAACAAGACAACTAAAGGTAACGTGGTATCCTGGAAGGGACCCAGAAAGAGAAAAAGGACATTAGGGAAAAACTAAGGAAATCTGAATAAAATATGGACCTTAGTTAATAATAATGTATCCAGGGCGCCCAGGTCTGCCTTCTGCTTGGGTCATGATCCCAGGGTCCTGGGACTGAGCCCTGCGTTGTGCTCCCTGCTCAGTGGGAAGCCTGCTTCTCCCTCTCCTACTCCCCCTGCTTGTGTTCCCTCTCTTGCTGTGTCTGTCAAATAAATAAATAAAATCTTTAAAAGAGATTAAAAAATAAATAAATAAACAGCAACAAACCACCCATAATGTAGGAGCTACTTGGTTAAGTGTGTTAGAGCTTTTAAAATTCTAATCAAAACGTTATATTTAAGGACTTCTTTCGTAACACTATAGGTAAAATACGATTTGGAATCATTCATCTTAGCAGGTCTTAGGACCAAATTTTTATTTTTATTATTATTTTTAAAGATTTTATGGAGAGAGAAAGCACAGGGGTTGGGGAGGGGCGGAGGGAGAAGCAGACTCCCCACTGAGCAGGGAGCCCGATGAAAGACTCAGGACTCAGGACTGATCCCAGGAGCCCGAGATCATGACCCAAACCAAAGGCAGATGTTAACTAACTGAGCCACCCAAATGTCCCCCTTTTTATGGCCAAATTTTTAGTTTAAATATTTACTTACTTATAAAAGCTACTCTTTCTTTCTAAACTTATCTGTGTGGGCAGTGAACCTAGTAACTAACTCCAGTGAAAAACTGGAGAAAATCAGTTCCAGAAAGCTCCCCAGTAACCAGCACAGCAAACACTACCAGTCATGTGGTGTAGGACTCCAGATGCCCAGACAGGTGTGCCTCGGCACAGCTCCTCCCACCTGCCTCTCCAGCCTTCATGGCTGTTACTCCCTGCCTTGAGCTCCAAGTTCCAATACTGAAGCGACAACTGCCATGATGTTTTAGGATTTTCAGACTTGGTATATGCTGTTTCTCGAATTAAAATGGCAAACTTGAGAGTCAACCTAAGTATCACTTCCTCTTTGCTACCACTGGCCTTTGAATTACCTCAGTTCTACCATCATACTTGTCTCGACAGACCTTAAGCATTCGTCTTCTCTACGAGACTGAGCTACTTGTGGGCCGGAGCCCCTTCTGTGAATCTTGGTCTTCTCCACAGCATTCGGTAAGAGTCTGACATTTTGATTTGTCTCACAAAGACAAACGGTGTGCTACAGAAATATTCTAGTTCTTTGTCTCTTAAAAGAAATGATAAACTATCTCCCAAGTGTAAATGAGGAAATGTGATTATTACATAATGAATTTTTATGGCTGGTTTTCTTTTTCACTCATAACAAGCAAATGCTTCAATAGCTTAAGTCTCAAAAATCTGGTTTCAACAGATTGCAGCCATTTCGAGTATGTCTCTCTCTCTCTCTCCTGGCCCTCCACCCACCCACCCACATCCTAAAAGATAATTCTGGACAACGGGGACTGGTTTTATATGTGTCTGGAATAATTCCTGGTAATTGTAAGTCCTTCACACATAAAAATCAAAGGACCAGATGGGCTTTTAGGAGATTTTCCAATCTGTTTTCCTATTATAAAGCCTAGTAAACGAAGTCACAAATACAAAGCAATTACCCCATTTTAGAAGGCTTCCTCAGAGCCACCCTTAGGAGCCCACACAAGTGTCATCACCGCCCGTGCGATGCAGGTCTCTCCGCGCGAGCTCACACACGGCCGCTACCGTTACCATGTACGCCTGCCCCGTGAGGAATGCGACGCCGAAGAACGGTGTAGTGGGGAGAAAAGAACGGAGCTCGGGGCCACCATGCGGTAGCTCCCTCTAAACCCCGCTCCGGTCCCTCAGCATCTGGGCCTCATGCGAACCCCTCACACAGGAAGAGTACCAGGCTGAGCTCTACAATACTAGCTGTGCCTGTGCCTTTTTTTTCTTTTAAACTTTTTTTTTTTAAACAGCATATTGTGTCTATTATATAACCTTTATACGTATGCTAAAAACAACCCATCTCAGAGATGGTATTTTTATTGTGCAGATGAACAAAGTAGGGCTCAAAGACGTTCACTGAACACCTTGACCACAAACACAGTTAATACAAAATGAAACCACAGTCTCTCTTGTTCTAGAAGACATTTTGCAAGTAGGCCTCCTGGAAAAGAGGGGCAAAAACCCCAAAACTACAGAGTGGCAGAGATACAAATAAGTGTTTTTCCTTCAGGCAGTGTAAGGACAGAAAAATAGGTCAAGATGGTCTACTATGCCATGGAAACGGACAGGGAAATCCTAAGAAAAATGGGCCCAAACACTTGGCTCTTTTACACTGTCATTATAAATTCTATCGTTTCTTTTTTGATCGCTTAATTTATCAGGAAATACCATTGTACTAATCTCATTGATCTATCTGCAAAATATCAGGCATCTTGAATGAAGGTCGGAAGCTGATCCTCCCAAACGAGCCATCCTCAGTGTCATGGTTGAGAGGAGGGCAGGGTGGGCGTGCAGGGCAATGAACTCCCACCAAATTAGGACAAAAAAATTCCCAATTTAGTAGTTTCTAACATCCCTGAAAACAACATGATTTCAAGAGTAAAATATATTATGCTCATTAAATGTCTGTTGCTAACTGAGCCAATTCCACTCCTGCAGATCATTAATATTGTAAATTATAATGGTGTAAATATTTTAGGATTCATGTCTTCCCACCCCCGACATTCTTTTTCAGCTTATTTTCTCATGTTTAAACCAACCTCAAAGTTGCCTGATGTAGGGGAACTATGTAAATATAGTTTTTTTTTTTTTTTAAGATTTTATTTATTTATTTGTCAGAGACAGAGGGAGAGAGAGCGAGCGAGCACAGGCAGACAGAGAGGCAGGCAGAGGCAGAGGGAGAAGCAGGCTCCCTGCCAAGCAAGGATCCCGATGTGGGACTCGATCCCAGGACACTGGGATCATGACCTGAGCCGAAGGCAGCCACTTAACCAACTGAGCCACCCAGGCGTCCCGTAAATATAGTTTTTGAATCATTACATATACAGTGTTAGAATCACATAAATCCTTTAAAAGTACCCATAAACATTCTGGAAACACTGCAGACGACTGAGACTTTATCACCCCTGGACGAGTTTTAGAGACGAGAAAAATGAAGAAGCTACACTGGGGGCATGCAGGTGGCTCAGCTGGTTAAGTATCTGACTTGATTTCAGCTCAGGTCATGATCTCAGGGTCCTGGGATTGAGCCCCCATCGGGCTCAGTGTTGAGTCTGCTTGAGGGTTCTCTCCCTCTCTCTCCCCCTCCCCCACCAGGTTTTCTCTAACACAGAAATTTAAAAAAAAAAAAAAAAAAAAAAAAAAAAAGGTGTACTAACATCCTCAGACAGACACACAGAGTCAGAACATGACAGGCACTAGAATGAGGTAACCCCACATTCCTCAGCCTTAGGGGAAAAAAAAAACCCAAAACAAACCAACCATCTCCCCCAGTGAAATTTCGATACCACGGATAGATTGCATATCTATTTATGCACTATATGCATAAAAAGAGTAAGGTTTCTTTTCACTCTCCAACCACCAAATTTCATCCCCACGGGGGAGAAATCATCCTTGGGTAGGAATGCAAGATCCAGCTCACTTCCTCTAGAAATTACTCAGAACGCATAAGCGTCAGCAAGTATTAACAATTTGGGTGCCAGCAGATATTTTTTAATGTGCTGATTTTTTTTAAACAATAAGCAATACATACAGGTATTGAATACTTTTTACTGTATCTCTGTTCTGAGTACTTTAAATTGCTGGATGTAGAATAAGAAAAACAGAAATAAAAGTTCTATCTGTTGTAAAGTTTATCCTTTGGCCCCATTAGGTACATGGGCTTTGCCTTGCCTTTAAAAATTCTACATACTCCCACCCCCAGCATCATGCTTTTGCATTCAAAATCCAGCCAGCCTGCCTCTGCTCCTGTATGGGTATCTAAGTACAATGGTGTGTGAGCCAATCTTCAAAAGGGCAGAACGGCCCCCCACCTTCAGCCAAGATCACCCAGTTACTAATGTGACAGATACAGCTAAATAAAGTATTACACTTGAAAGCTAAAGGCTTTCTCATCTTGGGCGTACAGAGAAGAATAGTGAGTCTAGAGGACAGGGAGAAAAACACATTTAAAACCGTTTGTTTCGGTCAGGTAACTGAAGGAAGAAACAAATGAAAATGCGGGTGCCCAGCTGAGGATTTGTTCTGGACCCCACACTTCGTAATGGATGCCGGTCACAAAGTATGTGTGTCTTACTTGTTCGGGGGTCGGGGAAGAATCTTTCCCATCACACAGATCTCAAGAATCAAGACACACTCTCTTAAGGGTTTTGAGCACCTGAATTACCTTCTTCAGTCAGCGTCCGTCCCCTCCTCCACCACTGAGAAGTGACTGCCAGCTGCATTTCACTGCCAAAATCCGCTCCAGGGAGTCGGCTACTACCATCTTCCCTCATAGTAGCTAGCGCCTTCTGCTTCTAAGCTTTCTCTTTGGAACATCTCTTCCACTCTCGAAAACGATGTGTGTTGGGTAGAAGACAGTGATAGGTATTTTGTTTGATCATTTCTCTCAGGAATCCAAAATACAAAGAATGCAAAGAATGCTGGATCTTCAAAATGCTTTACACAGAGTCTCATTCTTAAGAAATCACAACTCTGAATTTTGGTTAAGCTTGTCCTAGAAGCAAATCAGCTAAGGGACACAGAGACACAACTGACGTGATGCCAGGAAGTCAACATTATGACCGAAGATACCGCGGCTACAGTCTCACAATGGCCTCTTTCGGGTTCAGACTTCCCCAGCCCGAGTGCCTCCTTGGCCCCGCTCCCGCCAGCTCCTCTTCGGATGTCTGACATTCTCCAGGTTGTCTTCATGGTACTGTTCTAACCTTCCAGTTTCATTCCAGAAAAACCTCTCCTCTGCACAAACTCCCATTGGTGCCGCCATTCTACTTGAATATGCGCAAATCTCTCTAGTCTAAACTAACCTATTTAACTAATGAATCTCTTTTCTTGCATGTCTCACCAGCATCTCAAGCTTAACCATAACCACATGGAGCTCAGGATGCTCCAAAAAACATTCTATATTCCATATTACCTGTCCCAGTGACTAGCACCCAGTCACCCAACTAATCAGACTTCTTCCTGACCTGTCCCTAAGTCCAGCTCTCTGGTCATTTCAGTAGATGTCCTCTTGAGTTCAAACGGCAACCATCTCTACAGAGTGCACTGTCCTCACTAAGTTCGTTCTTCATTACTCTACTAAAACAATTTTTTTTTAAAGGTTTATTTACTTATTGTGGAGAGAAAGACAGCATGCACACAGGAGTTGGGGCCGGGAGGGGGGATGGCAGGTGGGGAGGAAGGGAACAGGGAGAGAGTCCCAGACTCTGCGGAGCTCAGCACGGGGCTCAATCTCACAGCCCTGAGATCCCACCCTGAGCCGAAACCAAGAGTGGGACGCTTAACCAGCTGCACCCCCCAGGCGCCCCAACAATTTTTCTTAAAATGCAACCCTGAGGTTATTTCCATGCTTAACATCCTCCAATTACTTCCTACTCTTAAAAGAGTCAAGTTCAAAGTGAACTCCCGAATTATACAGTTTAACCTGCCTACCTCTCCAACTACCTCTGCCATTTCCCCACAAAGACCCTGCATTGTGACTCCGGCAGAATCCCCTGCAGTTCCCCTACCTTCCATGCGATTTCATCTCTGCTCTCTGCCCGCAATGCCCTTACCTCCACATTTATGCTCCTAGTCTAATCTCACTCTTCAAATGCAGCTGAATGGCCTGTCTGTGAAATCTATCATCACCGCTCTCCTCGCTAGCTCCCTACCCTGTGCACATCTCCACTCATGAGACAAAACTAACTACACTGCCAAAAAGCAAAAATTCCTGCAGAGGCCAGTCTTTGGTTTCACCACACACCTAGATACGGGAGACACGAAACACCAGTCTAGGGAGTGAGTTAAATCCCTCCTCTAATGAATAATACAGCTTACCTTTATCAAGCATTTACCATATGCCAGGATTCATGACTGACTGGGCCACTTCATCCTCATGACAACTCCAAAAGGTGGGCAGGTATTATTCTATTTTACAAATGAGGAATCTAAGGTCCAAAGAGGCCAGATAACTTACCCAAGGAGACATGGCTTGTAAAGGAAAGGGGAGGACTGGAAGTGAGGTCTGACAGATTCCAGGGTTCACGCAGGTAACCGTTATATACACCGCCTGCCATGTGCTGTTTTATACTTCCCTTCCCAGACCTTCCAAAAGAGTGCTGTCCACGGCATTTTTGACCAATACTTCACGAAATTATCTGTGTTTCTATTAGGGCTTTATACTTTCTGCAGCTGAGGAAATACAGTTATTTTGGACTAAGGATGCCATGGGAAATGAGCTCAGAATAACAGGATTACTGTAAGCTGCCTTGCATATAAAACCAAACAGAAAAGGCAGCTCTTTGAGGTCCACATAGGGGAAAACCAACCAACCAACCAACCAACCTACCAACTACTTATTTACTTAGGTCAATCTTCAAAAGGAGTAACTTCTCTCAATTTCTGGAAGGCAGGGCAGTCTGAAAATATAAAAATTCTTTTTATTTGGTGGTTTTGAGCCTAATAACCGAACTTTTGACGGCAGACCATAAAGACAAAGTAAGACCAAACTAATCTTGTAAGCCTCTCCTCTGCTCCTGGCCATCTTTATTTTCAGGACATTCTCTGGCAGTTCTAGTATCAAATGACTGCTGTACTGAGAATGCGGAAGCTGGCAGGTGTCTGACACCCATCCTACAGCAGCTCCGTCTGCTGCTCGCCCAGATGCTTACATTTAAACTG
This sequence comes from Enhydra lutris kenyoni, assembly GCF_002288905.1. NCBI lineage: Eukaryota > Metazoa > Chordata > Mammalia > Carnivora > Mustelidae > Enhydra > Enhydra lutris. The sequence goes on from NW_019154159.1 coordinate 660,303, forward strand.
GGAAAAAATCCACGAAGGGAGTAGAAGCTAATGGCTCATCTTATACCAGATCGCCTACTTTTGTCTCAGGACAAAATAAAAACCCAGCAAATCAGAATCATTTAAATCTTTCCAGACAGAACCTTGTATCAAAGAAATTCTCAATCCTCCCTTACTGAGTTCCATTTTGTTGTAAATGGTACAGAAAATTAAGCTGCCCTTTTACTCAGAATAAACCAGTTATGCATTTTTAATAGAAGTGAAACAGTAAAACTAGAAGGGGACAGCCGGGACAGGTTATTAAGGCCAGAAGTTGCCTTTAGAACTGTGGTAGTAATGAGGGGCGCCTGGGTGGCTCAGTGGGTTGGGCCGCTGCCTTCGGCTCGGGTCATGGTCTCGGAGTCCTGGGATCGAGCCCCGCGTCGGGCTCTCTGCTCTCTCGGGGAGCCTGCTTCCTCCTCTCTCTCTGCCTGCCTCTCTGCCTGCTTGTGGTCTCTCTGTCAAATAAATAAATAAAATCTTTAAAAAAAAAAAAAAAGAACTGTGGTAGTAATGACTGGTCTGACTTGAAAAGGAACATGTGGTACCATCTCTAGCAAGGTGAAAAGTTCAAATCAAAGTATAACGGGACTGTGGGGGACAAAGAAAATGAGTAAAAGAAAAAAAAGCACCATCAGTAGTATAATGACTGTCTTTACAAGGTGAATAGGTAAAAGTAACTGGAAACAATTAATAACCAACAGGTACCCAGAGGCTGCTCAGGAACCAAAAAAGATGACTAGAGTTGTCAGAGGAATGGATCTCACTCAACAGGTGGAAATCAAAACCAATCATCCCCCAAGCCTCCCTACTATCCACTTGTAACTCTGTCTATGGTCATACCACTTTCACAATGACTTCTTTTCCCTTTCTTTCATAGTCACACCACTCGGGTACATAGTCTTACTTAATATCTCTAAATGTAATAAGGATGTTCACCTAAGTATTATTTAACATCGTGGGGTGGGGAGGGGAAACATTCTAAAATGTCCAACTGTAGTGAAATCGTTCAAAATTATGGTTTCTTCATACAGTGAGATAGTCTGCAGCTGTTACAGATGTTACTTCTAAGAGTTTATAACTGCATGGGTGGGGCAGACACTGGGTGGTCTGGTCTGCTCAACCTCTAGTTGGCCTCTGTGTGACATGGATGAAGCCTGCGTGGGGATGGACCCCCAATCAACTCTCTCCTAACCCCAGTGACTGGCTTAGCCCTTGGTTACTTGAATCAACCAACCCAAAATTCAGGACTTTTGCTGGAGGTGCGAAGGGCACACTTTTCTTCCCTGCTAATGTTAATAAGGTGTCTTCTAATCAAGGGTATCCGGTGACAGCACTCTAGTCACAAAGGAAACGAGCCTCAGGGCAAAGCTAACACGGTGACAGCACTCTAGTCACAAAGGAAATGAGCCTCAGGGCAAAGCTAACACGTGTAACAGGGCACAGCTACCAAAAAGTCATGGAGACGCGGAGCTGGAGCCCTGATCAAACCATATCTGATCTCTACCCCACCTTTGATCTTTCTGATAACATAAGCCTACATTCAGACCGGCAGTAGTAGCATATTCTGTTATTTGCAAACAGCCACTTAATGCAATGGAAAAATAATTTTTTAAAAAAAGTCAATTCCACGTAGAGTGTGATCTCCACTTTAAAAATGTCAAGAAAAATGATTATTAGGAAAGAAAATAAAATACAAACAGTGATTATTTCTGGGCAGGAGCTAGGGCTAGATTTGGGCAGTGATCAAGAACATATTCTTTAATAACAAAAAAAAGACTGCCATACTGATCAGTTTGAAACTCATATTCCACGTACATGCCAAGCCTTTGTGAATACTACCACCTTTCTGTACCTATCCAAATCTTAGCCACTTAGGATCAGTACTTCTTTTCCTTCCTACCTTAAATCCCCAACAGCTACTTTCTCTGAATGCTTGATGCCTTCGACAGTTAGCGGCGGCAGCTGGAATACCCGCTTCACTGAACACCTACGACAACATCATCTATGTCCCGGGCACTTCATGTTACTACATTTAAACATATAACTGTTTCTATATTAGTAATTTTTTTAAAAAACACTTAAAAAAAAGATTTTATTTACTTATTTGACAGAGATCACAAGCAGGCAGAGAGGCAGGTAGAGAGAGAGAGGAGGAAGCAGACTCCCTGCCAAGCAGATCCCAGGACTCTGGGATCATGACCTGAGCCGAAAGCAGAGGCTTTAACCCACTGAGCCACCCAGGTGCCCTTAAAACACTTTTTTTTTTTTTTTAACATTTTATTTATTTATTTGAGAGAAGAGAGAGACAGTGAGAGAGAGCATGAGCGAGGAGAAGATCAGAGGGAGAAGCAGACTCCCCATGGAGCTGGGAGCCTGATGCGGGACTCGATCCCGGGACTCCAGGATCATGACCTGAGCTGAAGGCAGTCGCTTAACCAACTGAGCCACCCAGGCGCCCCCTTAAAACACTTTTTAAAAAAGATTTTATTTATTAATTTGACAGAGAGATCACAAGTAGGCAGAGAAAAAAAAAAAAGCTATTAGGTTTTGAATCACAAAGATTTTTTAAAGATTTTATTTATTTGACAGAGGGAGACACAGCGAGAGAGGCAACACAAGCAGGGGGAGTGGCAGAGGGAGAAGCAGGTTTCCTGCCAAGCACGGAGCCCAATGTGGGGCTTGATCCCAGAACCCCAGGGATCATGACCTGAGCTGAAGGCAGACACTTAACGACTGAGCCACCCAGGCGCCCCCACAAAGAGTTCTAATGACATGGAGGCAAACACAACTCCCCCCGACAGCTCACAGTACTGTTAATGGTCCTTCTCCACTGGACTTACCAAGTACCTGTGTTCTCAGCCTTCTGTCCATATGAATTCGCTCTATTTAACCTGAAATCATTCTAGCTGAGCCCTGAAGCTTTTCCTGGGCCTGCCATAATAAGCACAGCAGCATAATGGCGCAGATGAGTATAAAACTCACACAAGACTCAGTACTTGAGGGTCTTATCGCTGAGATATGGGAATTCTCACTAGACTCGTTTATAGGGCTATGCTATTCTTACTATTAGCTATAACTAAAAATCATGTCCCAGGGGTGCCTGGATGGCTTACTTGGTGGACCATCCAACTCTTGGTTTCAGCTCAGGTGGTGATCTCATGGGTCATGGGATTAAGCCCCGTGGTGGGCTCTGTACTCAGCACAGAGTCAGCTTGGGATTCTTTTTCCCCTTTCCCTCTGACCCTGCCATGCTTGTGTGTGCGCGTGTGTGCGCTCTCTCCCTCTCAAATAAATAACTTTCCAAAAAAAATTACATTCGGGGTGCCTGGGTGGCTCAGTCAGTTAAGCATCTGCCTTCAGCTCAGGTCATGATCCTGGGGTCCTGCAACAGGTTCTCTGCTCTGCAGAAGAGTCTGTCTCTCCCTCTCCCCCTGCTCATGCTCGCTCTCTCAAATGAATAAATAAAGTCATTTAAAAAATTATATTCCACTGTAACCAGTTTAGAAAAGTGACTCCAATGGATTCTAGCATTTGCCACAAAGGGTCACAGTCCCATCCATCACTCTAAGACAGATAGTGAGGGGCGCCTGGATGGCTCAGTGGGTTAAAGCCTCTGCCTTTGGCTCAGGTCATGATCCCGGGGTCCTGGGATCGAGCCCCGCATCGGGCTCTCTGCTCAGCGCGGAGCCTGCTTCCCTTCCTCTCTCTCTGCCTGCCTCTCTGCCTACTTGTGATCTCTGTCTGTCAAATAAATAAATAAAATCTTAAAAAAAAAAAAAAAAAAAAGACAGTGAAACAGGAATTGCCTGGAGCAGTCACAGCAGAAAGTCACTCATGCTTCTCCAGGTTAAGGCTGCTTCTTGCCATGGAAGACACAGAAGGAAGTTACCCTGGGAGCAATGAGGTGGCTCCTGTTGCTGCGTACTTTATTCATCTCTGGGGAGAATCTGAACAATCCACACTATTTTTAGTCAAACCTCTTCCTACAGCTCAACACTCAAGCTCTATTTCCCCCTATTAGCTAATTCCTACCTTTCCCAGCTTGGTCAGTGGTAGCAGGGTGTCCCAGCCTCAAAGCCTCCCAGGCCTCCCACTTGCCTGCATCTCTTGCCCAACCCTGGTGTCTCTCCCCTTCTCACACACCCTCTCGAACGGCATTTTTCTCGGTTCCTGACAACTTATTCCATCAGCAGCCTGCAACAAAACTATTTTCTATTTGATAACAACTCTACAGTTGTAGTTTAAAATACATAATTTCAGTTCATTTGATCCTCACAAAAATCGGATAAGTACTATTATTATCATCCCCATTTTTACAGTGAGGAAATTTGGCACAAAGAAGTGAAAAACTTGCCCAACATCACACTCATGGCAAACAGCACAGCTGAAGTCTAAACCCAGACTGTCTGGCTCCAGCTCTGGCTCTTCACCCCTACACTGTTATCTTGTCTCTAACCTTTCCCTATTTCTATCTGTACTAGTCAAAGTCATCTTTCCAAAACAGCTTTGGTGAACTCACTGTTCCAGGACCTATTAGAAAATACTGCTGTCAGTTACATCAACGTAAACACCTGCCTTCTAATCAGCCCATAGTTCAAAATTGGAACCTGATCAAGTTATGCTCAAATGCCTACACTCCTACTCATTACCTGTGTGATTTCACGCAAGTTACTCAACCTCTCTGAGCGTCTGTTAAGGCATTTGAAGATGCTCTCTCACTGAGCTGCTGAGAGGATTAAGGAACAGACAAACACCTGGTACAAAGCCTGCCTGGCTCCCACGACTAATTTTCTTGCCCCTTGAAAGCTTTAGTTCAGTGAGGCATCTCCAATTCACGTCCATCTCTGCACTCCTGTTTCTTCCCACCCAGAAGAGCTCCGATGACTCAGATGGTAGCTGTCATTTCATGCAGCACTTCTTAGTATCTTGAGTCCAAAATTTAGTTACAGTCCACAATCACTACATGTTGCTATAAATCCTCTAAATTAGCATTTTAAAAATTATTTGTTTTTTAATAATTTTCTAAAAAGATTTTATTTATTTATTTGACAGAGATCACAGGCAGGCAGAGAGAGAGAGGAGGAAGCAGGCTCCCCCGCCAAGCAGAGAGCCCGATGAGGAACTCGATTTCAGGACCCCAACCGAGATCATGACATGAGCTGAAGGCAGAGGCTTAAACCACTGAGCCACCCAGATGCCCCTGGTTTTTTTTTAATAATTTTAAAAATTACATTATGTTAGTTAAATCAGTGTTTAATCAGAAGATGCATTTTTTACACATTGGTTCATAGGGACACACCAGCCCAACTTAACGACCCAAGTACTCTGAAACGGTCTCCCTGGGACACATGCAAAAGCTTGCTGACGGATCTGAACACAGTATGTAAAAGAGAATCTTAGAAATGTATTATGATTTTCTTCATTTCACAACTTACTGCTAGATATTCCTGAGATCGAAAGGGGATATATCAACACTATTTAACTCATTTCAATGATTTTATGCTAGAACAAGGAGTAGCAGCTTAAAGACATGGCAAACCACAGTGCCACGACCCGAAGACAAAAAACTTAAGAAGGCAAACACAAATTGTATGCCGCTTTCCTCAAGTTTAAAAGCCTCTGATCAACCTTCTACTGGAAAAAAAAAAACCCAATTCATTTCTTTGCTTCTTCTGAGCTCAGCTGCTTAGTCACTTTACAAGGCTCCTGACACAAGCAAGGGCCGCGGGCTGACAGGGCAAGGGCTGCTCGAAGACGGACTCTCTGACTCTCGTCACCCAGCCTGCTGCAGAATGGTACAAGTCATGACATAGACGGTGTTTAAGAACTTTTCAGATGCTTTAATGCAGCTAAAAAACAACTCAAAATGTTCGTAGTCCTTTGTTTAAAGGATAGCATTAATTATTCAAAACATAAACCATAATTTTACTGATGAAGAGGCACCCACATTTAAAAAATTTTTTAAGCTTTTTGTTACTGTTTACCTTATGCTCCATGCCCAATGTAGGGCTTGAACTCACAACCCTGGGGATCAAGAGTCATGTGCTCTAACCACTGAGACAGCCAGATGCCCCGTTAAAATTAATGAGTGTTTAAAGCTGAAGCTTAGATCAACTCATGGATTCAATGGCTAAAGCCCCCCACCACTACAGATGCAAATTCATTATTCTGTGAATATCACATGGTTAGAACGTTAACACAGGTCACTCACTGTTTGAGCTCCAAGTTTATCACCAGTTACATGTACATTTCCAAGAGCTGGCTCTATGGATAAATTTATTAATTGTTATTTTTTAATTCTTTTTTAAAAAGATTTTATTTATTTGACAGAGATCACAAGTAGGCAGAGAGAAAGGAGGAAGCAGGCTCCCTGCCGAGCAGGGAGCCTGATGTGAGATTCTATCCCAGGCCCCTGGTCCTGGGATCATGACCTGAGCTGAAGGCAGAGGCTTTAACCGACTGAACCACCCAGGCACCCCTAATTCTTTTTTTTTTTTTTTTTTTTAAGATTTTATTTATTTGAGAGAGAGACGGAAACAGAGAGCACAAATGGGGAGAGACAGAGGAAGAGGGAGAAGCAGAAACCCCGCTGAGCAGGGAGCCTGACACAGGGAGTGATCCCAGGATCCTGAGATCATGACCTGAGCTGAAGCCAGATGTTTTTTTTTAACAACTGAGCCACCCAGGCACCCCTCTATGGGTAAATTTAAAAGGAGGTACTCTGGCCTTGTTGACTAAAACCACTACTCAGGGCCCAGAAAAACTGAAATGTCAGTCTATGTCAAATCTCCAGAAGCTTGTCAGATCGGCCTGCACTGCTCTCCCCTGAAGACCTTCCAGACTCTGAGAGAGTGTCTGCACCACTTGTGCATTCCGACTTCAGTACCTTGTTCGGTGTGCACCTGTCCCAGGCTGGCTACAGCTCTGCCAGGCACCACGAAGCGTGCCTCCACTCCTAGCTGTGCTGCTAGTAAGAGGTCAGAAAGCATCCCTGGAAGTACAGCGACACAAGGAAGAGCTCAAACAACTGTCTGTAAGCGAAGTATTCTGGCAAAGCTTGAGAAACAAGAAATTCTTCCCTCTTCCCTTCAACCACCTCACTTTTCAGCTGTAAACTCAGGAGAACACCTGAGAAGAAAAACCTCCTCTCCCCTCAATCCAGTGCTCTGCAAAGCTGCTCACTGGCACTTTCTCCAAGGCCCTGGGTTGTGTAAACTATGTAAATTAGAAAAAGTCATCAGGATCTCTTCAAATGATTTCCTGGAAAATTTGTTTTCCTGTTTTTCTTACACACTTCAAGAATAAAGGACAGACCAAGGAAAGAAAGCCCAAGTGTTCAGAATCTCCTTTAGCAATATTTTTTATATACATATGGACTATCTGCTGGAATAAATGTCCAAAAACAAAAACTGGGGGAAACCGTGGAATGTTTTTTGGACAGTAGCTTAAAAATAAAACCGACTGAGTATTTTTTAGATTTCACACACAGAAAAGTGTAATTATACTTTACAAAGACTCAATGGGGAAGCAGCTAAGAAACCTAACTAAGGTGGTGGCAAAAAACAAGGGAACAGAAAACTCAACAGAAATTCCAGAACTCCTATTTCTGGTATATGTCACCTAAATTAATGCAAAAACAGCTGAGGCAACACAAGAACCAAGCCCGACCTCTGACAGTGCATTGCTGGTAACAAAGACAGTGTCAACTACGGACATGATTTGTATCGCGTAGGACAAACTCGGTGTGGGTTTCAAAGCTTCCTCCATTCCACCCCCTGAACTCCCATGTTGCTAGGCACCGTGCAAGACACTGAGACACAGGACCCTACTGAGATATACGGAAAAAGAAATACGCTGTGCCACATGTATACACAGAGCTAAGGGGCAGTGGAGAGGCACCCAGGGGAGAGAAAAGACTCAGGAAAGACTTCTGGAGCTTGGGGCTTGCTCTAGATAATAAGCGAAGAATGGCAGATGGCCAAGATTACACCAGATGAAAAGAACAACATGACCAAAACCAAAAAGATATGACACAGCAAAGTGCTCAGGGAAGCTATGCGACTAACTGCAAACTGACCAAATTTTGTTTAAAGAAGCCACAGGAGCGTCCGGGTGGCTCAGTCGGTTAAGTGTCTGGCATTAGCTCAACTCAAGATTTCAGGGTCTTGGGATGGAGCCCTGTGTTGACCCCTGGGCTCAACTCGGCAGGGGCTCTGCTTCTTCCTCTCCCTCTGCTTGTGCACAGGCACACACACTACCTTGCTCGTTGTTTCTCATATAAATAAACACAATTTAGAAAACGACAACAACAAAAAAGAAAGCCACAAAGATTAACTGGCCCATTATTTGGCATTACTGGCAAAAATGTTCATCAGCAAAACACTGCAGTTTTTCGGGTGAGGATATTAAATTCTGCAAAATTTTAGTGCAAGTTAACACAAAGAATCAAAATGACTCTACAATAAGACTAAGACTTTCTCTAAGATTATTTACGTAAAACAGTTCTGAAAAGAAAACACAATAATTATGGTTTTGCTGAATTCAAAGAAATGCTGCCTCTGCTCTCTGGATGCGTCTCAGACACTGCCGTCTGCACATTCAGCTCAAGACCACATCACACATCCAGTGACACAAGGAACCCAAATTAGAAGAGGCACCACTAGCTTGGGGAACCTCATCAGTCACACCAGCAAAGCTAGTCTATGAGCACTCCTCATCTGGGCCTTTGGTTTTCACTAGAAAAGACACAATACCAGGTAGGCAACAGGCTCCCAGTATCTGCCTCTGCACAGGCTGGAAGTGGGGAGGGCGCAGCACCATGAAGAAGGGGGTTTGGGAAATCCGAGGTTCCCAAGGAAAGGGAGGAGTACAGACAGGGAAGAACTCCTGAGAAAGACAAAGCCCAGCCCAGTTCTACCCCCAGTCTACAGCAGCTTCTGCCCAAGGGTCTCGCTTCTGGCTTCCAAGGAACAGAGTAACCACAGATGCTTTGCAAGGAGAGCAGTCAGGATTCCTGGCATTTCAAGGTGAAACCCAAAATACTTTGAACACTAACAATGTAGTCTGGGTAGTGAAAATCTACAGCAAAACTGTCCAAACACACTTTCTGCAATGATGTAAATGTCCTGTATCTGCACGATCTGATATAGTAGCCGCCGGCCACAGGGAGCTGCTGAGATCCTGAAATCTGGCCAATATAAGTGAAGAACTGAATTTTTTCTTTTTTAAGGATTTTATTTGTTTACTTGACAGACAGAGATCACAGGAGGGCGGGGGGGAGGGAGGGGGGGGGGGGGGAAGTAGGCTCCCCGCTGAGCAGAGAGCCTGATTCGGGGCTTGATCCCAGGACCCTGAGATCATGACCTGAACCAAAAGCAGAGGCTTTCGCTGCCTTCGGCTCAGGTCATGATCTCAGGGTCCTGGGATCGAGCCCCGCATCGGGCTCTCTGCTCAGCAGGGAGCCTGCTTCCTCCTCTCTCTCTACCTGCCTCTCTGCCTGCTTGTGATCTCTCTCTGTCAAATAAATAAATAAGATCTTAAAAAAAAAAAAAAAGCAGAGGCTTTAACCCACTGAGCCACCCAGGCGCCCCTGAAGAACTGAATTTTTTTTAAAAAGATCTTATTTATTTGAGAGAGACTGAGAGTGAGTGAGCACATGTGAGCAGAGCAGAGGAGGGGCAGAGGGAGAAGCAGACTCCGCTCCTGAGCAAGGAGCCCAATGTTGAGCTCTATCCCAGGACCCTGAGATCATGACCTGAACCAAAATCAAGAGTCAGATGCCCAACCCACTGTGCCACCCAGGCGCCCCTATTTATTTTTTTAAGTAGGCTCCACAATGGGCTTGAATTCACAACCCTGACATCAAGACCTGAGCTTGAAAACAAAACAAAACAAAACAAAACGCCTGAGCTGAGATCAAGAGCCAGCCACTTAACCTACTGAACCACCCAGATGCCCCTAATTTAAAAATGTTCTAAAAGTTCTTTTTTGAAAACTGATGTTAAAAAAAAAAAACCCAAAACCCAAAAAATATATTCAGTAGAGATGTTGTTAACAATTTTACCTTTAAAGGAGAGGATCCTGATTGAGAGCACAGATGGCACAGATATCTTGTTCCACCCTCCCTGTAAACAGAACACTGAATTTTGGGGTTTCCAAACTCACCTCTGATAAACAATATTAATTGGGAGGGGGTGCCTGGCTGGCTCAGCTGGTAAAGCACATGACTTGTGGAGTTGCGAGTTCAAGCTCCACACTGGGCATAGGGCTAACTGGGTAAATGTTTTCAGGTCTACGAAAGGGGATCCTGAGGTTCTTAATGTACTTGAGCGATTTTCTTTACAAAGACTTCACGGAAAGGTATTCCATTTCCCCCTTCTCTGACCACGGACTTTTTTTTTTTTTTTAAAGATTTTATTTATTTATTTGACAGAGACCACAAGTAGGCAGGGAGGCAGGCAGAGAGAGAGAGGAGGAAGCAGGCTCCCTGCTGAGCAGAGAGCCCTATGCGGGGCTCTATCCTAGGACTCTGGGATCATGACCTCAGCCGAAGGCAGAGGCTTTAACCCACTGAGCCACCCATGCGCCCCTGACCACGGACTTTTTAAACTTTAGAAACCAACATGCAGATATCAGGTTTCAGGTATACACCAACTCTGGACTACACACACACTTGTTAAATAGAAGCCATATTCTGGTGATGGAGGAAGTAGAAGGCTTAAGCCTTTCCAATTCTTAAAGTACTAACACACTAGCATTAAATTCATGCTACTTTCAATACATGGAAAGTTCTAGTTAAAAGTACTTCCACTTAGGCACCAGGATGGCTCAGTCAGTGGCGTGTGCAACTCTTGATCTTGATCAAGAGTTCGAGGTTATGAGTTCGAGCCCCACACTGGGTATAGATTGCTTAAAAAGAAAATCTTAAAAAAATAATCCCATTTAAAAATGTTATTCAGTGGGGCGCCTGGGGGCTCAGTGGGTTAAGCCTCTGCCTTCAGCTCAGGTCATGATCTCAGGGTCCCGGGATCGAGCCCCGCATCAGGCTCTCTGCTCAGCGGGGAGCCTGCTTCCTCCTCTCTCTCTCTCTCTGCCTGCCTCTCTGCCTACTTGTGATCTCTGTCAAATGAACAAATAAAATCTTTTAAAAAAAATGTTATTCAGTATTTTCTACTAAATACAAACATATAAGCAGAAACCTATTTCCATAAACATTTCTTTCAAGGGGGTGGTAGTGTTAGAGACACAAAAAAAGTCTTTAACAAAACGTGAAAGAAGTGTCATAATTACTTTGAAGCTCTTGGGTATGCCCTGCTGTTATCAACAAGGCTCTCACGTCTACTCTTTTAACTGCCAAATACAATGCAAGGCCATTAACCTTCCTAGATGAAGTGTTCTAGGAGAGTTCCTACAACTCTTCAGAGCTGACAATAAGCTTTGCTAATGTTAGAAACAGCTCTCAGTCAGTCAGGCGTATCTGGACGGACAAAGTGGTCCTAAGCGTTTCTAAATTATCTCAAAAATTTTTTTCAATACTCACGTCTTAGTAAGTCTGTTTCATTCAGAACATCCAGTGCATGCCCCTGGCACAGCTCTTAAAATAGCGTATTACTAAATATCAGGTCTATCTTGAACCCTTTTGCAATAAGTGTAGTAACCTATGATTTACCAAGATACTGGATAAGCAGTCATAAGAATTCTACAACCAAAATTCTACAACTATCATGACATACTCAGGGGAAAAATAATTAACTAGACGTCAAAGACATCTTTAGTTAGTTAGTAAGTAAGCTCTGTGGCCATCGCGGGGCTTGGGGCTTGAACTCACAGCCCTGAGATCCAGAGTCACATGCTCTACTGACGGCCAGCCAGGCACCTCACCTTGCAGACATCTATAGAACTCCACCCAGCAACAGCAGAATAAACATTCATCTCAAGTGCACACTGGAACATTTTTCAGGATCATTTGTGAAGCAACAGAACAAACATCAACAAACTTAAAAAGGACTGAAATCATTCAAAGTTATGTTCTACATGCACAATGAAATTAAAAAAGAATTCAACACCAAAAGAAATTCTGGGAAATTCACAAATACGTGGAAATTAAACAACACATTCTTAGATAATCAATGGGTCAAAGAAAAAATAAGGAAAATCAGAAAATACTTCGAGATGAATGAAAACAAAAACAACTGCAAACCTGAATTAATGGGATGCAGCTAAAGCAGAATTTAGAGGGAAATTTATAGCTGTAAACACCTATATTGAAAGATGGGCTATAGACAGTTCATTCCAAATTGAGGTTGCTACTATTTTATATATAAAACCCAAACTCAGGGGCACCTGGGTGGCTCAGTGGGTTAAAGCCTCTGCCTTCAGCTCAGGTCACGGTCTCAGGGTCCTGGGATTGAGCCCCGCATCAGGCTCTCTGCTTTGGCGGGGGGCCTGCTTCCCACCCCCCCCCACCAAGCCCGCCTGCCTCTCTGCCTACTTGTGATCTGTCAAATAAATAAATAAATAAATAAATAAATAAATAGATAGATAGATAGATAGATAGATAGATAGATAAATAAATAAATAAATAAAACAAAAACAAAAACCCAAACTCAAAAGCAGGTAATTTTTCATCAGGTTACTTGAGAATACACAGATGAGAAGCATCTTCTTTTTGCTAGGCGTTTACTACCCATTTGGAAAGGAGGAGAATGCGAGAAAGAACCAGCAGAAGTGTGGGTCACGCTTTAATACACAATACCAACAAATACCTAAATCTGAATATTCTATAGCCTTTAAAGACAACAGCTGTTCAGGTGGGTGTAACTGTACTAAGTGCTCCAAGAAGACAGATAAAAGGCTTCTGAACATATAGGGTATGATGTTCCAAGTTATTTAAAACAAAGTATTTGCTCTTTCTATTGCACCAGTAACCTCAATCTGGAAGGCCAATAATGTAATCAATCTCAAGGAAAGCTCTGTAAGGCTACTAGTTTCCACTTCTAGCACTACCTGGCCTTAGTCACAAATTCACCTCGATTATCTCATATGGACAATATTAGCAGTTTTAGAAAACTGACACCAATTTCAGGTTCAAGATCTACTGACTCAGCTTCAACATGTGACTTTGAGAAAGTCTTAATCACTATGATCTTCTCTAACAGCCTTGCATAGAAATCCTCCGAAATACTATTTTCTAAAGAGGTACAGTACACTTAAACAGAAACCGCATCCTCCCTTCAGTAAGCTGAAGAACCTGCTTACTTTCATTATTAAAATTTTGAATATGGTTTCACTGTGTTTCTCACTGTATCTGGAAAGCATTAAAAACATAACTGTGACTATATTCATTAATTTTTTTTTTCCTGAAAGGTTACAGAAATACTGAACAATGATTTTCTCTGAGAAGAGTTTCCTTTTTTACATTTTCTAACAATAAACGAGACATTTAATTTCAAAAAAGCTATCTGGTTGACAGGAGGGAGTACGACCTTTCTTTCATACTTTTTTTTTTTTTAAACAATTTTATTTATTTATTTGGGGGGGGGGGGAGCCAGGGAAGAAAGAAAGAGAATGAACCAGTTAGGAGGAGAGGCAAAGGGAGGAGGAGAAGCAGACTCCCCACTGAGCAAGGAGCCAGATGTGGGACTTGATCCCAGGACCCTGAGATCATGACTTGAGCTAAAGGCAGATGCTTAACTGACAGAGCCACTCAGCGCCCTTACACTTTCCTATTAAATAATTCTAACAAATTTGAAAGAAATAAAATGAAGACATCTGATTTTTTTTTTTTTACTGCACAACAGAGAACTAGAAACCACTCAATGACCCCAAGATCAAGAGTCACACACTTCACTGACTGAGCCAGCCAGGCGCCCCTGCCGTTAGTTTTATTAGTGTTATTCAGGTGCACAGCTTTGATAAGAAGATGTCAGTCCAACCCCTGGCTCAGGTGACTGCTAAGTCACATGACTGTACCCATAAAAGCAGCTTGTCCTAACACCACCTCAGACTCAGACCAGTTGAAACCTTGTCCCAGAGCTCCAAATCTTTTTGTCTCATAATTTTATTGCTCTAAGTTAAACATTTTAGTGAAGTTGATAAATGATAAAATGTCATCTTGACCATAGCTAAATATGGACAAAAGGAAGAAGAAATGAATGAATAAACATCTGAAAAATTGCAACTTGGCTGCATCTGTCATTTTAATCCAGTTGGAAGACTGACCTACGTCAATATTTATATCCTTATAAATATATAAGAAAGCAGAGAACGTTACCTTCATATCAGGTGTAGAGAAGAGATAAGTGGGAAATAACTAAGTCTGGCCAGCAAGATTTTTTCCCCCCCGGGTCAATCTGTTTGTAAGAAAAGGGGCTGAGCACGCTAGCATGCATTCTACACGAAGTCTGTGTAGTGGCCCTAAACGATGTAGAGGACTTGTGCTTCCGGAACCAAGAGGTCTTTTAATATCCAACAAATTTGCTCCATTAGGGTGTACCCAGTGACTTTTTTTTTTTTTGTAAGAAAGCAAGACATTTGTTGTTGTTTTTAAAAGATTTTCTTAGAGACAGAGAGTGCACGAGAGAGAGAGAAAGAGAGCGAGCGAGTGAGCACACACACGTACAGGGGGAGAGGGAGAAGCAGACTCCCCACTGAGCAGGGAGCCTGATGTGGGACTTGATCCCAGGACCCTGGAATCATGACCTGAGCCAAAGGCAGACTTAACCAAATGAGCCACCCAGAGGCCCCTATTTGTTGATGTGTAAACTGACACCTGGGAAAACTTTTTTGAAGAGTTTATTTATTTATCTGGAAGAGAGAGCGAGCGAGAGCAGGGTTGAGAGAATGAGTTGGGGAGGGGCATGGGAGAAGCACACTCCCGGCAGAGCAGGGAGGCTGATGTGGGACTCAATTCTAGGCACTGAGATCATGACCACAGCCGAAGGCGGACGCTTCACGGACTGAGCCACCCAGGTGCCCAATCTGGAAAATTACTGTAGTGTTTTACTGCTTTTCTGATTATGAAACTAATATATGCTTATAAAAACATCCACGACAGAAAAGCACGCTAATCCACCAGAATCTCAACATCCAAAGAAGACCAACTGCTACCAACAGAACAGTTCTCTTTCTTCTTTAAACTGCAGTACCTGTAAGGATGCCTCTGTCAGCCACTCTACCTCTTCGTCAAAGCTCCCAGCAGAGGGTCCTGGCTCCACAGCCCAGCATGTGCAGCACCAACTTACACAAAACCTGGTTTTTCTAAACGTAAGTTAGCATGGATGACCTCCCTCTAGAAGGATTTCATTCAGCTAAAAGAAAGGAAAATGGAACTAAAACTATACCTATGAGGGGCACCTGGCCGGCTCAGTCAGAAGAGCATGCGAGTCCTGATCTTGGGGCCACGAGTTCAAGCCCCACATTGGGTGCATAGATGACTTAATTAAACAGAACGAAACTTCCACCTATGAATCCACACCAAATTTCTCAGCTATCAAGACGACTTATTAAATTAACCTGACACAGCTTTTAAAAGGACTAGCAAAAAATACAACTAGCCTCTGTTGTCAATCAAGTATCTCAGATGCTGAGTGGACATTTCCTCATTTCACACATCTGGTGCCACAGTCCTATAAACACTTGTCAAACTGTGAAGTAATGTTCTGTGTTGAAAGAGACTGGCACAGACGTTGCTGTGCTATTATTATATATTCTGGCTACGGATTATGGGCCATTCTCATTTAACCTAATCTCAAGCAGGTAATCTACTCAGCACTTCTGGACAGTAGAGTAACATATACACCAAGAGCCTCCTCTGAGATTATGAATTATTATTAGAAACAAGATAAGTATCCTGCAATAAGGAAATAGTTAAGTCTATTATAGATTTTATTATTTTTAAAAATTTTTTGAAGATTTTATTTATTTGACACAGAGAGAGAGAGAGAGAGCCTAAGTAGGGGGAGCTGTAGAGGGAGAAGCAGGGTCCCCGAGAAGCAGGGAGCCCAACACGGGGCTTGATGCCAGGACCCTGGGATCGTGACCTGAGTCGAAGGCAGATGCCCAACCAACTGAGGCACCCAGGTGCCCCAACTTTTTTTTTTAAAGATTTATTTATTTTGATGGGCAGGGAGCCTGCCTCACCTTCTGCCTCTGCCCTGCTCTCTCTCATGAATGAACATGTTTTTTTTTTAATTCTACAGAAGGCTTCTGGCATTTTGCTAAACTTAAGACTTTAAAAGACCACTATTAAAGAATTAGCTAAAAATTAACATTAAAAAGTACTGACATTAAGGAAGTATCAAAACTTAAAAAAAAAAAGCCATTCATTTGAGTGAGGAAATTTTCCAATATTTTACTGCAAAACATTAGCACCTGTTTGGGTAAAAATATCAGGACAGAAAACATAAGAACTACTAGAAACGGGACACCCAAGGAGACGCTAAGCTTTCCTGCAAGGTAAAGAAAAAAACATAGTAAAGCAGTATGTAAGCATCCTTCAGATTTTAGAAAGCTGTTGGGGGAAAATCTGCCTCCTCTTGGCATTCGGACCAGAGAAAATGTTCCCTCACTGAGGACACTTAGAGACCGTGAAAGACTCCTCAGTGCCCCTGCGGTAAATAAAATAATGAGCTTGCCCAAGGCTGCTGCTTCTAACATGCTCAGCGCTAGCCAACAGCACAGCCCCAAAGCTCCAACCAGCCAAAGAAGTCTCCGAAAGCGAGGCCCCCAGCAGGATGCCGTGCAGGTGCCCATCTCCTTGCTTTTGGGTTTAATCCTGACAGAAACCAAAGACTTGAAGAACAGAGAAAGAGCCTGTCTTTCTCACAACCCTCCACCAATGCCGCGCTGAGCTCTGGGACAAGGTTTCAACTGGTCTGAGTCTGAGGTAGTGTTAGGACAAGCTGCTTTTATGGGTACAGTCATGTGACTTAGCAGTCACCTGAGCCAGGGGTTGGACTGACATCTTCTTATCAAAGCTGTGCACCTGAATAACACTAATAAAACTAACGGCAGGGGCGCCTGGCTGGCTCAGTCAGTGAAGTGTGTGACTCTTGATCTTGGGGTCACTGAGTTTGAGCTCCATGTTGGGTATAGAGAGTACTTAAATAATACATCTTTTAAAAAAATTGAAAAAACAAAACAAAACAAAAACTAATGGCAGCTAGCACTGTCTACGCCAGTCATTGCTTTAAGCACATGAATTAGGCTTTTCTTTTCTTCTTCTTTTTTTTTTTTTTTTTTAAGATTTGAGAGAGAGAGCATGAAGGGAGGAGATGGGGGCAGGGGAGAGGGAGAAGCTGACTCCCTGCTGAGCAGGGAGCCCAATGAAAACACGGGGCTCCCTGGACCCCGAGATCATGATCTGGGCCAAAGGCAGCCGCTTAACCGACTGAGCCACCCAGGCGCCCCTCTATTAGGCTTTTCTTATCCGCACTGTGACGCTAGGGAGTTAGGTGCTCTTGGTCCCATTTTACACATGGGAGAACCAAAGCACAAAGTAAATCACCCAAGACCACAATGTCTGTTCAGCCAGTGGCAGAGCTGGGATGCAAAGCAGGCGGGTCTAGCCTGGAGTGCAGGAGCACCTGTACCTCACCACAACAGTACAGATGTCTCTCATTCCATGTCCATATGGTGCAACTGACGGAGTATCTGCCAAAGGGACCACGATTTCCCTTGAAGTCATCATGAATCACTTTTTTTTTTTTTAAAGATTTTTATTTATTTATTTGACAGAGAGAGAGAGATCACAAGTAGGCAGAGAGACAGGCAGAGAGAGAGAGAGAGAGAGAGGAGGAAGCAGGCTTCCTGCCGAGCAGAGAGCCCGATGCGGGGCTCGATCCCAGGACCCTGGGATCATGACCCGAGCCGAAGGCAGAGGCTTTAACCTACTGAGCCACCCAGGCGCCCCCATCATGAATCACTTTTTAAAGGATCTAAGTTTTAGGACACTGAGTCACAGTGAATTTCAGCCTAAAGATTTAAAAGCAGGTTAAGCCTCAGCCATTAGAAAACCAACCAACCCGACCAGAGCCCTCTAACTTTCTGGAATATCCATCAGGTAAAACATGCAAAATGTTAAATGCTACTTGAATGTAACTTCATTGCTTTAATAAAATTATGAACTGATTACAGAGAAATGAGGACCAAAAAGGAGTAAAAATCACCTGAAATCAAGCTCCTTGGAGGCATCTGTTACCTTCTGGAGGCGCATTCAGAAAGAAGTCCGTGTATTTAATAAGCAAACAGAACGAGCCCTAAAAGGGAGCTCCCTCTTCACTGACCTCATTTGGGTACGAGAAAGCCCTGCAGGGTGGCGGTTAAGAACCCAGAATCCGGACTCAAACGGGCCTGGATCTGAACGCTAACTTGTAAACTTGGGCCAGTTACTTAACCTCAGTCTCAGGTTCCTGATCAGTAAAATGGGGATAACAGCATCTTTGTTAGGATTCTTCCAGGGCTTAAAAGGGAATGGAAGTAAGACATTAAGTTTAGTGCAAGGTCATCCTGAACATCCAATGTGTCACATTGCTACTTTTTCAGAGAGCATCCATTCAAACACTTCTCTGTGCCAAGGGCAGACATTATCCTGTGTTGACACAGATTTACACCAACATGAACACCTGCACAGCATTCCGTTTTACAAGCACGATAAACCGCTTATGTAGCCCCCTACTTAGGGGCTACTTAGGTCTTTGGTGGCATTTTGGTAATATGGTAATTCCATCAATTCAAAGATCCCTCTTTTCACACAGTTTAACATCTCTGAAACGCATCTTACAAATAGCATTTCACAATTTAAAGGCAGTAGTTTCTTTTCTAGGTGGTACATACATTAATTGAAGTAAATATCCGATGTCTACATTTTTAAGAATTTTTTTTCAGTGCTCCAAGATTCACTGTTTACGCACCACACCCAGTGCTCCATGCAATACGTACCCTCCTTAATACCCACCACCAGGCTCACCCAATCCCTCCCTTCCTCCCCTCCAAAACTCTCAGTTTGTTTCTCAGAGTCCACAGTCTCTCATGGTTTGTCTCCCCCTCTGATTTCCCCCAACTCACTTCTCTCCATCTCCCAATGTCCTCCATGTTATTCCCTATGCTCCACTAGTAAGCGAAATCGTATGATAATGGACTTTGTTTGACTTATTTCACTCAGCATAACCTCCTCCAGTCCCTGATGTCTACATTTTTTAAAACTTGAGAATTTTCTTAGAATAAATTTTTAGGGGTGCCTGGATGGAGGCTCAGTTGGTTAAATGGCTGCCTTTAGCTCGGGTCATGATTGCAGGGTCCCCGGATCAAGCCCCAAATCGGGCTCCCTACTTGGTGTGGAGCCTTTCTCCTTCTCCCCGACTTGTGCTCTCTAGCTCTCTCAAATAAATAAATAAAATCTTTTTTAAAAATAACATTTTAAAAGTAGAATTGCTGGCCCATTTTACGTTCTGATACACGTCACCACGCCACCATGCGGAAAGACCGTGTTATTAGTACAACCTCCACTGGCAGAAAGTGACAAGAGTCCATTTCTCCACATCCTGGCCAACACAGGGTGGGGTCGATCTTTATCACTCCTGCTCATCTGACAGGCAGAATGATCTCATCTTACCCATTTCTTTCACTGTTGAACTCAATTTACTTTAGATATGACGTCCAGTAAGTCACTCAGTAGAAGGAGTACCACTGACCGGCTGCTCCTGCCTGGCAGGTGAGCGAAGCAGGATCGCTCCCATCTCTGGTTTCCTCACATCTGACGTTAAGGGGAGCAGGAACGTACTGTGGGGGGCATCGTAGCCAGACCTAAGATCAAGCCCAGCTGTGCCGCTTACTACACGTGCCAACCTGAGCAAATTCCTGGTTTGTCTGTTTCTACAGCCGTAGGATGAGGCTAAGGAGGGCCAACCTTTCATGACGCGAATGAGAAATACTGCAGAACTCTGTGGCATAGTAAACACTCCACAAATGGCAGCTATTCGAGGATGACTGCAACCACAATGGCGTAAGAGGTGAGAACTGAAAGATCCCCCGAGGAACACTACACTTCCGTACTCATTTCTTTCTCCAACAGGGATGACCGGTCTTCAGCCAGGCCCCTGAAAGGAGTCTTGTACGGGAACTGAAAGCTCCTTTTTAGCACCTATTTGGAAACAGTCCATTCAGATGACAGGGGGAGAAATGAATACAGCGAAAGGCAAACAAATTATTTGTTCTAAGAGAACTCAAACCATCCTCATTCATAAAGATTATATACAAATTTTGGGTTTAGTCAAAATCAGCAAGAATGGTTGTGGTTTTTTTAATTTTTAAATTTTTTAATAAACATATAATGTATTATTAGCCCCAGGGGTACAGGTCTGTGCATCGCCAGGTTTACACACTTCGCAGCACTTACCATAGCACACTCCCCAATGTCCATAACCCCACCACCCTCTCCCGACCCCCCTGCCCCCAGCCACCCTCAGTTTGTTTTGTGACATGAAGAGTCTCTTATGGTTTGTCTCCCTCCCGATCCCATCTTGTTTCATTTATTCTTTTCCTACCCCCCAAACCCCCCACATTGCATCTCCACTTCCTCATATCAGGGAGATCATATGATAGTTGTCTTTCTCCAATTGACTTATTTCACTAAGCATGATATACCCTCTAGTTCCATCCACGTCATCGCAAATGGCAAGATTTCATTTCTTTTGATGGCTGCATAGTATTCCATTGTATATACATACCACATCTTCTTTATCCATTCATCTGTTGATGGACATCTAGGCTCTTTCCATAGGTTGGCTATTGTGGACATTGCTGCTGTAAACATTCGGGTGCACATGCCCCTTCGGATCACCACATTTGTATCTTTAGAGTAAATACCCAGTAGTGCAATTGCTGGGTCATAGGGTAGCTCTATTTTCAACATTTTGAGGAACCTCCATGCTGTTTTCCAGAGTGGTTGCACCAGCTTTCATTCCCACCAACAGTGCAGGAGTTCCCCTTTCTCCGCATCCTCGCCAGCATCTGTCATTTCCTAACTTGTTAATTTCAGCCAAGGAACGGTTTTTGTTTTTAAGCTTTTATTTATCGGGGTGCCTGGGTGGCTCACTGGGTTGGGCCTCTGCCTTCGGCTCAGATCATGATCCCAAGGGATCAAGCTCCCCATTGGGCTCTCTACTTAGCGGGGAGCCTGCTTCCCCCGCCCCCTCTGCCTGCCTCTCTGCCTACTTGTGATCTCTCTCTCTCTCTCTCTGTCAAATAAATAAAAATAAAATCTTAAAAAAAAAAAGATTTCATTTATTTCAAAGAGAGAGAGAGAAAGCAAGCGAGGGCACAAGCAGAGTGGGAGGCCTAGAGAAGCAGGCTCCCCACTGAGCAGGGGGCTCAGCACAAGGCTTGATCCCAGTACCCTGGGATCACAACCTGAGCCAAGGGCAGATGTTTAACTGACTAAGCCATCCAGGCACCCCAAGAATTCTTATCAATAAGCAGAGAAATGCTACCAAGTACAATGAATCTGAAATCATGGAAAAAACAACAACAACAACAACAACAACAAAACCATACCAACCCCATTTTTAGGTTTAATCATTCGAACACCTGAAAGGAGACTCCTGGACCCAAATTCAGGGCTTCCGGCTGCTATAAAAACTATCACCCATCAAACCCCAGTTCCGATTCCTGGCTCTCAAGAACATACTCAGTAGGCATTCATTTCTCAGTGACACAGATTTATTCCAATGTCCCCAGCTGACAAGCAGAAATCCCCTTATTTTTCCATTCACTCAGCATCCCTCAACACCCTCCCCACCCCCATCCTTCATTCTTAGTCTCTAGCACCTATGTGGGCACTAGTCTCATAGCTGGCCGGCTCACTGTGACCTCACAGGCTGGGCCTCCAGGTTTCCCTCCTAGCCCAGAACACTTCCATCATCAGCTAAAAGCCTACAGAGGCTTCTAAAGGGTAAGATCGAATTCGTACTGGTTTTTCTTATCTCACTCCAATTCTACTTTCTTTTCCACCATGGCACAGTCTCCCAACCCCATTCTAGTGTTCCTATCTCAAACACAACAAGCACCCCCTGTTCCCTCCCATCCCTCTGGCGAGGTCCAGTTCAAGTCACACTCCCTCCACACAGCACTTTCCAATGTCAGCTCTTACCAGTCGCCACCCTCCCTACATTACAGTGTGTGATACAACTCAGCATCTCATGAAATACCAGTTCCTCAGTAAGTAGTAATCGTTGTGATCTTGGATGGATCATTAACCTCTACAGGCCATTTCCTCAACTAAAAAATAATAAAAATCAAAATTAAGAGATTTTAAAAGGTCTTCTCCTGTTCTAAAAATCGTCTAATTTTGTATACTGCCATATTCTGTTTCACATACTAATTTCACTTCTCTTATTTGATTTTAAAGTTCCTCAAGGGAGAAAGTATTTCTTTCCCAACTCTCAAAGCAACTTATCCCAGGATGTGGCTCAAGGAGATGCTCAGTAAATGTGATATTAAAACAGGTCATCAGCACCGAGATAGAAAGCTTCAAAGAGCCAAGTGTGAACCCAAGACCTATTTCTTTTCTTTTCTCTCTCTCTCTTTTTTTTAAAAAATATTTTATTTATTTGACAGAGGCAGTGAGAGAGTGAATACAAGCAGGGGGAGCGAGAAAGGGAGAAACAGGCTTCCCACCAAGCAGGGAGCCTGATGTGGTGGCTCGATTCCAGGACCCTGGGATCAGGACCTGAGCCAAAGGCAGAGGCTTAACGACACCCAGGCACCCTAAGATTTTTAAGTAATCTCTAACCCAACGTGGGGCCCAAATTCATAACCCCGAGATCAAGAGTAGAACGCTCCACCAAACGAGCCAGCCAGGCACCCCTCAAGACCTATTTTTAAAGCAGTATTGAAAAGTGATAAAGGTAGTTAGTGCCAGACAAGTAGAAGACACCAAGATGATCCACTGTTGGTTCTTTTCTAGAATTAAAGGTCTGCCTTGATAGAACATAAGCTGCTGGCTTGAACGCCATGAACACAAGTGTGAGAGCTCAAAATGGTCTCTCTCTATTTTTTTTAAAAAGATTTTATTTATTTGAGAGAGAGAGAGAGATCACAAGTAGGCAGAGAAGCAGGCAGAGAGAGAGGGGGAAGCAGGCTCCCCGCCGAGAAGAGAGCCCAATTAGGGGGCCTGATCCCAGGACCCTGAGATCATGACCTGAGCCGAAGGCAGAGGCTTAACCCACCGAGCCACCCAGGCACCCCTCAAAATGGTCTCTTAATTTGCACACAGCTCTGTCTGAAGTGTGGGTACGTAAGTCTCTGAACAGCAGACGCGACTTTTAGGTAAGCTCGGATATACTGTGTGATCTAGGGGAGAGAATTCAGAGGCCTTGTCTGGTGGAGAACCCCTGGGACTATCTGAAGCCTTCGGGGCGACGGCAGGGAAAGGGAGTTCATTTGGCCACGCAGGGCTGAAACCTCCAACAAAAAGCAATTCCTTCCATTCTGTGCCCCAACACCCTTCTCCTCCCCTCCAAAAAACGCGTGCTTTTGTAAGACGAACAGTAACAAAGGCAGATATACCAAAGCATTTAGTTCTATTTTAGGCTTCCAGGAAAATGTTTTTATTTTTCTCTCTTTTCAGGGCAGCACAAGTCAATGTGTAGATGGAAAGCAAGCAAGCGGCCTGCTGGAGGATGGGGTCCACATTAACCAGAATTAACCAGGAGCTCGAGGACAGTGAGAGGAGTAAATCCCTGAGAACTCCAGTCAGAGGTAGAGGCCCAAGCCCCTTGCCACTCCATTACCTTCAAATAAAACGTATTTAGTACCCACGTGTATATGCCCCCCCTTATGGAGAGAGCAGATAGAAGCTCTATCTCAATCAAGTCAAACTGGTCAATGCTATTCCAGCCACTTCTAAACATGTTTTGGCTCACAGCTAACATCCTAAAGAGCTATCAAATCAAATCAAAGCCCCTCAAATGAAATCAGTTACTCCTTGAATAATCAAATGAAGGAAACACTGCTTTTTGAAATAACAGCTCTTAAGACAAAGCAATATCCCTCCTTCTCAATCGGCTGTTTCACAGAATTTCGAGACAAAGGGCAACTACTGTATTGTCACTTTTTTTTTTTCCTTTTTTTTTGGAGTAAAGCCACAAGATTACTAATAAACAGCTAACGGTCACCATTCAAAAGTAATAATGACATTATGACTTCATATGCCAGTTATCTACCAAATTGGAAAGAACCAAATATATGCATTTTTCTCTCCCCAAAGAAAATCTGGAAGTAAATGTAAGCATTCTGACTCACTTTCTCTCCCATCAGAACAATTTCTGGGGGAATGTTAAACAGTATCATCTTCCCTAATTATAGGATGGGAGAGAAGGGTTTCACACTTGTTCAAGAGTTTACAATTTAAGTTGGGAGAACTTATGAGATGCTCATGGTCTAGGTCTAGGATACACTTCAGTGCCTGAAAACTATTAAAAATAGACCTCAAATCCGTATTTTCGTTTTGTTGCTTTAGTGCTACATACATAATGGAATAAACTTAGAGAAAAATATGAACTACCGGGCTTCCAGATTCAAGTTTCTTGGGTAAGCTCGATGGAGAAACCCAAGTTTGCATTGTGGGGAAAAAAAAATTGTTCCTGCTGGGTTTCTGCAGAGGCTATAGACATGAGCAGCTGATCTTTTTTAAAATCCCATTACAGCTAACCCACAGTGCTGCATTAGTTTCAGGTACACAATATTTGAGTAGCCAATCTTAGGATGGTACCACGACTGTTTATCTGCTAAAAACAGTCATCACCTACGGAAACGTCAAATTACTCCTCTGTACGTCCATGATAGAGTAATTTAACAGTCTAAGCTCTCTCCTTTGCTGACTTCTAGCTAAGAAAAGAGAAACCGAAAACGTCTGTTACTCTAAAATCTAGAGCCAGCTCTGTCTGCTTTCTGACACTTCGGTGCTGACTTTGAGAATATGCTCGGGGAGCTTGGCATCACAAGGACAGCTCTGAAAAAAACACTTTCCTTCCCCTTAAAGGACTCTTCAAAATTGCCTTCTAAGAAGCACAACCTACATGTCTAACATCAAGACACTTTGGGGTGGAACTCTGTGCCTCAGGCAAGGAGAGCAAAGTAGTAACTACCCACAGGTTGGCAGGACTCAAAAAAGTGGGGAAAAAAATCAGCAGTCTTTTTATAGGGGACCACATTTCTACATTTCCACGTTCTTCCTCTTTGTAAAATATTAATAATTTCACTCAGGGGTAGTAAACAAATGTGTGGCAAACTCCCAACCATCAGAAAAATGTCAGAACTTGAGAGGCAGCGAACCCGGGATATGCAAATGCTAAACTTCAGGATCTCCTGTAGAGCTGACACATTATTCGATAACACCCACCCTTGTAAAAATAAATTACATATCCAAAAGGGCAGGCTGCTGCCGTCAATTGGGTAAACAACATAATTACCATGTGCCAGGTGGAAAGCGAATCCTCATGTAAATAGTTTGGGCTCGGAATGAGCTGCAAACTGGAAAGCAGCTTATTTTTAAACTGTCAGCAGGTTTCTTTTGTGCAATTAGACTGTAATACAGGGTAATTGCTCAAGTTTCTTTTCAGAAAATCGCCATCTGACTCGTACAACAGCAAGACAAACCTAAGGATTTAGGACTCCACTAGTTTTTTTCACCAAGAATTAAAAGACACTGAGGTTCTTTAATGAGTTCTGGCATATACTTCTAACCACCTCTCCAACTAGCCTCAGGTTCCGGACTGCAAAAATCTCTTGACTGGGTAAAGTAAGACTAATTGAGTGCTTTTACATAAATAGTTCAAGTTTAAGTCTTAACAACAACAATAAGGACAAAAACCCTTCCCCTCATACACTTCTTTGCTACAATCATGCTGCTTTGACTTTCCCTGAATTACCAACCAACAAGCAAACAGAAATACTAGAGGCATTCACACAAAGGCAGTTAAAGACCATACATCAGCCCAGCCCTCGTAAGTCATATTTAATATTCCACTCAGCATCTGTGTCAGCTATCCGGAGCCTACCCCACGGTAAATGGGAAAAGTGGGCACCAAGAAAGGACGGGCTCGGCTTCTTTTGTGTTTTCAGGGCAAACGAAGGTAGATGAGTACAACAGGAGGCCATCTCAGCATTTGCGTGGCATCACACTTACCTTGAGGATGTCCCCCCTTTTGAAGCTCAGCTCGTCGTCAGCAGTAGCTTTGAAGTCATATTTGGCGATGGCTTCCATTCTGAGTGCTGCTCAGGGCTCAGCAGCCTGAAGCCGGGGGAAGGGAGTCTTCCCTGCCGAAGCCACCCAGCACTCTGGGCTCGGCCTCGCCGCTCTCCCGGGACTCGCTCGTGCACTCCGGGGCACACAATGCCACCCTGAATCACAAGAGGGATGGGTGAGAGAAGTGGCCAGCACCGAAGGCAGCCCCGCCCTGCCGATCGGCCCGCTGCCCCAGCCCCCACGCCCCCTGGCTCTGCCCGGCTCGACCCGCCTCCCTCGCTCGCAGGCAGAAGCCCCGATCGCCTCCTTCCTCTTCGCAGTCTCAGCCCCCAGGCGACTGACAGGCCCGCCGGCCAATGGCGGCCGCCGCTCGAGCTATTCCCGAACACACTTCCTCTTCCTTCCCGCTGGGTGTGCGCGGTGTGCAGGAACCGGCTGGAGCCCCGCTCAGTCTCCGCCTTTCCTCCCTCGCCCCTTATGCTCCGCTCCTCCGGCTGGAGATGCAGTCCACTCCAAGAAAGGCCTCGCCCTGGGGATGGACCCCGCTTTTCTCAGTGGCACGGGCCCATCTCCTTCCTTTCTCCCTGCCAAGCTTTCTGGCTTTCTGAAAATGCTGGGTCCCCTCCCCAGTCCAAAGCAAGCAATTCCGGCTCTGGTCCTGAGCTGCTTGACTGTTCTCAGAAACTAACCCTTGGTCTGCTCCTAGGAAAGCAGGAGAAGGTGAACCTCGGAACTCCGTTCTTAAATCCAATTTGCTGTTCTGAGCAAGGCAGCTCCCCTCTGCTACTGCCAAACTGCTCAGCAAGCTCAGGTAACCAGAAAAAGGAGATCCGGCCGCATCAGAGCCTTTTGTGGGTGAAGACCTGCTCTTGCCTAAGACACCCTTCTCCCCTGAACACCCCCAAGGCTTTGGAGTCCCAACAGCCCTTGAAATAGATGTCCAAGGTCCAGCATTTCCAGAAGCATCCTCCACATTATTTCCAAACTCCCTAGGGAGCAAAGCTGAAGGCCTAACTACACTTGAAAGGAATCCCTTTTTCAGAATCTGAGCTGCCAGATGCCTTATCTGGGGATGAAAGGGCAGGGAGATGGTGCCAGTAAATCAAACAGAAGCCTCTCACAGTCACCCTGACAACAGCTGCTCTTCTCAGAGCCAGAGGGGTTCTAAAATGAGCCAAACTGCATTTTGCAGGTAAAGATTCTGTAATAACCTTTACTGTACTACGTGATGTGGAACGGTGGGCATTCAGTCTCCAGCCACAGACATGGACGTAATCTAGACCTCTGCCTAAGGAAAGGAAAATAAAGCCCCATTCTCGTTTTCAGTTCGTGTTTTCATACAGGCTAAATAAAAGCAGAAAACAACACTGACAGTGGCAGAACGGGGACAGATTATTTATAGTGACACCCTTCTTGGATAATTACCACCTAGCAGAAAGCTCATCTGAGGGGCACGGGTGATTATTATTCTTTTGTTCTAAAGTTAACAACTGGGGCATTAATCAAGCATAGCTGCAAATGGACTAAGCAGTAAGCCAGCTGGGAATATTAAGATTAGAAGGAAATGAGTGTTACCAAGGAGGGAAGAAATCACCTGGTAATAAAAAGTCCTTCAGGGACGCCTGGGTGGCACAGTGGGTTAAGCCTCTGCCTTCGGCTCAGGTCATGATCTCGGGGTCCTGGGATCGAGCCCCTAGTCAGACTCTCTGCTAGGCAGGGGGCCTGCTCCCCCCCCCACCTTCTTGTGATCTCTGTCAAATAAATAAATAAAATCTAAAAAAAAAAAAAAAGTCCTTCAGTCAAATTCTGAAAGCCACACATTCTACCGCAGGGAAATTAATCAACCAAACCAACGTTTATTCTATCAGGCCATACCTATGATATTCCATGTGGGGCTGGCTCTAAAAGAGGGAAGACAGAGCGCTAGCAAATATATATATATATATATATATATATATATATATATATATATATATATATATCTATATATCTGTCTTTTTTTATGTTTGTTTTTTTTTTTAAAGATTTTATTTACTTATTTGACAGACAGAGATCACAAGTAGGCAGAGAGGCAGGCAGAGACAGGAAGGGAAGCAGGCTACCTGCTGAGCAGAAAGCCCGATCCCAAGACCCTGAGATCACGGCCTGAGCCAAAGGGAGAGGCTTTAGCCCACTGAACCACCCAGGTGCCCCTCATTTTAAGTTTTAAGTGATCTCTACACCCAACATGGGACTCAAACTCACAACCCCAAGATCAAGTCCCATATTTTCTCAACTGAGCCAGCCAGGGACCCCTCAGAGTATTTATTTTTGTGTGTCCTTAAACACCCTTTATTTATTCTCTCTGTAGTTGCTTTTTTTTTTTTTTGGTCAAACTAATCCATGTATATAATTTTGAAAGTCACTGCTTTTAAAAGGTTTATTTTTAAAAAAAGGGCAGTTCCCCACCCCAACACCTACCAGCAATCACCCTCAATTTTGTCTTTTGCTTTGTATTTACTTCCAGTATTTCTAAACAATATTCTTTTATTGCTGTTTCTTAGTTTATTCCAGCCATGATCTATTGCTTGCGAGACGTTCACCCCTGCCAGCATCCCCTTGCCCATCCAGTAATACCATGAATTCCGGTTTAAGCAGTTCACATTACAAAATATTCTTCACTGCTGATTTAAATATATTACAAGCAACTTTCCTTTCTGGTACAATCCTTTACTTCTCCCTGGCATTAATAACTGCTTTCCCTTTTCTGCCTACTTTCCAATGCGTGTACCTATTTTATTGTGCTACAAATGTTCCAAGATCTTTGCTACATGCCTGTCAATACTTTCAATATTTTCTATCTGACCAGGTAATTTATTTTAATTGGTGTCCAGGGCTGATTGTTGGGACTATGTTTCAATGGTAGGAAGCTGAATTGAGCAGATCTAACAAGGATAAGGAGTTCCATATTTGAAAAACAGAAATCATTAAATCAGAAACTCAAAAGCGTTGTCATAGTCAAGGTAGTATGTTGTAACAGGGAACAAACTTCTAAGTCATTCGGGATTTCAGACAACTACAGTGTAACTAAACAGAAACGGCATAAAAACCAAGACGGTTTTCAACACTGGGTTTTCCTGTGACCGAACTCATCTACCACAGGATTCCTAGAAAAAAGCATAAACAGACTAACACTCTTGAAAACCATGTTTCACATAACTATGGCTTCATGAGATACAGTTTGAGAGAAATGAAAACCAGGCATAATCAATACTTCCGTGGTTGTGCCGAATAAAACTAAGCAGCTCATGGAGAAAACCTGAAGGGCTCCACTTACGAGGCTAGCCGCTGAAAGAGCACACAGGCTAAAGGAATTCAGAAGGGTGTGTTTCATTAGAGGCAAAAACAAAAACAAAAAAACCCACTCACAACTCTAAAAACAACCAAACAAACAAACAAAAAAGCCCCAACAACATACCCACAAAAAAACTATCATACACAACACTAATAACTAAAAGAAGAAAACTGAAACTGGACGCAATGTATAATGATTTTAACAGAGAAGATGGGTTGAGAGTACATTTGACACTGAACTCTAATGAGAATGGTTAAGCTGTTCCAGCACACACCCTGCAGCCCATCACAAGCAACAAATTTTATTTTATTTATTTATTTTTTAAAAAGATTTCATTTATATATTTGACAGAGATCACAAGTAGGCAGAGAGGCAGGAAAAGAGAGAGGGGGAAGCAGGCTCCCTGCTGATCAGAGAGACTGATGCAGGGCTCGATACCAGGACTCTGGAATCATGACCTGAGCCAAAGGCAGAGGCTTTAACCCACTGAGCCACCCAGGCGCCCCCACGAGCAACAAATTTTAAGAACACAAGTGCAGGAGCCCCTGCAGTGGGTTTAGCGTCTACCTTCGACTCAGGTCCTGATCTCAGGGTCCTGAGATCAAGCCCCACATCAGGCTCCCTACTCCTGGGGGGCCTGCTTCTCCCTCTCCCTCTGCCTGTTGCTCCCCCTGCTTGTGCTCTCTCTCTCTGTCCGGTGAATAAATAAAATCTTAAAAACAAAAACAAAAACAAAAAACCCTAAGTGCAGCCTGAATTGTTCATGGCAAGCAATGTGCATTGAATCCTCAAATGCAGTCCCCTAAGGATACTTGTAGGACTTTATTTTCTTTCTTCCATTTAACTCTCTTCTTCCCCAAATTCACAGAACATAAAATACACAACAATCACTGGGCAATACAGCTTAGTGTTTGCATGGTCTCTAAAAGCAGGCTGACCGGGGTTCAAGTAATGACCTTGATGCTTACCAGCTATAATTCTGGGTAAGTCTTTTAAATGAGTCCCATTTCTTACCAGTAAAATGGGGATAGTATCACCTACTTTATAAGATTCATTCATTATTAGGTAATACAGATAATACAGATGAAGTGGTTTGAACAGGGCCCAACATTAAGTTACTCAAAATAAGTTAAAATGTGATTCTACTTAAAACATAAGATGTTCAAGGATGCCTGGGTGGCTCAGTCGACTGGGCCCTGCCTTTGGCTCAGGTCATGATCCCAGGGTCCTGGGATCGAGTCCCACATAGGTCTCCTTGCTCGGCAGGGAGCCTGCTTCTCTCTCAGCCTCTGCCTGCCTCTCTGCCTGCTTGTGTGCACTCTCATCTCTCTCTCTCTCTCTGACAAATAAATAAAGAAATAAAATCTTTAAAAAAAAGGTTCAATTTCACTGTTAAAAACTGCAAATTAAAACAATGAGATTTCCTTCACCTAACTGGCAAATTTTATTTGTCAGAAAGAGAGAGAAAGCACACAAGCAGGCAGAGAGGCAGGCAGAGGCGGAGAGAGAGGCAGGCTCCCTGCTGAGCAAGAAGCCCGAGGCGGGACTCGATCCCAGGACCCTGGGATCATGGCCCCAGCCGAAGGCAGCGGCTTAACCCACTGAGCCACCCAGGCATCCCCTAACTGGCAAATTTTTTTAAAGGTTTATAGTATTTAGCCTCTCCAATACTTTGGGTGAACATACTCTGATTCTTTTTTTTTTTTTTTTAAATCTTTTTTTTTTAAAGATTTTATTTATTTATTTGACAGAGAGAGATCACAAGTAGACAGAGAGGCAGGCAGAGAGAGAGAGAGGGAGGCAGGCTCCCTGCTGAGCAGAGAGCCCGATGCGGGACTCGATCCCAGGACCCTGAGATCATGACCTGAGCTGAAGGCAGCGGCTTAACCCACTGAGCCACCCAGGCGCCCTGATTCTTTATCCAATGTTCACCCATTTAACATTTTGAGCAGCCACTATATGCCTGACTGACCATGTGCTTGATACTGTGTTATAACAAACCCATCACAAAGGCCACACTGTAGTAGGGAATTAATCAGTTCAATTTTTCTGGAAAGTAATTTTATAGTATACTCTACTATAGTAATTTTATGTTGACAATTTAAAAATAGATATCCTTGAACAAGCAATTTAATTCCTAGATTTATCTCACTGAAATAATGACAAATACCATGTGTCACATACATATATACCTGATCAATATCCCTGAGAGCATCTATGGAATAGCTACGTAAATATCAAGAGATACTATCAAGTTAAAAACAAAAATGCAGAAAATTAGTTTATCCCATTTCCATAAAGCAAAATAGTATTTATCAAATGTGTGCTAAAGAAAAAACCCAGAATGTTAACCAAGGTTATCTCTAGGAGCAAGACGACAAAATATTTTTACTTTCTCTTTTTTTTTTTAAGATTTTATTTATTTATTTAGGAGAGGGAGTCAGTGAGAGAAAGAGAGAGAACACAAGGTGGGGGCGAGGGGAGGAGAAGCAGACTCCCCACTGAGCAGGGAGCTCCCTGGGATCATGACCTGAGCCAAAGGCAGACACTTAACCAACTGAGCCACCCAGGCGCCCCAGTATTTTTACTTTCTGCACTACACACCTCAACTGTATTTTCATCACTACGGTCAAACACCAAAAAATCTTACTGGCACTCTGGAGTCAGACCTGAATTCAACAGGCCCATTACCACTAGACGGGTGACACTGGAGAAATAACCTACATTCCCTAAATCCTACTTTCCCTCAGCTGGAAAATGAGGATAATAACGCATCTACAGCAGGGGACATTTTGATGATTAAAAGAGATAGCGCATGTAAGGCCTCGGAGTGGAGTAAAGGCCGTGGAGTCTCTGGCACAAAGTTGTAAGAGGTACCAACTGGCTGGCATCACCAACATCTTTCCAAGTACCAGTCCGTATGTTCCTGCACTGTCCATCTTCTTCCATCTACATACAAACTCAGAAGCGCTTTCTGGTAGGCAAATTAACAGCCCTATTAAATATAAACTTTAAAATTAAATTGCTCCACATCAGAGTCCTAACAATGCTCAAATACTTACACATATAAAGACTAATCACATCTATCGTCACTTATTCTATTAGGCTTTTAAATATTTACTCTGTACATACAGAAAGCATAACTTAAGTTGACTAATTTAAAGCCACATTCCAGCCTCATGATTTTACAGCTGCATTCTGTAACAACAGTTTTGGCCTTTGGACCAGCTGCATCAAAATCGTCCCATTCAGGGGCGCCTGGGTGGCTCAGTGGGTTAAAGCTTCTGCCTTAGGCTCAGGTCATGATCCCAGGGGTCCTGGGATGGAGCCCCACATCGGGGGCTCTCTGCTCAGTGGGGAGCCTCCTTTCCTCCCACCCCCACCCCCGCCTGCCTCTCTGCCTACTTGTGATCTCTGTCAAATAAATAAACGGAATCTTTAAAAAAAAAAAAAAAAGTCCCATTCAGAGACTGATTCACCATGGGGTGCCTTCTGGAGTTCTGCAATGTAGTGGCCTTAGGCCCAGAGCCTGATTTAAAATAAGATTCACAGGTAATTCTTACGCATGCTAACCCTGAAGAATCACTGATGTACTAGAAGGGTGCCTTAAGCAGATTTTAAACTTTGCATTCCAGAGGATGCACTACAATATCGTTGCGTAAGATGAAAATAATGCATCCTCACTTGGCTCAACAAGGAAAAAGCCAATTTTGACAAATAAAACCAAGGGCTCTCAAGAGTCTTTCAGTAGTGCCAGAAAGTTCTTCTGAATTAAGCAAGTAACTATTAATTTCTCTCAGGAGAGCACGGTGGGTCTCTTTTCTGTATTACTTAATTTCTCCAAAATCTATTACTCTTCTGTTCTAGTTAACAATCAGAACTGCTGCCGCACAACAGGCAACATAACAGATTTTTCTCAGAAAAACTGCTAAGTACCATCAACCAGTAGTATTTAAAACCTAGCAATCCCTCAAATCTGAATACACTTGCTAAGGAAGTAAACGGCCTCAAGCATTTGAATGCTCGCTTTTAGTATCAAAGAAAGGCGATCAGAAGAATTAACTTCATTTTTTATTTTGGGAATTCAGAAAATTTTGAACCAGGGACGGAGCAATAGAACACACAGTTATTCCTTTCTACCAAAAAAACCCCAACAGCAATAACAAAGATGCCTGATTAAAAGAACCCTGGCGAAGAATAAATTCATACTGTCACAACGGGCAGGTTTTAATTAATTCACCTATGGCCTAAAATTCTATTCCCTCAAATATTTCACGTTACCTTAATTCTACTGTAATATAGGTTTATGGTTGGTTTTTGTTTTTTTTTAACATGAACCACTCCAACTAAAAGCCAAAAAAATAAGTCATACAAGCCCCCAATTGACCCAATCTTCCTTAACCAATATAAGAGAGACACAGAAAGAAAAGCATAAGCAGGCACAAAAGCAGAATGTCAAAATAAAGAGAACTAAAACACAAATAACACAAGCAAGCTACACTTGTGACTCTGTGGCAGTATTGATCACTTACGGATGAATTCAATCCTCTGAGCCTCCCAGTTCCCAGGGGGAGAACTTCAAGTCTCGCAGGGCTGACTGAAGCCCACGCTTCAAAGTGAAGGATAAAGCAGGAAAAGAGGGGATCTTCCCCGGAGAGAAAACGGAATCTTTACATGAGGGAGAAGACAAACTGCACCAAAGGGCAGAAAAATTATGTCGAAGAGGGGACAAAAAGGAGGAAGGGGAAGTAGATTAGAAAAAAAAAGGGGGGGAGGGGAGGGATGGGCAAATGACTTGCATTACACAAGTAAGTATCTAATGTCCGCAGTGAAAATAGAAGTAGAAAGGGAAGGCAACGACTGGAGAAGGATACATCGAAAGAGAGACAGGAAAGCCAAAGAGAGAACGCTAACTTCTTTCATGTGTCTTTTGGACTCTTTTCTGAGTCCACAGCACCAAACGATAGATGTCGAGTGCACTTCGGCTCCTCTGCAAACCCAACTTTTATAATGACTCCCTCAACAAGCTATATAACTCATGTGGCTTCTACGGAGAGCCTTACAGATGAAAAATGCCGGTGCTTCTCTATCCCCTCGCACTGAAATCCTTCCTCGGGGCATTCCAACCAACTGCTGCTTATTGTTCTTTACAATTATTTTTCAGAGCAGCTTCAAAAAAAAAAAAAAAAAAAAAGACATCTCGACTGGCTCCGGCAGCAAAGGTTCTAACTCAACGGTATTCATACGGTTGGTGGGTTCCCTCCCCAAATTCGGCCCAAGGACACCAGAAGATGGTGACGTGGTGGCCGTGCAGGTCGCAAGAGCATCAATCACCACATTTGCAGCCGCTGCGAATCCCCCGCCTCCCGGGCCAAGTCAGACTGACTCACAGAATGAGTACCCAGGGCTCCCGGGCTTCTCCCGACCCCTCTGCGCAAACCCTCCGGAAGAAAGCGTGAAACTTAATGAGGAGCCCCCCGCCTCCCGCCCCCAGGGTCCGGGGCTCTGCACCGAGCTAAGGGCCGGGGGAGGACGGTCCCCAGGAAGGAAGCGCCCCGAAAGGGGAAACTCCGTTCCCCGCCCCAGGCCTCGCCGTCCCGAACCCGAACCCCGGCAGCCCTGGGTAGGCTGGGCCCGGGGGGCCGACTCCCGCTGCCGAGCGAGGGGGAAGAGGCACCAGAGCAGCGCCGCCGGCCGCACTCACCGTGGCGCAGCTGCTCCGCTCCGCGCCCGGCCGGCCCCTCTGCAGCGGTGCGAGCGGCCGCCGACCGCGCTGCTGCTCCCCGAGGGCAGCGCCTGTTCCCGCCGCGGCTGCCGCCTCAGTGTTCGTCGCCGCTGCCGCCGCTACCGCCGCCGCCGCCGCCGCCCGCTCGCCGAAGCAGCACAGCCGCCTGGCTTCCGCTCCTCCTCGGGGTCCCGCGAGAACTTCCCCGCGCGGCCCCGCCCCCCCCCCCCCCCGGCCCCGCCCCCGCGAGACTTCCCCCGGCGGAAAAGGCCCAGAGCGCAAGCGCTCCTCCTGGGCTCGGGCCCCGCAGGTAGCCACCATCTAGATGCCAAGGCGCGTGCGCCAGACCGCCCCGGAGCAGGTGGCACCGACATGGCTCCGCCTCCGGGTTGCTGTAACCCTCTCTGTGCCTAGACGGGTCAATTACAGCTTAGCCCCGAAGGCGTAACTCTTCGCCACACCCTAATCACTTCCCTTCTCCTGCGGGGGGTGGGGTGCGGGAATCTCCCTCCACCCTGAAACACTCCAAATAGACGACCAGCTTTTGAAATACTTGAGAACGTGGGCCAAACTGCCGTGTTAGAGGAATTAACATATTCTTTGCTCGCTTATCTAATCAAGAGCCTACTATGTGCTAATCATAGGTATAGGTACAGGTGTTGGGTGTAGAAGGCACAATGAGGAACAGGTATCCTGGCACGCAAGGAATTCGCGGTCTGGAGGAGCGGAAGAAAAGTAAACAAACAGATGCCATATGCAATGTTAGAATTATTTGGGGGAATGCTGAGGAAGCTAAAAAAGATGGGGGGAAGGACAGCTACTCTGCCCATATTAGAACAGCCTTCCCAGAGAAGGTGATGATGACGTCTGAGCTGAGTCTTGGAGGGCGAGTAGGAGTTCACTAGACAGAGAAGTCCGGGTAAGAGCGCTCCAGGAGAAGGGAACGGCACGCACGCCCAAAGGAGCAGAGGCGGGAGAGTCCTGTTCTGTGTAATGCTAAGTAGTTCGATTCCTGTAGCGGGCGGGTGAGTACGGGGGAGCAGCAGATGAGGCTTGAAGAAGTAACTCCTATTTTTCAGTTCCAAAAGCTCTTTCTAATTAAAGAGAACAGAACGTATCTCATGGTAATGTGCTCCCTGGAAGCCAACAGAATAGTGCTGCGATGAGAATAACCAGCCGTCTGATTCTGCAGAGAAAAGAAGCCACTGAAATAAGGAAAACGAGTTGTTCTCTCACCGGGCATTTTTTGAGCACCAACTGTATTCAAGGCACTTTGCAAGGTAATAAATGAACCTACCAAAGCCTCTGCTTTCAGCAATTTGTAATTCACAGAAGAGCCGCCAGTTCTGCAAGGCAAAAGAGCGGGCCTTAAGTCCCACTGAAATGCATACAGGACCCCAGAGGAGGGAGTCAGTTACTTAGTGCTCAGGTAATCAGGGAGGACTTGGTGTTTGAACTGCAACCTGGAAGCTGGGAGGAAAGATTGACGGAATTAGCCAATATGTTAGATTGCCCAGATTTTAAGATTTGGGGTGGGGTGGGGGAAGTAATGAGAGACAAGGCCAAGATGTATGGCTTAGGGTTCATGGTCAAGTGATTAGCAACCTCTGAAGGTTTTTGAGCAGGACATGTCCAATATGTAGTAAAAATAATAAGAGGGTTATCTATTTACCACCTGAAGTGTATGGTGTTTCTAGAGGGTGGATAATAAGTATTCCCATTTACAGACTCAGAACTGAGGCTTAGAGAGCTTCCTGACATGACCCAAGAAAACCCTAGTAGACCCAAGACTTGAACCTAGGCCTATCTTGTTCTAAAATCCGTATTTTCCCCACTATGATACTTTATAATTACTTAGTAATTCTAGAATGGTGGCCAGGAAAAAAAATAGAAATGGAAGGGAAGGACTTAGCTCCTGAGCAGAGAGGAGGAGGAAGTGAGGGAAAAGTTGGATTTCTTTGTTTTGAGTGGGGAGAACAACAGAAAAGTGTGCCAGCGAAGAGGAGTACCTAACTGGGCAGGGGTGGGGTGATGCAGGGAGGAGGCAGGGAAGGAGATGATGATGTCTAGTTTTGGACATGTAGAGTTCATCGTTCTAGGAGACATGCAGGTGGAAATATCAGTATGCTGTTGAAAAGCCCAATGTATTCATTCATTCTCCCTACATCAATTGAGCATCTACTTTGTAGAGAACAGGATTACCTGTCACAGGGAGGGGAACATACCATTGGGAGTATGACATTTGCAGTAGTGGCAACTTTGGGAGCATATGGCAGGGGACCTGACCTAGCCCAGGATCAGGGAAGGCTGAAGAGGAAGGTTTGAGACTCCAGTTAGCCCAAGAGGCAAATAGTGTTCCAGGAGAGGGTGCAGCATGTACAAAGGGCAGATGGTAAGAAAGGATTCAAGGAAGCCATTTATAACTGGGATGAAGAAGAATGTGGCACGTGGGTAAGGCATTTGGAGAGGCTCCTGCAGGGCCTTTTCACACTCTCTGTCTCTAGCCAACACACACTTCACCAAAACTAAACCACTGTGGTTTCCAGAAGGTACCATAATCTTTGGAGCATCCATATCTTGGTATATGCAGTTTCTTCTGCTCAGTTGGCCTCCTGCCCCCCACTTTTTAGACACCAAAGCCAGTTTAAGGGTTTCTTCCTCAAAATTCCCACTGTACCTCAATCTCATTGCCGTCTTATTTGTTCAAAGCCTTCCTTCCCAAGTTCTACCAGCTCTCAGAGAAACAGAACCGTACCTCTGCACATTTGTAGTCCCAGCCCCCAGCACAGTGCATGGAGTGAATAAATGGACACCTAGAGAATAAATAACAGAAGTTGACTCGAGATAAAGATGTGGTCGCTTTTCTGTGCCATGTGATATTTGAAGCTAAGGAAGTGGGTGAGATCTCAGAAGAGTATAGAAGCCTAAGAGAACAGGAAAAAAAAATATGCACTTCCTTTTAAAATGCAGCATTGATAAAACAGACTCTGAGTATGTCTATGCAAAAATATATGCATATGGACCAGATTTGGAAGGGAACATTTAAAGTAAAAACAATTGTCTGGAAATGAAGCAATGGTGGGCGGTGTATTTGAAAAGGAAAAAAAAAAAGCCAACAAAACACAAAATCTTCAACATTTGTTACATTGTCTTTCCTTCAAAAAAAATTATTTTCTGCAAACAACTCAGAAACTTGAGAGAATGTTGCCCAAGATCATTCCATGTAGAGAAGAAAAAAACCAAAAAACACAAAAAAGCACTAGAGGCAATAGTTTGAATGTGTGTGGCTCATGTTAAATCACAAAAAGATACTGGAGTAAGAAGCAATTTGCAAAGTCAAAGTCACATCCTGGCATGAAAACCTGTTGTAACTGTAGCAAAACTTGCTGATAACAAACTGGCCACATCAGTCACTTCAGAATGCACAAATTAATCACCCAAAAGTCTCTCCTTTCGGTTGGGGTTTGCGAATTTTTTTTTTTTTTAGTCGTCGGAAATGGTTTCTCGCTTTGCTCTCTGTGAGTTGCGGTGCTGCCGCCTGCCGGTAATAACTGGACATTACCCTGACATTTAATGAGTCTCCAGCTCGTCTCAGGCTCATCCTCTGAGCCCACATTGCTGAGCGTGGGAAAGAATCAGACAACCAGTGACAACCTAAACTTGGTCATTGATTTTCTACTGTCACCTGCTCAGCTGATTTGGAAGTTCTCATATTAGAATTTCCTTTAGTTAAGTTGTGAGCCAAGGCTTCCGTGGCTTCTCAAGCTTTGAAGGTGACCTTGGACGTTGAGCCTACCAGGCGGACACCTAGTCCTGCGGCTTCCCTTCCTCTATCTCCTGACTCCATTTCTATCACCTAACCTGTCCACATCACCATTGTTCCTCCTTACTGAAGATCCTGCCCCACCCCCCAAATCATTCTCTACACTGCAACCACAGTGGGCTTTCTAAACTTCAAACTGAATTGGAGTCACAGATAAGGTCCGAAGTCCATAGCATATCCCCCAAAGCCCTCTGTGGCTGGCCTTTTGTTTCTATGCTTCCGAATGACCTGCAGTTTCCTGAATAACGCTACTGTTCTCTCACTTCCTCTTCCTGCCTTCTCCATCACCACCTGTCTCCTACCTGTCCTTTAATACTCAGCTCAGGTGCCACCTCCACCGGGAAGCCTCCCATGATGCGCTGGTTCCACTAATAACACCCTCCAACATATTGCATCCTCACCACATTCTTTTTTTTTTTTCCCCAGATTTTATTTATTTATTTGACAGAGAGAGAGCACAAGTAAGCAAAGCGGCAGGCAGAAGGAGAAAGAGAAGCAGGCTCTCTGCTGAGCAGGGAGCCTGATGTGGGGCTCCATCCCAGAACCCTGGAATCATGACCTGAGCCGAAGGCAGAGGCTTAACTACTGAGCCACCCAGGCACCCCCACATTCTTTTTTTTTTTTTTTTTTTTTGACACAGAGAGAGAGATCACAAGTAGGCAGAGAGGCAGGCAGAGAGAGAGGGGGGGGGTGAAGCAGGCTCCCTGCTGAGCAGAGAGCTCGGTGCGGGTGCGGGGCTCAATCCCAGGACCCTGAGATCATGACCTGAGTCGAAGGCAGAGGCTTAACCCACTGAGCCACCCAGCGCCCCCATCACCACATTCTTAGGATCATATGTTGGCCATCAACTTACTTGTCCTTCTCCCCTTTAAACTATGAGTTCTTCAAGAAGAGGTGCCACATCTTGTTTTTCTTGACTCCCCAAATAAAGCCTGACTCTAAATAATATGACCCAGCATGACAAGTGCTCCAAGAGCACGGAGACTCATTGTTAAAGGAACCTAGGAGAGAGAGAGAGATAAACTGAGGGCAGAAAGTCCAAGAAGCCTTCATGGAGGAGGTGGTAACTAAGTTGTCTTGAAGAATAGCTTGTGTTCCATTAGGTAGAATCAATGGAGGCCCCTCGAGACCAAAGAGCAAGTTTTTAAGATGGAGAAAAGGGCCAAAAGTTCTTGTTTAATGTTCTCATATTTTAATACACAGGAGAATGTATAATTATACAGATCTGGGGATCTGTGTAAATTGCAAATTCCAGTATCCCAGAAATATACAACTCATTAGGTCTGAGAAGGGCCCAGAAATACGCATTTAAGGAGTCATGCTCTACCAACTGAGGACAGTTGGTATGGAAATGGACAATGGACAATGGACAATGGACAACTGAGCTCTCTGGGTACCCCAGGAGTGTGCATTTTCAGTAAGCAGCTACAGAAATTCTTAGCCTGTTCTTTGGACCAGACTTCAAGGGACAATGTTTACTGAATAACTACGTCATGGGGATTCTGGGGTCTTCCCAGTATGTCCTAGATTATAGGAATCAGAATGTGAATTGCCATATGCCCAGAGAAACTGGGGACTCACTCTCCTGTGTACTCCCTTGGGATCTTCAGGTGCCTGTGGCTGAGAAATGCCAGTAAAGGCCATTGGTGTGGGCATTATCTGGGCGGTTGGCGCTTAGCGCCACAGTACAAATAAATAAAAAAATAAAAGCACAGATAAGCAAATGGACTCTGGTCTTAACTGCTCTCTGTAGCAATGCCAGAGTCAAGTTCAGAAGAGGCTGGCGCTCTTCTATTCCTTCTGTTAGAACACATTCTGTTCACTAAGGAGATGAAGTCAGTTCCATTTTGGCTGTGAGCTATAATGGAATTGATGCATTCAAAGGGTGGAAATTTCCCCACTGTTCCTACGCTTCCGAGAAAGAAGCATTAGCAATTTTAATACAAGGAAGGTTCTCCAATATCGGTTTATTATATTCTTTTAAAACATTCTACATAGGAGACTCTCCCTTTTCTTCTCCTTTAACATTTTCCATTTTTAAAATGTATTTGAGCCTCTGATGTCCTTTTGCTTTTTATTTTTATATCTTTTTACAGAATGAGTTTTCGCTAGGCAAATATTACATGAACCCATTATCTCGTGAAAGATGAAAATATTCAAGACAAGCTGGAGGTATTGAGCACCAGGGAAAATCTAAGGGTTTTATGTACTTTATTTCATGTAGTCCCCACAATAACTACACACAGGAGATGTTATGACTACACCTCTTTTATCGATGGGGGAAATTAAGTGTTTCCATAAGGAGGGTGTAGTCAGCCATGTCCGATGTTTCCAAAGGGGACCGGTAAGATGAAGACCGAGGCAACCTTTGATTTGGAGACTTGGTGAAATGGACAAAAAGAGTCCTGGCAGCAAGGTCAGGTGAGAGCCTTATTGGAGGGGATAAAGAAGGGCGGGAAGA
Organism: Enhydra lutris kenyoni; assembly: GCF_002288905.1. NCBI lineage: Eukaryota > Metazoa > Chordata > Mammalia > Carnivora > Mustelidae > Enhydra > Enhydra lutris. The sequence continues at coordinate 701,912 of NW_019154159.1, forward strand.
GAGACAATGTACATAAGGAAGTAAGACAGCAAGGAAGGGCACCTGTCAAAGAAGAGTTTTGCTATTCGTGCCTCTGGCCGGCTCAGTTGGTGGAGCGTACAGTTCTTGACCTCAGGGTTGTGGGTTCGAGCCCAATGTTGGTTGTAGAGATTACTTAAAAAATGAAATCTGAAAAAAAAAAAAAAAAAGCTTTTCTATAAGGCCAAGCAAAAAATAGGATTTAAGGGGCCAAGGAAGAGATTTTATTTTATTTTTTTTTAAGATTTTATTTATTTATTTGAGAGAGAGAGAGCACAAGCTGGGGGGGCATGGAAGAGGGACAAGAGGACTCCCTGCTGAGCAGGGATTCCCCCCCAACCCCGGACCTGGAGATCTTGACCCGAGCAGAATGCAGATGCTTTTATTTTTTTCCATAAGGAGAAACTAAAGCTCTATTTTTTTTTTTTTTAAGATTTTATTTATTTATTTGACAGACAGAGATCACAGGTAGGCAGAGAGGCAGAGAGAGAGAGAGGAAGGGAAGCAGGCTCCCTGCTGAGCAGAGAGCCCGATGCGGGACTCGATCCCAGGACCCTGAGATCATGACCTGAGCCGAAGGCAGCGGCTTAACCCACTGAGCCACCCAGGCGCCCCAGAATGCAGATGCTTAACCGACTGAACCACCCAGGCCCTCCCAAGGAGGGGATTTTAAATATGTGACCTGTTAGGACATGGTTTGTATGCTCAAGGGGATTATCAAGGAGAGAGGGAAACTCTGGGATGTAGGAGAGAAGAGGAAATTAGGGAGCAATGTCTCTGCAATTCCTGCCTTTTCAGACAGCAAGCAGCACAGGTGAGAACGGTACTATCTCTTTGCACAGGCAACTTCTAGTGGGGTTAGCACCTGAGGTCGGGGAGGGGAGAAGAGAGCAGGAAGTTTATTTTGGTCAGAAGGCATGAAACTGAACTTTTGGACTATGGAGGATGAAATCAATTCAGGAAACACACATTGCAGGTGCCGCTGTGGTCCCGCTGGGTTTGGTTTTGTTTCTTAAGATTTTATTTATTTATTTGAGAGAGAGAGAGAGAGAGCACGGATGGTGGGGAGAGGCAGAAGGAGAGGGAGAAGCAGACCCCTGGCCAAGCGAGGAGCCTGATGTGGGGTTTGATCCCTGGACCCCAAGACCATGACCTGAGCCAAAGGAAGAAGCTTAACCAACTGAGCCACCCAGACCCCCCCCTGGGTTTTGTGATTGTAAATTTCAAAAGAGGACACTCAGCCTGGCTGCCTGTTTTTAACCAGTTAAATCCTGCTGCCTGGTTGCAGACCCAGCGCGGGCGAAGGGCCTGATTTAGCCAGGTTGGGATTTTGCGGGGCCGATACCCCCAAGGGAGAAGACCCAGGTGTAGAGCGTGCTCGTAGGACAGGTGTTTCTATGGAGCAGGGAATCTAAGTGCGGCAGAAGAGAAAGGCGAAGGGAGGGGGCAGTGTGTGATGGGGACACAGTTTCTGTTTAGGAAGATGAAAAAGCTCTGCGTATGGGAGGTAGTGATGGTTGCACAACTGGGTGGATGCGCTTAATGTCACTGAGCTGTGCACTTTTGATGGTTAAAATGGTAAGGATTATGTATGTGCTACCACAATAAGAAGTTTTTAAAAATACACCGAATATTAGGGACGCCTGGGTGGCTCAGTGGTTAAGCGTCTGCCTTTGGTTCAGGTCATGATCCCAGGGTCCTGGGATCGAGCCCCGTGTCTCAGGCTCCCTGCTCAGCGGGAAGCCTTTTGCTCCCTCTCCCACTCCCCCTGCTTGTGTTCCCTCTCTGTGTCAAATAAATAAATAAATGAAATCTTTAAAATCCATTGAATATTAAAAACCGTAATGAGGGCGCCTGGGTGGCTCAGTGGGTTAAGCTGCTGCCTTCGGCTCAGGTCATGATCTCGGAGTCCTGGGATCGACTCCCGCATCGGGCTCTCTGCTCCGCGGGGAGCCTGCTTCCCTCCCTCTCTCTCTGCCTGCCTCTCTGCCTCCTTGTGATCTCTCTCTCTGTCAAATAAATAAATAAAATCTTAAAAAAAAAAACAAAACCGTAATGATTCCCGGCGCTGTCCCAGATAAAGTAGAATCCCCAGAGTTGGGGCCCAGACATGATTGTACTAGACTGTGGACTTGCTGAATTAGCATGTTTTTCCCCTCATTTGTTCCACAAACACGTATGGAAGGTGTATTATGAGCTAGGCACTGATGAATTTAAAAGAACCAGGTTCCTGCTCTGGGGCAACCTACAATCCTGAGGGCGGGGGTGGGGGGGTATGGGGGAGGACAAATAGGTAAACAAATAAATTTTTAACCACAATTCCAGAAGCTTGTTGCAACCATTTAAGTGAGCCTGGACTGGGTTGGTGAGTCAGAGATGTCCAGAGGGTCTGTGGGATGGGCAGGCTGGAGATCTTCACTGCCGGGAGAAACCACAGCTTGCAGTGAGGGAGCGTGGGGGCGTGTGGTTGCCCGTTGCTGCATCAGAAGGGAGAGGTGAGAAGTAATAGATGACTCCCCGGCTTGCCGCTCGAGGACAGGAGGACCAACCCAGGAGACACAGCGAAGCCAAAGCAGGATTTCAGAGGAAGAAGTGGTTCTGGGGATGCCTGGGTAGCTCAGTCGGTTGGGTGTCTGCTTTCGACTTGGGTCATGATCTCAGGGTCCTGAGATCGAGCCCCGTAGCAGGTTCCCTGTTCAGAGGGGAGCCTGCTTCTCCTTCTCTCTCTGTCCCTCCCGCTCCTTGTGCTTGCTCCCTCCACCCCCCCCCCTCAAATAAATAAATAAAATCTAAAAAAAGAAAGAAGTGGTTCTAGTGCGAGCCTTTCTGCTCAGGGACTGTGCAATCTCCGGCAGGGGATGTGACTTGTTTGTGACTTAATTTTCTTGTCTGGAAAAATGAGGGTGATGCTACAACTCAAAACAGAGCTGACATGAAAATGAAGCACAATTAGGTAATGCATTGTAAAGGTGCTGTAAAATATTTCTTTTTTTTAAGATTTTGTATTTATTTGAGAGAGATAGAGAGAGCAGGCACACGAGCAGGGGCAGAGGCAGAGGGAGAGGGAGAAGCAGACTCCCCGCTGAGCAGGGAGCCCAGCAAGGGACTCCATCCCAGGACCCTGGGGTCACGACTTTAGCCAAAGGCAGACTCCCAACCAACTGAGCCACCCAGGCGCCCCTGCAAAATGTTTCTGAATCATAAACCTTTTAACATTCACGTCTCAACGTTCCCTTTCTTCCTCTAACCTCCTATGGATCCATTTGCATACTTACTAAAAACTCATCAGGCTGTATCCTTTAGCTCTTACCTCTTGAGCGGATACACCTATATTCTCAATTTTCCAATGATCTCAAAATGATTCTTAGATAATCACCACTTTTCTCCTTTAAAGTTTTTTTTTCTTTTTTACAAAAAAATAGTTTTATTAGTGCAATGTGACATTATGGCCTCGAGCACGACAGTCTATCCTTTTCTAAGTGAGCTCCAGCATACAGTTACTGCCACAAAGCCTCTAGAAAGGAAGTATCCCGCCGTCACCCTGTAGCTGGACAGGTTACACCCCTTGATAGACAAGTGTCTTGTTCCAGTTCAGGACCCTTGCTGCCAAAGCCGGGAGGTTGGGCACATCTGAAAACCCGGTGGCTTCATGTTTTACAGAAAGTGTACTTCACAGCTTTAATTAGCAAGGGCAGTAACTTCGACTTACTCATGCTGTCAACCCTACCTGTCATCATTAACCACAGGGCAATTAGCAAAAGAAGCGGGAGGCTTCTTTTGTGACAAGGAGTCCGACGTGTGTAGCGAAATGTCTTACATAGGCTAGAATATTGGGCAACTCCCTTTGGCGGCCAGTAGAGGTCCCTCTAGACAGGCAAGAGCCTCCCTTGAGGTTGTAGCACTAATTGTAAAGGAATGCTGGGTGTTTGGCTCCAAAAATGGGTCTGACCTCGAGGCTGCCGGGACTGGCTGCTGTTGAGTGCCAGGAAATGTGGCTTGCCAGGTCCCAGCGATGGAGCATGGAGGAAATATCCAGTTGCACCGGCAATGGAAGCCCGTATTTCCCTGGCAACAAAACAGATCAGGAATGAGCAAGACTCCCCTCTCACTCTTCCTAACCCCCCAAATTTTTTGAAAAAGATTTTATGTATTATTTGACAGAGAGAGAGAGAGAAAGAGAACAAGTAGGGGGAGCTGCAGAAGGAGAGGGAGAAGCAGACTCCCCATCGATGTGGGGCTCCATCCCAGGACGGATCACAACCCAAGCCAAAGGCAGATGCTTAACCAACTGAGACACCCAGGGGGCCCCGAACCCCCAAACCTTTAACCACAAGTTTCAATCCCTCGTGGTTACGGAAGACCAGAAGTAATATTTTTTCCATTTATTTAATAAACCCCAAAGCTACACTTTTCCTGCCTTCTCGAGTGAAATACGTCTTCCATCTCCGCTAGACTGTTCTAGTTTTACGGCCTAAGGGCAGAAAGCTATGGAATTTATTCTCTCTTCTCAAACTTTTTCAGATTTCAATGGTTCAGCCGCAAGGTTTGTGGTGTCCTGCCTCTGGCAAGGATCCTCAGCGTCTGAACATTTTGTCTTAGGAGCCTAAATGTAATAACGCATGTAGTGTGTTTAAGTCAGAACCTGGCCCTCAGTAAGCTCTTAAGAAATGTCCAGCGTTATTATTATTACTGTTATTATGGCATCTGGACCATGACATTATGTTAATTGTCGGTCAGGACGGGGAGAAACAAGACTGGTTGTGGGGATCCATTGTCACCCCCAAAACCTCTCCCAAGGTGGCCAGACAACCTAAACCAGTCACTGAGAACAACTTTCCCTGCGCAGTCTGACCACACATGCCCTTTACTGGCTGTGTTTTATATGACAATACAGCTCCGGGTTTTAATTGGAAACTGGAGTCATGTCGGGTCCATTGCTCCTTGAACGCTGCTTGTTATGAACGACATAATGAGGAAGAGAACCAATTTGAACTGAGCGCCAGCTACGTTTTAGGACCCTGTGCTAGGCACTTGGCACCATTTATCTCATCCAACTAAGCTTCAGAGCCCCCAGTCATAATAACGGCAGCATGTTGTGAGGACTCATTAATAATCTTCGGGGCGCCTGGGTGGCTCAGTCCTTAAGCGTCTGCCTTCCGCTCAGGTCATGATCTCAGGGTCCTGGGATCGAGCCCCGCATCAGGCTCTCTGCTCAGCGGGAAGCCTGCTTCTCCCTCTCCCACTCCCCCTGCTTGTGTTCCCTCTCTCACTGTGTCTCTCCCTGTCAAATAAATAAACAAAATCTTTAAAATAAAATAATGTACATTTTCTTGCTTTCTTTAGGCTCACTTTATCTGAAAAATAAGATAGGATTGCTTGTTAATTAATTCTAATGCTTTTTGCTTTTCCAGTTTCTCCCCCTTCCCCCTCCTTGTCCTGGTCCTCCTCCTCCTCCTTCTGTGTGGGGCTGACTGTTCTATGAGACTTAACCCTGTCATAAAACGCAGGGAAATTTACTGATGCCGTCTCTGTTCTCCTACTCTGAGCTCCAAAGAAATAAAGTGACTCGCTTCTAAGTCTTGCTGGCAGCCTTTCTGGGGCTAGGAATCAAGCCCTGAGCTCCTGAGTCTAGGGCTCTGCTCAAGAATCCAGTCCCAAGTTAACGCGAGCATTTGGGCTTTAGGAAAAGGAAATTTCTGTAAACACCATCGTGAGCTCAGATCAATAAAAATACCAGAATTGCCTAGAGGCCAGAAGGGAACGTCTTTATTCACTCACTCTGATACTCAGGAATGTCCAGTGGAGAATATCTTTTCGTGTTTTATAAAAGTGAGCTTGTATACACACAGGCTGAATATGGATCAGGCGGGCGCCTGGCTCCCAAGGCTCGTCGGATGCCTGCGAGAAATGACAGTAAGAGATGCCGTATCAGGGGTCCTTCCGGATGGTCTGTTCAGGGAAGGCTCTTTGTGAGCCTCTGGCCTGGTTCTGGGGTCATGAACAGGAGACCAAGCAGACCTGAACCTCAGGAGCCACTGAGGGGTTCGAAACTAAATGTACATGGAAGAAGAAAGACCTTGGACGGGCTTTCATTTAGCGTTAGAAGGACTAAAAAAGCTCGTCAGTGTCTTCAAGCATGCGGAAGGTGATCACCACCACTTTCCCTGATTACTGGATACCGGACGCATTCCAGCGCCGTGCACTCGAGTTCGATCCAAGTGGGGACTTTCTGACGTTGGATTAAGAGCTGGAATGTGTTCCCGAGATCACAGAGTGTCCTTCAATTGCGGTGATTAAATACCCATTTGCAGGGGCGCCTGGGTGGCTCAGTGGGTTAAAGCCTCTGCCTTCAGCTCAGGTCATGATCTCAGGGTCCTGGGATTGAGCCCCGCATCGGGCTCTCTGCTCAGCGGGGAGCCTGCTTCCTCCTCTCTCTCTGCCTGCCTCTGCCTGCTTGTGATCTCTGTCAGATAAATAAATGGAATCTTTAAAAAAATTTATTAAAAAAAATACCCATTTGCTCGACGGAAGATTGATGGCAAGTGAGTGAGCTCTCTTCGCTCTATATATACACTCAGTCACACGGTGAACCGCGCGGCAATGGACGGCCCTGTTTATCCCATGAACAGGTGCATCTTAGGTCTCGGGCAGGTTTAAATTTACCAAGTCGATCGTGGATAAATATAAGATCTGTGGGTTTTATGGAATAAGACAATGGACTCCAGCAGCCCAGGAAGAGAATGCAGGAAGGGATCCCTGCTCATCTCACACGGCCTCTGCTCGCTGTCGTCTCTGGCCTGTCCTGGGGACCCTCCAGCAGCTGAGGGCGAAGCTATGTGACCTCAAGTATGTCTGCCCAGGGGGAAAGCAGAGAACCTAAACCCCGCGGGAATGTCGGCAATGTGGGCTTGGCAAATGGGGAATGTCGGGAATGATCCGCAGTGCAGAGTTCAGATCTCACAGTGTGACTTTGCCCTGCCCCGGCATCCTCCGACACGAAGGAAGGGCTCTTGGCCTCGGGAGCTATGAATCCTGCTGCGGAATCATATCACCTTTCTGAGCCTGCATGTCTTATTATAAGAGTCTGGTCCAGGCTGCAGAGAACTAGCTTTACTGTCAAAATACTCCCTAAATTCGGGATCCAACACGACCGTCCAGACAACTGTCTTTATTATCAAGCTGTCCTGCCTGATGTCTAGCAAGCCATCCCACCGCAGTGCTCACCAAAACAAATCTCCCTCGCATGGGGCGCCTGGCTGGCCAGTTGGTGGAACGTGTGACTCTTGATCTTGGGGTTGTGAGTTCAAGCCCCACACTGGGTGTAGAGATTACTTAAAAAATTAAAAATAAAAATCTCAGGGGGCACCTGGGTGGTTCAGTTGGTTAAACATCTGACTCTTGGTTTCAGCTCAGAGTTGTGAGTACAAGCCCTGCGTCGGGCTCCACAACACGGAGCCTACCTTTAAAAAAAAAAAAATCTTGAAAACAAAACCAAAAAAGCCCCGAATTTTCCTTCACGAGTAACTTTTTCAATAATGAAATTTTCTGGGAGGATACTCTGGAAACTTGTATATTAGCTTCCCCGAGGGAGGTGGCCTGGGAATAAGGGGATGGAGCTGGGAATGGACCTATTTCTCACTGTAACCTTTCATTTTCTTTGGATTATTTACGTTGCTTGTATTACCTATTCAAAAATAAATGTGATCAGGTGGCTCAGTTGGTTAAGCCACTGCCTTGGGCTTGGGTCATGATCCCGGAGTCCTGGGATTGAGTCCCACATCGGGCTCCCAGCTCTTCGGGGAGTCTGCTTCTCCCTCTGACCTTCTCCCTTCTCATGCTCTCTCTCTCTCTCTCAAATAAATAAATAAATAAATAATCTTTAAAAAATTTTTAAAAAATGTGATCAGGGCACCTGGGTGGCTCAGTGGGATAAGCGTCTGCCTTCAGCTCAGGTTATGATCTCAGGGTCCTGGGATCAAGCCCCCCACCCTGCTCAGCAGGAAGCCTGCTTCTCCCTCTCCCTCTGCCTGCCACTCCCCCTGCTTGTGTTCTCTCCATCTTTTTAATTTTTTTTATTTTTTATTTTTTTTAAAGATTTTTTTTAAATTTATTTATTTGACAGACAGATCACAAGTAGGCAGAGAGGCAGGCAGAGAGAGAGGAGGAAGCAGGCTCCCCGCTGAGCAGAGAGCCCGATGCGGGGCTCGATCCCAGGACCCTGAGATCATGACCTGAGCCGAAGGCAGAGGCTTTAACCCACTGAGCCACCCAGGCGCCCCTCTCCATCTTTTTTAAACAAATAAATAAAATCTTAAAAAAAAAATAAATGTGATCACTTTTTTTTTTTTAACGTAAGGTTTGTAAAATTCTGTGTGGCATTTAACTTGGCTCCTTCTCTTCCAAAGCAGGCTTTTTCCCTTTCTCACTCAGCTCCCCATTTCACTGAGAGTCCCAACAGCCACACGGACCTTGAACTGAGCACTTACTATGTGCTGGGTGCCGTGCTTAGCATCTCCTGCCCATTGCCTCACGGTCTCATTTAGCAAGCCAACCAGAAAGTTCCATGGTTTTCCAACTTTTAGGGATGAGGAAACCGGGGCTTAGATGGGTCCCAGAACCAGGAAGTGTTTATCTCGTTCTGCCCCACACAATCCTCAAACTTTCTGTCTCAGGAGCAGTTAGAACACTGAAGGGCTGAGTGCATCGAAGATACTAAGAACTTTCTCACAAATCCCCTTGTCAGCCAAACCCTTAAAAGGCACAAGCATGAGGAAAAACATTTAAGGCCTATCCTTTGCCTGATAGCAAAGCTGGGCTTTTCAGTACTTGTGCCTTTCCACGTAGGGCACAGAGCATTCTGTGCAATGACTGACTAGCCGGCTTATCAAAGTGTGAGGCCTCTGATCCCCCACAACCAAATTCCGAGCAAGGGTCCTCTCAGAGGGACGTGTGGTAAGCGGCATTCAGATGGAAAAGGGGACACTTTTGGTTTGCGTTAGAGGACACCGCCAACAGATACACCAGCTCTATTTCTGGCTTAAGGGGGGAAAGCTCTGGGGCTCAGAGCAAAGCTGTGGGAATCTTAGAGGCCCCATGAAAGGACAAGCCCCTGCATTACTGGCAGTTTCTATGGACACAAGAAGAAAGGACAGGATCGCAATGAAAAATAAGTAAGCAGCCAGCAATGCGAGACGAGGCTGCGGAAGGCCAGGTGGGATGACAGCTGATAATCCATCACAGGCTCTCATGAAGGCCTTGTCGCCCAAAGATAGAAAAAGGGTTTTATAAACAGCCACCGATTATTTTAACTTTTTGTGGTTAAAATCAAGGCAGGGATCTGGTCATCATCCGTAAATAAACCCGACTTCCTTCGTGTGGCTCATTCACTCAGAAGGGGGAATTGTGATCTACGTGATACACTCTGCAGTTCAAATCATCTTCACATACATTTTCTCACGGGATCAGGCAGGGGTCTTGGAGTCCAAGCTCTGTCTCCATACCTACCCCCCAGCAAGCAACCACCCGAGGGACCTGCGGCACGCTGCCTTTGACTAGCAGTCCCCTGGGACGCAGCAGCCAGCAAGGTCCTAGGTCTGCAGTTTCTACGGTCCAGTATTTGGGGACATACACTTGCTTTTAAACAACGAGGCTCACAGTGATTCAGTGTTGGCACAGGAACAAAGCTTGAGAGAGGGGTGCCTGGGTGGCTCAGTTGGTTAAGCGTCTGCCTTGGCCTCAGGTCATGATGGGAGGGTCCTGGGATGGAGCCCCATGTCATTGGGCTCCCTGCTCGGGGGGAGCCTCCTTCTCCCCCCCCCTCTGCTCCCCCCTAGCCCCAGCTCATGCTCCCTCTTTCTTGCTCTCTCTCTCTCAAATAATAAATAAATAAAACCTTAAAGAAAAAAAAAACTTAAGAGATTTCTCCCACCTTCCTTTTCAAAGTTTGCATTTATGACGTTCTTGAAATTAACCACTCGCTAGTAGAAGCCACCACTGGAGAGAACCACGTGGCTGAGAAGCACTGGGGATAGACTCAGCCTGAGCCATGAGACGTGTTTTTCCCCTAGTGCTCAGTATCTCTGTAGGACAAATCCGAACAGGATGCGGCCTCCAGATTATGCAAGACTGACTGCCCTAATTCCAATGACATGATCCTGGGAGTCTGACTTGCAATCAATAGTTAAGACTTCTAGAAAAGATAAGAGCTAAGGGTAGGCCATGACTGATGGAGGCTTTGTAGGAGAAAGCAAACTTTTCCATAGAGTGGCATTTTAAACCTTTTTCAAAAGTTCATTATTTTCCCCCAAAAGAGAAAAAGTAAATGGAATTCAAATTTTTCTTGATGATGGAAATTAAAGATTAAGAAATAAGATTTTGTTGGGCCTAATTGAGCTTTAAAGGCTCACAGTTATGTCTGATTTTTTTTTTTCATCTTCCAAGAACCAATTTCCTCTTTTCCCCTTTAGTGGCAATATTACCCCCATTGAGAATGCATTGGGAAGAGGAAATTCAAATGCTTATCTTTTAGGAACATATTTTTCTTCCTAGATGGCCAGTTATGCATTACTCTTAACTAGAAAATTATGACCTATATCAAGCAACTAGTATTACAATGCTGACTAGAAAATAAACTCTGTGGTGTGTGTGTTTTTTTTTAATTTTTTTAATTTTAATTTTTTTTTTCAAAGATTTTATTTATTTATTTGACAGAGAGATCACAAGCAGGCAGAGAGGCAGGCAGAGAGAGAGGAGGAAGCAGGCTCCCCTAGAGAGCAGAGAGCCTGATGCGGGGCTCGATCCCAGGACTCTGAGATCATGACCCGAGCCGAAGGCAGCGGCTTAACCCACTGAGCAACCCAGGCGCCCCTAATTTTAATTTTTTTTTTTTTTTTATTTGACAGGCAGATCACAAGTAGGCACAGAGGCAGGCAGAGAGAGGAGGAAGCAGGCTCACTGCTGAACGGAAAGCCCGATGTGGGGCTCAGTCCCTGGACCCTGAGATCGTGACCTGAGCCGAAGGCAGAGGCTTAACCCACTGAGCCACCCAGGTGTCCCTGTGGTGTGTTTTTTGTTTGAGCTAACTTCTTACCTTCCTTCCTTCTTTCTCTCTCTCCATCTTTCTTTCTCTCCCTCCTTCCCTCTTTCTTTCTTTCTTCCTTTCTTTCATGTTCTCTCTCTCTTTCTTTCTTTCCTTTCTTTTTTTTTAAAGATTTTATTTATTTATTTGACAGACAGAGATCACAAGTAGGCAGAGAGGCAGCAGAGAGAGAGAGGGAAGCAGGCTCCCTGCTGAGCAGAGAGCCCGATGCGGGGCTCGATCCCAGGACCCTGAGATCATGACCTGAGCCAAAGGCAGAGGCTTAACCCACTTAGCCACCCAGGCACCCCTTTCTTTCCTTCCTTCCTTCCTTCCTTCCCCTAATCAGGTATATTTGATGAAAATCAGTTTTTCAGTTCTCAAATCTGCTGCCTACAGATGGACAGCTTTGGCCAAATTGCAACTCTCCACCCCTGGCATAACCGGGAACAGCCTGGCGGTTTATCAAGGATGAAGAAAAGAAAGCTGCATACTGGACCTTCAGGTTAACTCGGATTTTCCCTTCTAGTCTAGAAGCTGGAAGGGCATATTAGAGTCGGCTGGGATCCCCAAGGGTGTGTGCTGCAGACAACCACTCCCTGTTGACGTGCCCCCTCCCCTGGAAAACTCAGCTTAAGGTTTCCCACTAAGGGAAGGGTGTGATGACTGCCAAGCTTAGGGCTTATTTTCAGCTTCGACCCACAGCCTGAGCAAACCTTTGTGTGATTAATTTATTTATTGTGTGATCCTGAGCAAAACCACTTAGCCTGGTGGTCCTACTTTTCGGCCTTCGGGAAGACAGATATGATCTTACTGACGGCAGCCCGTCTCATGGAGATGTCCTTGGCAGAAGGGAAGTCATCAGTAAAAAGCCCTGCGAGGACCCCAAGGAAAGGCAGGGAGTTAATTCAAGGCTTTATTTTTTTTTTTTTAAAGATTTTATTTATTTATTTGACAGAGAGAGAGAGAGAGATCACAAGTAGGCAGAGAGAGGAGGAAGCAGGCTCCCCGCTGAGCAGAGAGCCCGATGCGGGCCTCGATCCCAGGACCCTGAGATCATGACCTGAGCCGAAGGCAGAGGCTTTAACCCACTGAGCCACCCAGGCGCCCAATTCAAGGCTTTATTATGGGAAGCGCAAACAGCTCTGAACTTCCGACCAGTAAAGACGTTCAGGGATTACTGAAGTTCGTTGTGTACCGAACAACACAGTAACCACACCCATGATGAAATCAAAACAAAACCAAGGCAACAACCTGTGTTGGTTGGCCTTTACACCCAAGACGAGCCACTCAGCAACAGGGCTGTCTTCTGAGCCCCAGCAGAATGTTTTCCCAGGGAGGCTCCTGTGTTTATTAGCTGACATGGGTCGCAGGGCCATTACTGCGCCAGCAGGCCCCTGAGGCTGCCCCCTGAGGTGGGGAAGATGGCCATGCAGAAAGACAGGTGACAGCTCAGGTATCTGACATCACCAACCTGGGAAGGGACTGTCAGGAGCTGAGCAGAGAAATGGGAAGGGGAAGTGTCAGGGGGTGCCCTCAGGCGAGTCCCGAAGCCATCGCCCCTCAGACCATTCTGTTCCTCCTCCGAGGCTTGCTGGTCATGCTGATTCCATAGCGAACTTCCACCCCGTCTGCACATCCTGCTCCTGGAAGCTGAGGCAAGCTCCCTGAGGGAGAAAGACCCGCCACTCTGAGTGGACGCAGCCGCCTCACTCCTGAGGGGCTGGTAAGGGTGTGTGAGCACGCACTGAAGGGCTGGGAAACGTATTGATGAGATTTCTGTTACACCTGATCCCCAAAAGGTCTGATTTTTAAAAATAGAAATATCCTATGCTTCCATATTGACAGCACATTACAGACACTAACCTGTACCCTTGCAAATTTCTGCCTTTGGTCAGAAAGGACCATGGATGAAAAGGTGCAGGAAAACAGACAGACTCATTTCTCCCTTTAAAAAAGGAAGTGGCATCAGCCTTGTCGGGGAATGATCTAACATAAGGAATCCATAACTGACAAGTTTTTCCTCCGGGGACATTCTCTGTCATTCTCAGAGGCGACCCCCTCAACTCTTGGGTTTTAGGTCGACCAGAAGGCCAGGCAGGTGTCCACTGTATTAAGAATCTCAAGACTGATGTAAATAGCAAACCCATCATTTGGTTCATAGTCTCCTTCACTATAGGAGGCTACACAGGGAGGCATTTAAGAAACTTGTCTCTGTTAACTAAATTGAATTTAAATTAAAAAAAAAAAAAATCTGGGGCACCTGGGTGGCTCAATGGTTAAGCATCCAACTCTTGATTTCTGCTCAGGTCGTGATCTCTGGGTCCTGGGATCAAACTCCAGGCTCAGTGTGGGGGGGTCCATTTCTCCTCCCCCTTTCCCCTCCCCCTGCTTGTGCATTCTCTCTCTAGGTCTCTTTCTCTCTCGAATAAATAAATAAAATAATTAAAAAAAAAAAACACTGCAAGAAAGAAAGAAAGGAAGGAAGGAAAGAAGAAAGAAGGAAAGGAAGAAACTTGTCTCTGTATCTCATGTGACCCAGCAGTTTCACTCTTAGGTAATACCTACAAGAAATGAAAACACCCACACAAAAACTTATGCACAAACCATCACAGCAGCATTGTTCATAATAGCCAAAGAAAGTGGAAGCAACTCAGATGTCCATCAATAAACAAATGGATAAATAAAATGTGGTCTCTCCAAATAATAGAATATTATTAGTAATTAAAGGGAACGAAGGGGCGCCTGGGTGGCTTACTAGGTTGAGTATCTCATTCTTGATCTCAGCTCAGATCTTGATCTCAGGGTGGTGAGTTCAGGCCCTACGTTGGACTCCATACTGGATGTGGAGCCTACTTAAATAAAATAAAATAAAATACAAATAAAAGGAATGATATACACACATGTATTATGACGTGGATGACCTTGGAAACATTGTGCTAAGTGAAAAAGCTGGTCACAAAAATCCCATATTGTACGATTCCATTTATACGAAATGTCCAGAATAGACAGTCTATAAAGATAGAAAGTAGATTAGTGGTTGCCTGAGGCCAGGGGCGGAGGTGGGGGAAAAATCCCCAGGGCTGTTAGGGAGGATAGGATCTCTTTTTTGGTTCCCAAAAATGTTTTATAATTGGTTGTTGTGCGGGTTGTGCAATTCTGTGAATATACTAAAAGGCATTGAATGATATACTTTAAATGGGTGAATGTATGATACATGAATGATATCTCAATAAAGCTATCAAAAAGAAAGGAAGGAAGGAAGAAAGAAAAAAAAAAGAAAGAGAGAGAACCTTGCCTCTGGAGGCAGAGGGCCTGGCTTGAATCCTGTTCTACAAATTATTAGCTGTGTGCCTTGTGGCAAGTTACTTGGACCCTCTGGGCCTCGTCTTTCTCACCTCTGAAGTGGGAATGGTTGTCTTTATCTCATCATAGGGTTATTGTGACTTACGCAAAGCATTTAGAACAGTGCAGAGGACATAGGAAACCCCACATAAAGGTTAACGATGACTGACATTGTTATTGGTCACATGTGTCTCCCAGGACACCCCTAGCTGGTTGGGAGGTACTCAGGAGACTGAATCACAAGGAGGCTTGGAAGGGTGCTTGGGTGGCTCAGTGGGTTAAAGCCTCTGCCTTCCGCTCAGGTCATGATCCCGGGGTCCTGGGATCGAGTCCCACATCAGGCTCTCTGCTCAGCGGGGAGCCTGCCTCCCCCCCTCTCTCTGCCTGCCTCTCTGCCTACTTGTGATCTCTGTCTGTCAAATAAATAAATAAAATCTTGAAAAAAAAAAAGAAGAAGGATGCTTGGAAAGCATGAAGTCAGAAGCGGGTGGGAATTCTTGTGGGAAGCAGACTTGGGAAAGCCGTCATTCATTCGCTCGTCAAAGTCCTATGAACGGGGGCCAGGTGCTGTGCTAAGTTCTGAGAAGACAGGAGCGATCAAAATCGATAGGATTTCCTGTTCACAGGGCCATTCAGGGAGTTCCAGCTGGGGAGTGACTCGCTCTCACTTGTGTCGGAGAAGGTGTCCAGGCTACTGTGCAGAGACCAGGCAGAGGGGAGCTGGAGAAGAAGCAGGGGCCTAGTTCAGCGTCAGCCATGGCAGCGGGAGAGCAGGCGTTTGGTAAGAGCCCGCCCTGGGGTGGGACAGTGGGTAGTGAGAGAAGGGGTCAGATCAGGGCTGTGATTTGGAGTTAGAGCCCATGGGACTTGCTGAGAGTTGAATTTGGGTCGTGAAGAATGGGAAGGAGTTACACCTGCCGCTTACGGCAAAGGGGAGGGCTAAGAGAAGGAAGTTGTTGAAGGGAGAGGCCATGAGCTTGTTTTGGATGTTTTAAGTTTGGGATGGTTCTTAGACATCCAAGGGAGGTGTCAAGTAAGTGATTGGCTAAGTGCACCTGGAGTTTAGGGGAGAGACTTAGACTGATGGAAATGTGGGAGTTGTTGGAATGCACCCGGTGTTAAGGACCAGGGGCCTAGAGAAGGTCCCAGCAGAGAGGAGGGAGGTTCTCCTTCCTCCAATATCCAGACACTGATCAGAGGAGGAGACAGCATGGTGGGGGGCGGGGACTGGGAAGGGGTGAGCCGAGCCCAGAGTGGGAGAGGAACCGGAACAGAGTGGTGACCCAGAAGCCCCCGAAGGAAAAGTCTTTCCAGGAGGGTAAGGAGTGGACCCGGAGTACTGTTGGTGTTTCAGAAAGCCTGTCTTCCGGCCCTGACTGCTCACGGACAAAGAGCCCCATCCTGGTCAACCGATGTTGTCCCCCCTCAGGGTCCCTTCTGTTCCCCCCACTCCTGGCTGGACTGGTTTGAGTCAGGGATTCTCCCACAGTCCCACTAGAGTAGAGACATGAACCATCCCTCGCCCCCAAATTCTCAGTAAACCAACCACTCACACGTCACCCCTGAAGGGTTGGGGAGGGGCAGGGATTGACACTGTAGAAACAGGAACAACTTTAAAGTCCTATCAGGGAAATTTTTTTCCAGAAGGTGCCCTGCTGTTTCCACAGTTCAGGTCCCAATGCCCCTCACGTTGCTCAGCCTTTCTCTCCGCTCTTCCTTGTCCAGCTCCAAAAGTTGTTGTTGTTTTTTTTTAAAAAATGTATCTATTTATTTGAGAGAGAGTGAGCACCAGAGAGTGGGGGAGGGGCAGAGGGAGAGAATCCTCAAGCAAACACCCCTCCCACACACACACCAAGCGTGGAACCCCACACGGGGCTCAATCCCAGGACCGAGACCATGTCCCTGAGACTGTGACCTAAGCGGAAACCAAGAGTCAGACACTCAGCTGACTGAGCTGCTCAGGTGTCCCCCGGTCCAAATTTTTTTTTTAAAGATTTTCTTTATTTATTTGACAGACAAGAGATCACAAGTAGGCAGAGAGGCAGGTGGGGGGCAGCGGGGAAAGGAGGCTCCCTTTGACCAAAGAGCCCAATTTGGGGCTCAATTCCAGGACCCTGAGACCATGATCTGAGCCAAAGGCAGAGGCTTTAACCCAATGAGCCCCCAGGCGCTCCCCCAGCTCCAAGTTTTTGTTTCAATTTTCAGTGTAGAGCATTCGGCTGTGTTCTCACTGCTTTAGCACTTGCAGACCTAGGCATCTGGGGTTTCATCTTTCTTTAATATATATATTTTTTTATTTACTTGTCAGAGAGATAGAGAGAGCGAGCAAAAGCAGGGGGAGCGGCAGGCAGGAGAAGCAGACTTCCTGCTGAGCAGGGAGCCTGATGTGGGACTTGACCCCCAGATCTTGGTTGGGATCATGACCTGAGCCGAAGGCAGATGTTTAACCAACTGAGCCACCCAGGCGCCTCGTCTTTCTTTAAAACACGTACCAAGTCTTTCCTTAAACAAAGACAGTGTCCTCCCTATCATTTTTTTATGCCACCGTTAGGACACAAATGTATGGATAAACAACCACTGATAATCTTGGAGGAGCTAAGAGCAGGAGGGCATTGTCTGTGCTTCCAGAGAGCAGTAAATGTAATTGGTGAAATGGTATTTACACCTGAAGTGCTGAGAAGCAGTGCAAAAATGAGTCTGGAAGGGGGTGCCTGGGTGGCTCCGTAGATGAAACACCTGCCTTCAGCTCAGGTCATGATCCCAGAGTCCTCGGATCTAGCCCCGCATCGCATCAGGCTCCCTGCTCAGCAGGAAGCCTGCTTCTCCCTCTCCCTCTGCCTGCAGTTCCCTGTGCTTGTTTGCTCTCTCTGTCAAATGAATAAGTAAAATCTTTAAAAGAAAAAAACAAAACAATGGGACGCCTGGGTGGCTCAGTTGGTTGGACGACTGCTTTCGGCTCAGGTCATGATCCCGGAGTCCCGGGAGCAAGTCCCGCATCGGGCTCCCAGCTCCACGGGGAGTCTGCTTCTCCCTCTGACCTTCTCCTCGCTCATGCTCTCTCTCACTGCCTCTCTCTCAAATAAATAAATAAAATATTAAAACAAAAACAAAAACAAAACAAAACAATGAGTCCAGGATGCCAGACAGAGAAGTCTGGAGTTGGTGTTTGGGGAATAAAGTGCTGGAGAAGGTTCCTGGGGTTGGAGTGGGAGGTGAGAATGGCTGGCTGCCTCGGCAGCTGGCACCTGGACCCTTGCCTCTGGCTTTCTGTCTCCACGGACTCCTCTTTCTAGTTCATTTCCCACTAGTGTAGCTTTCTTCGCCCCAAACTTGTCTTTCTTTTCTTTTAAGTTTTTTATTTTAATGATTTTATTTATTTGTTTGAGAGAGAGAGAGAGAGAGCACGTGTTGGGGGCAGAGGCAGAGAGAGAGAGAGAAGCAGTCTCCCCCCTGCGCAGGGAGCCCAATGCAAGGCTCGATCCCAGAACCCCGGGATCGTGACCTGAGCCAAAGGCAGAGGCTTAACCGACTGAGCCACCTAGGCTCCCCTTTTTTTCTTTTAAGTTTTATTTATTTTGAGTTTTACTTATTTATTTATATATTTTTTAAAGATTTTATTTATTTATTTGAATGAGAGAGAGAGAGAATGAGAGGGGAGAAGGTCAGAGGGAGAAGCAAACTCCCCATGGAGCTGTGAGCCCGATGCAGGACTCGATCCCAGGACTTCGGGATCATGACCCGAGCCGAAGGCAGCTGCCCAACCAACTGAGCTACCCAGGCTGCCCCCACCCCTTTTTTTTTTAAAGATTTTTATTTATTTATTTGACAGAGATCACAAGTAGGCAGAGAGGCAGGCAGAGAGAGAGAGAGGAGGAAGCAGGCTCCCTGCTTGAGCAGAAAGCCCGATGCGGGGCTCGATCCCAGGACCCTGAGATCATGACCTGGGCCGAAGGCAGAGGCTTTAACCCACTGAGCCACCCAGGTGCCCCCCCCCCAGGCTGCCCCTTAAGTTTTATTTATTTTAAGTGCACCCCACATGGGGCTCAAACTCATGACCCTGAGATCAAGAGTCCTGTGCTTCTCCGACTGAGCCAGCCAGACTCCCCCCACCCCAGCCCCCGCAAACCCGACTCTCTATTCTTCTCTATTTAAAAGTGTTGTGGGAAGGGGTGATCGCCTTTACTTTCAGATGATTAATACTGACTTCTCAGGAAACGCTCCAACCTCCTCTAGCAGGACTTTCTGAGGCTCTCCCCCCAGGCTCTCTGATCACAACAGGCAGGCGAGGTTAGTCTCAATTCCCTTAGATAAGCCGTGAAATGTGGCTTCTATTCTGGAAGATTAAAAATGGCTGTTTGTAAGCTTGAAAAACCTAGATGTCAAGGAGCTACTGTTTAGTTATTTCTGGAAAGCAGACAAAATAGAGGCCCCCTCCTACACTGAATCCCAAAGATCAGTGAGATGACACACTGCTGGCATCATGGACATTGTGGACCGGATCCTTCCTGGTTGTGGGGTCTGTCCTGTGCATTGTAGGGCAGGTAGCAGCCTTCCTGACCTCTCTGCCCCAGGTACCAATAGCAGCCCCCGAGTTGTGACAACCAAAAATGTCTTCAGCCAGTGCTGATTGACCTTGGGGGCCAAATTACCTTGCAGATAAATTAGATATACTAAAACATACAGATTTTTATTTTATTTTAATTCAATTAATTAACATACAGTGTATTATTAGTTTCAGAGGTAGAGTTCAGTGATCCAATCGTATGTAACACCCAGAGCTCATTACATCACTTGTCCTCCCTAATGCCCATCACTCAGTTACCCCATCCCACCACCTCCCTCCCCTCCAGCAACCCTCAGTTTGTTTCCTATGATTAAGAGTCTCTTATGGTTTGTCTCCCTATCTGATGTAGTCTTGTTCTTTTTTTTCCCTCTCTTCCCCTACGCTCCTCTGTTTTGTTTCCTAAATTGCACATATGAGTCAAATCATACTGTCTTCCTCTGACTGACTTATTTCCCTTAGCATAATACCCTCTAGTCCATCTATGTTGTTGCAAATGGCAAGATTTAATTTTTTTGATGGCTGAGTCATATTCCATTGTATTTGCATATATATATACACATACCACGTCTTTTTTTGTTTTCAGAGATTTCATTTATTTATTTACTTTAGGTGGGGGCAGAGAGCAAGCATAAGCGGGGAACAGCAGACAGAGGGAGAAGCAGGACCCTTGCTGAGCAAGGAGCCCAATGTGGAGCTCGATCCCAGGACCCCGGGATCATGATCCGAGCTGAAGGCAGACACTTAACCAATTGCACCACCCATGAGTCCCTTATATCACATCTTCTTTACCCATTCATCTGTTGATGGACATCTGGGCTCTTTACATAGTTTGGCTACTGTGGACATTGCTGCTATAAACACTGGGGTGCAAGTGCCCCTTCAGATCACTATGTTTGTATCTTTAGAGTAAATACCCACTAGTGCAATTGCTGAATTGTAGGGTGACTCTACTTTCAACTTTTTAAAAAAAGATTTTATTTATCTGTCAGAAAGAGAAAGAGAGCAAGCAGAGGGAGTCGCAGGCAGTGGGAGAGGCAGGCTCCTCGCTGAGCAAGAAGCTTGAAGCGGGACTCGATCCCAGGACTCCAGGATCATGACCTGAGCCGAAGGCAGATGCTTAACTGACTGAGCCACCCAGGCATCCCCATTTTCAACTTTTTGAGGAACCTCCATACTGTTTTCCAGAGTGGCTGCACCAGCTTGCATTCCCACAACATTGTCCAAGGGTTCTCCTTTCTCCTCATCCTTGTCAACGTCTGTCGTTTCCTAACTTGTTAATTTTAGCCATCCTGATTGGTGTGAGATGGTATCTCATTCTGACTTTGATTTGTATTTCCCTGATTGATGCTAAGTGATGTTGAGCATTTTTTCATGTGTCTGTTGGCCATTTGTGTGTCTTCTTTGGAGAAATGTCTGTTCATGTCTTCTGCCCATTTCTTCATTGGATTATTTGTTCTTTGGGTGTTGAGTTCTTTATAGATTTTGGATACTAGCTCTTTATCTGATAAGACATTTGCAAATACCTTCTCCCATTCTTTCGGTTGTCTTTTGGTTCTGTTGACTTTTGCTGTGCAAAAGCTTTTTATCTTGATGGAGTCCCAATAGTTCATTTTTTCTTTTGTTTCCCTTGCCTTTGGAGATGTGTCTAGCAAGAAGTTGCTGTGGCCGAGGTCACAGAGGCTGCTGCCTGTGTTCTCCTCGAGGATTTTGATGAATTCCTGTCTCATATTTAGGTCTTTCATCCATTTTGAGTCTATTTTTGTGTATAGTATAAGAGAATGGTCCAGTTTCATTCTTCTGCACGTAACTGTCCAATTTTCCCAACACCATTTGTTGAAGAGACTGTTTTTTGCATTGGACATTCTTTCCTGCTTTGGCGAAGATTAGTTGACCATAGACCCTCGGGTCTGTTTCTGGGTTCTCTATTTTGTTCCATTGATCTGTGTGTCTGTTTTTGTGCCAATACCATACTGTCTTGATGATTACAGCTTTGTAATAGAGCTTGAAGTCCAAAATTGTGATGCCACTAGCTTTGGCTTTCTTTTTCAATATCCCTGTGGCTATTTGGGGTCTTTTCTAGTTCCATACAAGTTTTAGGATTATTTGATCCAGCTCTGTGAAAAAAGTTGATGGTATTTTGATAGGGATTGCATTGGACATATAGATTGCTCTAAGTAGCATAGGCAAATTTAAAAATATTTGTTCTTCCAATCCATGAGCATGGAACATTTTTCCATTTCTTTGTGTCTTCTTCAATTTCTTTTGTGAGTGTTCTATAGTTTTCAGAGTACAGATCTTTTGTCTCTTTGGTTAGGTTTATTCCTCGGTATCTTATGGGTTTTGGTGCAATTGTAAGTGGGATAGACTCCTTAATTTCTCTGTCTTCTGCGTCATTTTTAGTGTATACAAATGCAACTGATTTCTGTGCATTGATTTTGTATCCTGCCCCTGTGCTGAATTCTTACATGAATTCTGGCAATTTTGTGGTGGAGTCTTTTGGGTTTTCCACATAGAGTATCATGTCATCTGTGAAGAGTGAGAATTTGACTTCTTCTCTGCTGATTCAGATACCCTTTATTTATTTATTTTGTTGTTGTGGTTGCTGTCTGATTGCCGAGGCTAGGACTTCTAGTACTATTTTGCACAACAGTGGCAATAATGGACATCCCTGTCCTGTTCCTGACCTTAGAAGAAAAGCTCTCAGTTTTTCCCCATTGAGAATGATGTGAGCTTTTTGTATATGGCTTTTATGATATTGAGGTATATTCTCTCTATCCCTACACTGTGAAGAGTTTGAATCAGAAAAGATGCTGAACTTTGTCAAATGCTTTTTCTGAATCTATTGAGAGGATCGTATGGTTCTTTTATTTATGTAGTATATCACAATGATTGCTTTGTGGATGTTGAACCACACTTGCAGCCCAGGAATAAATCCCACTTGGTCATTGTGAATAATCCTTTTAATGTACTGTTGGATACTATTGGCTAGTATCTTGGTGATTTTTTAAAAATTTTTTATTAACATATAATGTATTGAGAATCTTTTTAAATTAAATTAAATTTTAAAGATTTTATTTATTTGACAGCAAGAGACACAGCCAGAGAGGGAACACAAGCAGGGGGAGTGGGAGAGGGAGAAGGAGGCTTCCTGCAGAGCAGGGAGCTTGATATGGGGCTTGATCCCAGAATCCTGGGATCATGACCTGAGCCGAAGACAGAGACGCTTAACGACTGAGCCACCCAGGTGCCCCCACCATGGCTATTTTTTGAAACAGCTTCAGAAAAATAGGTATTAATTCTTCTTTAAATGTTTGGTAGAATTCCCCTGGGAAGCCATCCGACCCCGGACTCCTGTTTGTTGGGAGATTTTGTTTCAGCTTCAATTTCCCTGCTGGTTTTGGGTCTGTTCAAGTTTTCTACTTCTTCTTGGTTCAGTTTTGATAGTTTATATGTCTGTAGGAAAGTATCTATTTCTTCTAGATTGCCTAATTTTTTGGCATATAGTTGCTCATAATATGTTACTATAATTGTATTTCTTTGGTGTTGCTTGTGATCTCTCCTCTTTCATTTATGATTTTATTTACTTGGGTCCTTTCTCTTTTCTTTTTGATAAGTCTGACTGGGGTTTTATCAATCTTATTAATTCAAAGAACCTGTTTCATTAATCTGTTCTAGTGTTCTTTTGATTTCTATTTCATTGATTTGTGCTCTAATCTGTAAATTCTCTTCTGCTGGATTTAGGCTTTATTTGCTGTTCTTTCTCCAGCTCCTTTAGGTATAAAGTTAGGTTGGGTATTTTAGAACTTTCTTGTTTCTTGAGAAAGGCTTGTATTGCTATATACTTCCTTCTTAGGACTGCCTTTGCTACATCCCAAAGGTTTTGAACAGTTGTGTTTTCCTTTTCATTTGTTTCCATGAATTTTTAAACTTTTTTTTAAAAAGATTTTAATTATTTATTTATTTCACAGAGCGATCACAAGTAGGCAGAGAGAGAGAGAGAGGGAAGCAGGCTCCCTGCCGAGCAGAGAGCCCGATGCAGGACTCGATCCCAGGACCCTGGGATCATGACCTGAGCTGAAGGCAGCAGCTTAACCCACTGAGCCACCCAGGCGCCCATGTTTCATGAATTTTTAAAATTCCTCTTTAATTTCCTGGTTGACCTTCATTCTTTAGTAGGATGCTCTTTAACCTCCATATGTTTGAGTTCTTTCCAAATTTCCTCTTGTGATTGAGTTCAAATTTCAAAGCATTGAGGTCTGAAAATATGCAGGGAATGATGCCAATCTTTTGGTACTGGTTGAGACCTGATTTGTGACCCATCATGTGATCTATTCTGGAGAATGTTTCATGCAGACTAGAGAAGAATGTGTGTTCTGTTTTGGGATGGAATGCTCTGAATATATCTGTGAACTCCATCTGGTCCAATGTGTCATTCAAAACCCTTGTTTCTTTGTTGATATTCTGCTTGCAGTGAGTGAGGTGTTAAAGTCCCCTACTATTATCATATTATCAATGTGTTTCTTTAACTGTGTTATTATTTTATATAATTGGCTGCTCCCATAGTAGGGGCATACATATTTATAATTGTTAGATCTTCTTATTGGATAGACTCTTTAATTATGATATAGTGTCCTTCCTCATCTCTTATTACAGTTTTTGGTTTAAAATCTAATTTGTCTGGGACGCCTGGGTGGCTCAGTTGGTTAAGCAGCTGCCTTCGGCTCCGGTCATGATCCCAGCATCCTGGGATCGAGTCCCACATCGGGTTCCTTGCTGGTCAGGGAACCTGCTTCTCCCTCTGCCTCTGCCTGCCATTCTGTCTGCCTGTGCTCGCTCTCTCTCCCTCTCTCTCTCTGACAAATAAATAAATAAAATCTTTAAAAATATATAAAATCTAATTTGTCTGATGTAAGGATTGTTACCCCAGTTTTATTTTGATGTCCATTAGCATGATATATGGTTTTCCACCCTTTCACTTTCAAGCTGGAGGTGGATTTGGGTCTCAAATGAGTCTCTTGCAGACAGCATATCAATGGGTCTTGCTTTTTTATCCAATCTGATACCCTGTGTCCTTTGATTGGGACATTTAGCCCATTACATTCAGAGTAACTATTGAAATATATGAGTTTAGTGTCATTGTATTATCTGGAAAGTCACTGTAAAACATACAGATTTTAAGTGTATAGTTTGAAGAGGTTTTTTTTTTTTTTTTAAGTTTATTTATTTGTTTAGTAATGTCTACACCCAACGTGGAGCTTGAGCTCATGACCCTGCGATCAAGAGTTACATGCTGTACCAGCTCAGCCAGCCAGGCCCCCTGTAGTTTCATGAGTTTTTTTTTTTTTTTTTAATTTCTTTATTTGACTGAGAGAGAGATCACTAGTAGGCAGTGGGGCGGGGCGGGGAGCAGGCTCCCCGCTGAGCAGAGAGCCCGATGCAGGGCTCCATCCCAGGACCCTGAGATCATGACCTGAGCTGAAGGCAGAGACTTTAACCTACTGAGCCACCCAGGTGCCCCATTTCATGAGTTTTGATAAATATATAAACCTATGTAACACTTACTTTGGTCAAGATACAGAACATTTCCTTCATCGCACAAATATCCTGAAGTCAGTCCTCACCCCCCAATCCCTGTCCTAGAAATTCATGTAAATGGGAGTCACACTGTGTATGATCTCTTATATCTGGCTTCTTCCCTTCAGCATACTGTCTGTGGGATTCATTCATTCATACTGTGATGGGTATTCAATGGTTCATTTATTTTTTGTTGTTCTGTGGTGCTCCCTTGTATGGACATGCCATTTGTCTATCCATTCTCCTGCAGATGATGGAGACTTTCCCCATTTGGGCTATCATGAACAAAGTCTTTGTGCACACATTCCTTGTCATCCAAAGATTTGTGTGTTTCCTAGGGAACGCAGCCAGTGGTTCATGCTGTGTTGTAAAGTCGTGCGCTCTGCTTCAGGATCACCCTTTAGCGGGGCAAATAGGTGTCAGAATTGCTTTGTTAGTTCTCCCTTGGACCATGGGAGTAACTCGAAGGGCTTAAGAAAAGGCCCTGCTCAGGGAGACATCACTTTGACTTATTGCAGATATGAAAGGAGCAGCTTCTCCTAAAAATATCACTCAGTTTAGAGGCAAAGGGTCCTGCCAGTCAAGGTGGCTGAGGGCAGTTGGAACTACCCACTAAAGAACCAAGAGCCCTTGGGGGCACCTGGCTGGCTCTGGCCCAGTCACTGGAGCACATGACTCTTGATCTTGGGGTTGAGGGTTCAAGGCCAACACTGGGTTGTAGAGATTACTTAAAATTAAAATTTTAGAGGCACCTGGCTGGCTCAGTTAGTAAGAGCATGTGATTCTTGTTCTCAGGATTGTGAGTTCAAGCCTCATGTTGGGCATGGAGCCTACTTAAAAAAAAAAATAACTGAAAGTAATATAAAAGAAGCAAACAAACAGAAGAATTGACAGCTCAGGTGATTTCACTGAGTTTCAATTTCCAGTTCTCAGCATCCCAAATGCCTGGCCCTGTCATCTGTCCCCCTCCTATGGGCCATTTCCTCATGGATTCTTCCTCCCCTGAAATCCCCCTCCAACCCTTCCCCCTGTGCTGTTGGAAGCTCTGGTTTCTTGATGAGGAAAGTTTCCATCAGTCTCAGGATCTTCAAAGGACTCTCTTGCTATCTCCTTCCTTGCCCTGAGGAGCAGCTTTCCCATAAAGAGGCCTTTTCCCCTGTAGCCTCTGAGCCGAGGGAACATGTCTTCCAAATCCAAGTACCTCGGGGTTCAGAAACAGAGCACGGTTTTCCCTGCTTTTGTGCCTGCTTCCAGACCATTCCTCTTTTTTCCTCATGAAAATTCCATTTTGAGGCTCATGCCATCTGGCCATAATCTGCGACCCCACATGTTATAGTCTGCTTGAAGTTCTACCATGACCCTGTATAGATAACCCATTCAATAGTTTAGCCTATTTTTTCCCTTAAAAAAATTGAGAGGCGACTGGGTGGCTCAGTGGGTTAAAACCTCTGCCTTCGGCTCGTGTCATGATCCCAGGGTCCTGGGATTGAGCCCTGTATTGGGCTCTCTGCTCAGCAGGGAGCCTGCCTCCCTTTCTCTCTATCTGCCTGCCTCTCTGCCTACTTGTGATCTCTGTCTGTCAAATAAATAAATAAAATCTTTTAAAAAATAATATATAAAAAATTGAGATATAATTGGTATATAACAGTGTGTACATTTTTAAAAATTTTTTTGAAAAATTTGAAAGAGGGGCCCCTGCGTGGCTCGGTGGGTTTAGCCTCTGCCTTTAGCTCAGGTCACGATCCCAGGATCCTGGGATCGAGCCCTGTGTCAGGCTCTCTGCTTAGCAGGGAGCCTGCTTCCCCCCACCCCTGCCGCCTCCCTCTCTGCCTACTTGTGATCTCTGTCAAATAAATAAATAAAATTTTTATTTTTTTTAAATTTTTAAGATTGTATTTATTTGCCAGAGAGAGAGAGAGAGAGAGAGAGAGAGAGAGAGAATGCACAAGCAGGCAGAGGCAGAGAGAGAAGCAGGCTCCCTACGGAGCAAGGAGCCTGATGCAGGACTTGATCCCAGGACCCTGGGATCATGAACTGAGCTGAAGGCAGCGGCTTAACTGACTGAGCCACTCAGGCGTCCCAATAAATAAAATTAAAAAAAAAATTTTTTTGAGAGAGAGCACAAGCAGGGGGAGCAGCAGAAGGAGAGGGAGAGGCAGGCTCCCTGCTGAGGACCCCAGGATCATGACCTGAGCCAACGGCAGATGCCTAACTGACTGAGCCACCCAGGTGCCCTAACATTGCGTAAGTTTAAGGTGTACTCGCCTACCCACAGCTTTGGGTTGTATTGTTGTAGAAAGAGATAATTAAAACAGAGAGTTGATCATTTCATGACCAGGTTGACTAGCAAGATATTGTAACAATATACATTACAATAAAAAATACTATAAAAACATACAAATTTCACCACAAGTCTCAGCATTAATAAATTTTATTATTGTAGCTAATGGAATAGGTGAGAAATGGCACCTCTGTGTCAGTTTTAATTTAATGTTCTTTGCTTATTAGTGAGCTTGAACCCTTTCCCCAAAAAACTATTTCCTAATCTTCAGTTTCTTCTTGTGTGAACTGTGTGCTCATGTTCTCTGATGCTCTGGTCCATCCTTTCAAAGAGCCTGGGAGTGCCTGGAGGTCTGTCTGGAACTTTGACACCACAGAGAAATTTAACCATTGGCAGGGTGTGGATCCCAACATTGATTTCTGGCAAGGGATTCTAATTCTGATTGAAGTGTTCAGTCAACTTAAAGGAACCTCAGCTCAGGGATCTTCAACGATCACCATTTCATCCTGCCACCTTTACTTTCTTTTTTCTTTTTTAAGATTTTATTTGAGGGGCCCCTGGGTAGCTCAGTGGGTTAAGTGTTGTCTTCGGCTCAGGTGGTGATCCCAGGGTCCTGGGATGGGCTCCCAACCCAGCAGGGAGTCTGCTTCTCCCTCTCTCTTCGCCCCTCCCCCTGCTCCTGCTTGCGTGCTCTCAAATAAGGAAATAAGATCGTTTTAAACATTTTGAGAGGATAGGGAAAAAAAGAGAGTGAGGGGTGGGAAAGAGGGGGAGGGAGAAAGACAAGTAGACTCCACGCCGAGTGCGTAGCGTGATGCGGAGCTCGATCTCAGGACCCTGAGACTGAGACCTGAGCGAAATCAAGAGTCAGATGCTCAACCCAGTGAGCCACATGGACACCCCTCATCCTGCTGCCTTTAAATGAATGGTTGGGTGTAAAGGCCAGCACCAGGAGGGGGGATGATCTGTGCAGGGGGAGGAATGTGTTCAAAATCTGTGTCAGTCCCGAGGAGTTCCTTAGGCTTTCTGACTCATGTCTCAGATCTGCATCTAGAAGACTGCGAAGTCTCGTAAACAGTCAAGAATGTTTTCTGGAGGTTGGTTTCTTCAGTGATTTGCTCTAAATTGGACATTCTGAGGCTTCAGGAGCTAAACAGAAGTACCTTGGCATGAGAACTGACACCGTATGAGGTTCAGGGTGGAGAGACCTAGGAGTCATCCCTCCTCTTCCTCCACAGATCTTACATCCCATCAATCACTACCTTTCGCCTAGTCTACCTGCTAAATATCCCTTCAGTACATCTACTTTTTTTTTTTTAAGATTTTATTTATCTGACAGAGAGAGACACAGCGAGAGAGGGAGCACAAGCAGGGGCAGAGGGAGACGGGGAAGCAGGCTTCCCACTGAGCAGGGAGCCCCACGCAGGGCTTGATCCCAGGACTCCGGGATCATGACCTGAGCTGAAGGCAGCTGCTTAACTGACTAAGCCTCCCAGGTGCCCCCCAAATGAGTAATTTAACAAGTGCCAATCAGACCATGGTACGCTATTGTTTAAAACCCTCCAAGAGAGATGCCTGACTTGCTCAGTGGGTAGAGTATGCAACTCTTGACCTCGGGGTCGTGAGTTTGAGCCCCACATCGAGGGTAGAGATTACTTACAAAAACAAAACAACCTTCTAAGAGCTTTTCAGTGCCCTTAGAATAAAACCTCAACATCTGCGATGTGTTGCAGGAGACCCCGCAGGAGCTATTATGCACCCCCCCCCCTCCCCCCCCGCCCCCCCTTCCCGCCATGCCTCCTGCTTTGTCCCCAGCACTCTGCTCTCTCCCTTCTCTGATCCGCTCATGCAGGAATCCCCTTCAATTCCTTGGTCTCCTGTCACATGCCTCCTCCCCCCTGCGGTGCCTGTTTTCATTCCTTTTGTCCGGCTAACTTGTAGTCAACCTTCAGATTTCAGCCTAAATATTACTTCTTGAGGAAAGCCTGCCCCAGCCGCCCAAGATGCCCGGAGCCCATTAGTGATGCTGGTTCGCACGCTTCTGATGATGGAATTCTTTATTTGCGTAACACCTTGTCTCGTCCATTAGAATATTAGCGACTTACAGTACGATGTCGTTGGTCAGTTTCCAAAGGGTTTTGTTCCAGGCTGATTTAACCTTTGAAAGAAGTTTCTTAATGACATTGACAAATGACAAATGACATTGAAATTTTCAGTGGCATCTCTTAAATATTCCACAGGGTCACAAAACATGAAGCAGTGGTTGTCTGTCGGCTGTCACAGCTCCGGTGAAGTCACTAGGTGTTACTACGCTGGTGAGTATAGAAGAGACATCACATTGGAGAAGGAGAAGAGCTTCTTGCTGGCAGATTCAATAGCTAAATGGCAGAGGAGTGTCACAGGGACCAGACCATTTAGTGTGGAAGAGCTCCCCTTCTCCTTCTCTTTTCCCTCGCCTGCCCCTCTCCTTTTGTTTTAAGGAGAGAACTATGAGTGCTTATACAGCTGGGGGGAAAAAGGAGCCAATAGAAAGGAGGCAAATGAAGGTGCTAGAGAAAGGATAATTGAACAGCAGCTCCGTTATTCCACAAACATTTATCAGACATCTGCAGTGTGCCAGGCACTTCGTTAATCTATAGTGACACAAAGATGAATAAGGCGCAGTCCTTGGACTCGAGGGACTCACAGGAAGAGAAATGACACGCAAACAGATAATGCTATTAACTATATGAAGCCTAGTGACAGATATGTCCAGTCTCTATACAGAATCACATGCGAAGGAATATTAGTTGGCATCTAAAAATAATCGCAAAGCAACTTCATTTTTTTTTTAAAGATTTTATTCATTTCTTTGACAGAGACAGATCACAAGTAGGCAGAGAGGCAGGCAGAGAGAGAGGAGGAAGCAGGCTCCCTGCCGAGCAGAGAGCCCGATGTGGGGCTCAATCCCAGGACCCTGAGATCATGACCTGAGCCGAAGGCAGAGGCTTTAACCCACTGAGCCACCCAGGCACCCTGCAAAGCAACTTCAAATCTCATTGCAATCTCTTGAGGAAGATGCCAAAGGGGGAATTACATAGATGATTTATAAGAAACCTTCTTCTTGGGGTGCCTGTGTGGCTCAGTGGGTTAAGTGATTGCCTTTGGCTCAGGTCATGATCCTGGAGCCCCAGGATCGAGTCCCTCATCAGCTCCCAGCTCTGCAGGGAGTCTGCTTCTCCCTCTGACCTTCTCCCCTCTTGTGCTCTCTCTCTCTCAAATAAATAAAATCTTTTAAAACAACAACAACAAAAAAACCCATCTGCTCTCATCAGCTGGAAATTCCTCTTCCTATCCAAAGTAAACCAAATTATTCAAGACTTGGCCCTTCAATCCTACCTTTTTCCTATTATTCTGATGATCTGGGAACCTAACAGGCACAGACAGAACCTTCCTTAGCAGGTGAAAGGAAAAGAAGAGACTGTGGATACTCACACATGATCATTATTGCTATTACTATTAGTATTTATGGCATGATAGATCTTCTTTATTGCAATTTTAAAATTTTTTAAAATTTTTTTTAAGATTTTATTTATTTATTTGATGGACAGAGATCACAGGCAGGCAGAGAGGCAGGCAGAGAGAGGAAGGGAAGCAGGCTCCCTGCTGAGCAGAGAGCCTGAGGCGGGGCTTGATCCCAGGACCCTGGGATCATGACTTGAGCCGAAGGCAGAGGCTTTAACCCACTGAGCCACCCAGGCGCCCCTATTGTAATTTTTTAAAAAGATTTTTATTTATTTAAGTGATCTATACACCCAATGTGGGGCTCAAACTTACAGCCCTGAGATCAAGAGTGACATGATCTCCTGACTGAGCCAGCCAGGCATTCCAGTTTTATTGTAATTTTAATTTTTAAAATATTTATTAATTATTTTTAAAAGATTTTATTTATTTGAGAGAGAGAGAGAGAGAGAGAGCACAAGCAGGGCGGCAGAGGGAGAGAAACAAGAGGTTCCACGTTGAGTGGGGAGCCTGACAGCAGGCTCGATCCCAGGACCCTGAGATCATGACCTGAGCCAAAGGTAAAAGCTCAACTAACTGAGCAACCAGGCACCCCGTTTTTATTTTTTAAAAATATTTATTTGGTGGGGGGCAGAGGGAGAGAGAGAATCTCAAGCAGACTTTCTCCTGAGCCCAGAGCCTGACTTGGGGCTTGAGGCCATGACCCCGAGATCATGACCTGAGCCAAAATCAAAAGTCAGATGCTTAATGTATTGTACTACCCAGGTGCCCCTTAAGTTGAAGTATATATATACCTATATATATTTCATATACACATATGAATTACATGTGTATATTTCATATACACATATGGATATATATAACATATATATTATATATATAATAATGAATTATTATTACTGTCTTCCTGTCAAAGACAAAAAACGATGTGGTAAGGGAAGCGATACAGTTATCTGAGGGAATGAGGAGCAAACAGAGAGGACCATCATCAAGGGTGATAGGGAGTTAGCCAGGAAGAAAGGAGGGGAGAGGCATTTCAGGCCCAGTGAACAGGATATGCCGAGGCCTGGGGATGGGAGATAGCATGTGAGGCTGAGGCGGGTGGGAGGGACTGAGGATATACAAGGGGAAAGGAAGAGGGGGTCTGTGTTTTTTGGAGGAATGTTAAGGAAGAACTAGAAGTAGGTGAGAAATCTCCACTGGAAGGCCTTGGTTTCTGCATGGAGCTTATTATTTTTTTAAAGATTTATTTATTTATTTGAGAGAGGGGGAGGGGCCGATGGTGAGGGAGAAAGAGAATCTCAGGCCAGCTCCACGGTGAGCACAGAGCCCAAAGCGAGGATCGATCCCACGACCCTGAGATCATGATCTGAGCTGAAATCAAGAGTTGACTGCTTAACTGACTGAACCACCAAGGTGCCCCTTGCCTCAAGGTTATTTTCGTGCGGAGACAGAAGAAGCTCCAGAAAAATAAAGGATTTGCTAGACAGCCATCAAGACGTGGCCACAGGGACCTCAGAGCTGCAAAAAGTCTTGCCAGCGTGAACTCAGACTAGGTGCACTGGCTTGTGTTGTCTTGATTGGATTTACTTCTTCAGCAACGTTTTATGGCCGGGGGTATGGACAGAGGGGAAGGTCAGAGGGTGGAGGACCGTAGCACAGCCTCTGAAACCGGTAGGCACAGAGTTTAAGTTTGTTGAGTCACGTCCTAAAACCCAGTGGAGCAGAGAAACGAGTGGAGTGTGGCCAGAGGCGACTGGGGTACAAGGTGGAGCAGGGCAGGATGACTATGTTACATTTGTTTACCTTCCATTGTAGCCATGGAAACCTTCGGGGATCAAGGGGAAAGACACATGGCACAGGCAATTGGCTAGTTCAATCCAGCAAACATTTACCTGGTACAGGCTCGGAGTAAGGTGCTGTGGGGTCTGTCAGGATAAGTCAGCTGCCTTTAGGGTGCTTCAGGTCTTAAAAAATAATACCGTACAAAGCATTACTTTTGTGAAGGTGGCGATGGAGACACAAAGAGACATAGCACTGCAGAGAGAGAATTTCAATGACTGAAAGCCAGGGAAGGCTTTGGGGCAGAGAGCATTGGAGGTGAATTTTCAGCATGGCCATGTATTTGAAGGTTGGCTTTATTGGTAGGTAGGAATCTTCAAAGGGTAGGAACCTTTTGGGCGAAAGTGCAGAGGTGGAGGGCCCCAGATGCACAGATTAGAGCATTTAGGAGATGGTCAATTTATGTGGCTACAGGATTAGCTTGGCCTGTGGGGAAATAGCCTGGAAACATATGTCTGAGTTGATTTATGAGGGACTTTGAATGTCCAGCAGAGAGCTCTCGAGATTTCCCTGTAGAGAGATACACCCATTTGCAAAGATAAACTGCAGATTTTTGAGTGCGGAAAGGTGACATGATTCTATCACTGTTCTAAGCACCCCTACAACTGTGGAAACATACAAGATTAGGTACCAAAATAGCTTCCTGTTCAGCTAAAAAGAGAGATTTTAATTACATAATTAAATTCATTAATAGGGGAAAGGGACTCTTCCTTCCCAGGGCCAGCCATGACCCCCTTCCGATTTTATAAACAGATTGAAAAACAAGACGCAAAAAACCAAGCCTCCAGATTTCCATCTCTGGGAAAACTGAAGTAAATACTGACACAGGCTTGTTTTGTTTTCCCAAGAGAGCTCTCCCAAGCGATTTCTCTAATTATCTAGAAAAAAAAATTTTTTTTTAAAACTTGTTTTTCCCTTTAGAGTACAGCTGAGCTGAAGGGAAAACTGAAGTATTGCCTTAGGTTCTCCAGCTTTGGTTTGGTTGCAGTATTAGTCCCTGAGGGACGCTCTCTGAGGTCTCTAAGCTAGGTGTCCCTAGACGTTTGCTCACAGCAACAAGAGGGGCGCTTAGAAGTGGGAGATACTGGCGTTCTACAAAAGGGCTGATTTTAAAAGAAAAAAGGCGGCTTGGGCGCGGTTCTATCGTTTTAGTATATACGTAGGAAAAGTAATTGAGGTGGAAGCCGTTGCCTTCGCCTCTCGTCGGGACCTCTGCACCTGAGAGCGTCAGAGCAACACACCCATGGAGGGACAGTGGGTCCCTACTCTCCTGCCCTCCTCACTCGGCCTTTAATTCCGCCAGGCTCCCAGAGGGACTGTTTCAGCTACAGCCTAGAGCGCCCCAGAGCCAATAAGAAGCCAGGACTCTCCACCCGTCTCGGACTTCCACCAATCGGCGTCCAGAACTTTAGCCTGCTAGCGGCGTCTTGGTTGTCAGAGAAGGGAGGCAAGCCCCCTTAGAGTTGCCAGCAAAGGACATGGCCGCGGCCCCTGGAGGAGGGGACGCGAAGTGAGGAGGGGGCAGGGAGGGAAGAGGACGCGGGAGAGGAAGACAGCCCCCCGGGCCCCGGTAAGTACGAGAAGGCCCGTGGCCCGAAGCAAGGGGAGCAGGGAAGCAAGGGGGCATGGGGCTTGGACTTCCACGCCCTCCGGATGCTTGGCCAAGGAGAGAGGAGTCTGGGGTCTGCACCCAAGAAATGGCCCCGGGGGAATCTCTTCGAAAGGGGAGTCAAGGAACGGGCTCTTGCCTCCAGCTCCTGGCCGCTTCCTTTCCCCAGGTGCTCACACCTGCCCTTGGGGCCTGGCTTGGCACCTTGGGGGTCCCACGTCAGATCGAAGCCTCCTGCCAACAATGAATCCCTGTCCCGAGGTTGTGATGTCTGGGCCCTGGTTCAGGGGGCTTCCAGCGCCGATGCCCAGCATACTTACGGGCCTCTGGGGTCCCGCACCCCCCGCCCCAGTTCAGACCGTTGTGCCCCTTGCGAGCTCTCAGCTGCTGCCCGGGCCCTCGTGCTGACCCTGTCCAGGCGGATGGAGCCGAAGGGCCTTAAACCTGAGCGGCGACGGTGCAGTCGGATCGCGCCCTGCCTTTTTTTTTTTTTTTTTTTTTTTCCCCTTCCGTCTTTCCACAAACGTTTAAAGACTCCTTAGAAGCAACCGTAGGAACATACTTGTCATCCTGCAAACCGACTGATGTGCTGTGCGCTGTGCCGTCCTTCCCCTGCCGCACACCCCTAAAGTCCGGTCTGGCAGCCCCTCGCGTGGCGCGGTGCGAGCCCCTGCCGGCTGCCCGGGGCCAGATGCCAGGGAAACCCTGCCCTCCTTTCATTGGTGTGGAACCACAGGCTGCCCTTCGGCGTGTTCGTCGGTTTGGTCACGTGCTGCTACATCCCACCTCTCTTCCGAGTTTTTGTGTGGCTCTAGGGGAAAAAAGGAGGGAGCTTTGTACGGAATCTAGTTTTCTGCAAGCCTGTGATTTTTGTATCAGAGGAGATCAGAGTTTTCTCATGCTTTGTCCAACACACACCGCTTTAGCCACATACTTCAGTCATCCCCGGGGTCTTCTGGGACTGGTGGAAATGGGGAGGGAGGAGTTTTCACGTTTTTATTTCAGGAAGGCGGAGAATAGCTTTTGGGAGAGGCAAAGGGGCAGGGCCAGGGTCACCTGGAGCCAGGACTGAACTCTGAAGTCCAGATTCACAAGTTTTTTGTCCACCGGATCAGTCGTTTTCTAGGTATGACTGAGAAGTCAAGTTCCTTAACTTCTCTGAGCTTCTTGTAGCGTGATCTCTTGCATTAGAGCTAGGATGTGGAGGCTCTCTGTCTCTAGGTATATATATAGCACAGGAGGCTAGCACTTACTAGGTTCTTGCATTCCTTATATGTAAGTAACCAGCATGTAGTTCCCTGGCTGGTTTCTTGTATTAATATTTATTGTGGTCTTTCTATATATTTGGGGGTGAAATGATTTCAATGATTCTCATTTGAGAGGGCAGAAAGGCAGGGAGTCAGAGCAAGGTAGCCTTTTCTTCCATTTTGGGGGGAACAATTGTAATGTTGTTGTAGTGTTATTAATGGGGGTGGGTTTTGTAAAATAACAGTGTGGAGGCAGAAAGAGCTTGAGAACCACGGAAGGAAGAAGAAATACCATTCTGGTGTGTCTTTATGGTAATCTTGGCAAAAGAAGGGCTGCCCTTAGTATTCTAAGAGGTCTATTCTAAGAGGTAGTTTACAATTTTTTAAAAAATGCAATGACACAGGTAAAAGTTCATCATCTAAAATCCAATAAAAATGGTCCTTGGAATAAAAAAGTTTGCAAATCACTCTACAAATCAGAACACATCAGAATGTAGCCTGTTATTAACCCTGGAACAGGGGCAGCAGGTTCAAATAAAATCCACAAATTCTCTGAAGTCTTATTTTAGTTGGTGTGTTAGTTTTAACTTCCTTGTTCACTGCTTCTTTTTGTTACAACTTCAAATAGAGAAACTGGTGGATACCAAGGAGCAGTTCCTTCACGAGGGAGGCGAAGTACAAACCATCCCCTTGATAATCAGCCACCAAATAATTGAGAGTTAACTGCCCTTGAACTTTCCCATCCCCTACCCTGCCCCTTGTTTTTGTGGTGACCCGACATCAGAAGATTAGACCGGGAGAGCCAGGGCTGGGCGGTGAGATGGAAGAAAACAGAAAGCCCTTCACATTTCTATTTTGAGGAGTTGCTAGGGAGTGCCAGCTCCAAGTGTTGAGAATCAGTCTTTTGGAAAGCTTAACTCCTGCTGAACTAATGAGAAGTGAAGGTCACGATCCTTTTGGTTCTTCCCCACTGCTCTTTCCCTAATGTTGGGCTTGGGAAACAGTTTCTATAGGGAAGGGGAGGGCACTCATGTAAATACTACCTACATGGGAGGCTTTCTTGAACCTTACCTGGTGAGTGGAGGATGAGCTCTTACAACCAGTCCGAGCTGGAAAGACAGCCTCGAAATCCATCGCTGGTGTCCAAGTGAGAAGGTTCTAGGTCATGGTTGCCACTTCTCCACTGGTAAATGTGTGTCAGTATTTTTTATCTTGTTATTGTGTCAGTGATGTTTCCTTGAGAGTGTCTTTCTTTACCTAGAAGCTAGCCTCCTTTAAAACTATTGTTCAAACCCTGGTTTCCAAGCCTGGATCGGTTTCTTAGTAGCACAGGTGAACTAAAGGGTAGGCCAAAGCTGTGGCAGGAATGTTTTTCTTCCGGAACTGACCCGCCAGCCAAAATGTGTGGTTTGGTGATCAGGGGTTTGTGTAATGATAAGCTTTGCCTGTGACTGCTGAGACGGTAGTAAACAGCGCTGGTCACGTGGCGCAGCAAGTAGGGTAAGGGCCGGCTTTAGAGCCGCCAGGATGCCTGCCTCAGGCTGGGCCCATCACACGCTGATTGCTTTGGGTTTCCCTAGCCCCAGAGACCCGAGTGGTGGAGGAGCCGGGGGTGCCCAAGGAAAGGAGACCCTTTCAGGGCTTCAGGCAGCCTTTGGGAAACCAGAAATCTCAGAATAATTATATGAACCCAGTTTTCTTAATTTCAGGATCCTTTTGAGAATGAGGTGCATGACAGCAATATTCCTTAGTAGGGAGGTGAACAGAAAATATTGGGAGATACTGGGAAAAGATATACACTGGAGAGAAAATCAAAGGTGTGTTTAAAAGAGCATCGATATCCTTAAAGGGGAGAATATTGTTCAGTCAGGTAAGCCAGAGCTAATGGCTTATTCAGAATCAGAAGTTAGTGATTTTTTGTTATTGTAGTAAAATACACATAACAAAAAATTGACCATTTTAACCAATTTAGTCCATTAACACTGGTGTGCAGCCATCCGTACCGATCTAGCTCCAGAACTTTTTCATCTGCCCAAACTGAAACTCTGTCCCCATTAGCACTACATCCTCATTCCCCCTCCTGTCCCCAGGGCCGCGCAACCACCATTCTACTTGTTGCCCGTGTGAGTTTGCTTACTCCAGGAACCTCAAATAAGGGGAATCCTACAACGTCTGTCCTTAGTGTAAGGTCATTAAGGTTTATCCGTGTCGTAGCAAATAGCGGCATATTCTTCCTTTTTAAGGCTGAGTAATATTCCTTTGTATGTGTGGATCACATTTTATTCATCGATTTGTCTCTGGATGGACACTTGGGTTGCTCCTGACTCTTGGCTATTGTGAATAATGCAGCTATGAACCTAAGTGTCTGCATAGGTGTTGGAGTCTCTGTTTTCACTTCATTTGGACATATATCCAGAAGTGACAGGTTGCTAACTTTCTAAAGATCCATTTGATACATTCACATGCTTTGAAAATCAAAAGGTACAAAAATAGATACAGTCCAATTTCTCCCCGCCTGCTCTTGTCCCCAGCCACTCAGTTCCAACCTAATAATTTTTTTTTTTTTTGGTGGCTTGTGCGCTTTTGGTATTAAAGAGATCTAAACCAAAGCCACTGAGATTGTCTCCTATTTTTTCTTACAGTCTTACATTTAGGTGTAGGATCCATTTTTAGTTAATTTTTGTATAGAGTGCAAGCTGTGTCTCCAAGTTCTTCTTCTTTTTTTAATCTGATGGTTCGATTTTTCCGGTGCAGTCTGTTGAAAAGACTACCTTTTCTCCACCGAACTGCCTTTGCAGCCTTCTCAAAAATCAATTGGCCATATATATCTAAATCTATTTTTGGATTTTCTATTACGGGGTCAATACCACATTGCCTTGATGACTGTAGTTTTATTAACCTTGAAGTCAGGTGGTGAAGACCTTCCAAACTTTCTTCTCTTGGGGTAGTCTGTTCTAAGTGGGACCGAGCATCTTTTTTTTTTTTTTTAAGATTTTATTTATTTATTTGACAGAGATCACAAGTAGGCAGAGAGGCAGGCAGAGAGAGAGGGGGAAGCAGGCTCCCTGCCGAGCAGAGAGCCCGATGCGGGGCTCGATCCCAGGACCCTGGGATAATGACCTGAGCCGAAGGCAGGGGCTTAACCCACTGAGCCACCCAGGCGCCCCTGGACTGAGCAACTTTTCATGTGTAGTAGCTGCTGGATTTCCTGATCTCCTTGTCTCTCAGGGTTAGAAGACATCGTAAAAGGTTATCTCTTATTTGCTACCTAATGTATTATCTCCATAATTTCCCAACCTCTGCTTGGATCCGTGCAGTGCTGGGGAACTCATTGCCCCTCAGGGCAGCCTGTTCCATTTTTGTTTTTTATACAACTCTAATCATGTAAATTCATATTGAATCCCGGTCTGCCCCCCTGGTGTAAGTCATTGATAAAAATATTGATTAGGACCCACCAAGGATGGAACCCTGAAGCTTGTTATTAACAACCTCCCTCCAGCTGAACATCAGTCCATCCGTTAGTTCCCGTTGGGCACAGCGACTCAACTGAGTACCGTCCACCCCATTGTGTTTTCGGTGGAAAGCACAGCTAATGAATATGGTGTTGGAAGGAATTAGAAGGGCAGCAAACTCCTCAGCTCGCCCTCAACCTGAACCTTGGGCACCCTCTTAGCTCTTCCTGATGCTGGTTCTGAACTTGGCAGTAGGAAGCATCCATCCCTTTGTTTCCATGGCTACTATGCTGCCTCTGTCTAGAGACTCGTCATGGCAAAAAGATTACTATAATTTTCTTCTACTTTTTCTGCTTGTAATTTCTTTCCTTCCCCCTGATCCATTCTCTACCCTCTTAAAATACTGGGACCCCCTTAGGAACCTCCAGGGACTCCCCAGGGTCACTTTGTTTTGGCCTTCATTCATCTGTGCATTTTGGTCCCTGACTCCCTGCTCAGTGTCACTTCATTTCTTCTCTCTGACTTAATTCTGCTCTAATTGAACATACTAGATCACCATCTTTTTTTTGGGGGGGGGGCTTGAACTCCCGACCCTGAGATCAAGATCTAAGCTGAGATCAAACGTCAGATGCTTAACCAACGGAGCACCCAGGTGTCCCGAAAAAACCATCTTTCAAAAAGGCTCCATGCTTTTCTTCCTTGGTGCCTTTGTTGAGATTTCTAGTTCTTGCTTTGGGTGGTTCTCCCTCTTCTCCCTCTAAAGCTTTCCTAAGTGCACTCTGTGGGCTTTGGCAGTGGCTGCTGCTGCTGCTTCTTTTTCTTCTTTTTAAGATTTTAATTATTTAAGGGCACCTGGGTGGCTCAGATGGTTAAGCATCTGCCTTTGGCTCAGGTCATGATCTCTGGGTCCTGGGATTGAGCCCCTCATCGGGCTCCCTGAGGCATTATTTCCACAGGATAAAATGCACCTACTTAAGTATACAGTTCAAAGAGTTTTGACAAATGTATCTACCCTTGTAACCAGCACCCCCAGTCAAGGTTTTGAACAAAAGACCCCTGTGCCCTTGGCAGTCTTTCCCTCCTGGTGACCCCAGGTAACCCCTCATCTGCTTATTGTCACTATGGATTAATTTTGCCTGTTCTTTTTTTTTTTTTAAAGATTTTATTTATTTATTTGAAAGACAGAGTTCACAAGTAGGCAGAGAGGCAGGCAGAGAGAGAGGAAGGGAAGCAGGTTCCCTGCTGAGCAGAGAGCCCAATGCGTGGCTCGATCCCAGGGCCGTGGGATCATGACCTGAGCTGAAGGCAGAGGCCTTAACCCACTGAGCCACCCAGGTGCCCCTAATTTTGCCTGTTCTAAGTTTTATGGAAACGGGGTCGTATGCCGTGTGCACTTTTGTGCTCCTTTCACTCACCAAATGTTTTTGAGATTCAACCACATTGTCATGTGTTTCAGTACCTCATTCCGTCTGGTTGCCGGGCAGAATTCCATTGTATGGGTATACCACAGTTCATTCACGTGTGAATGGACGCTTGGATCATTTCCAGCTTGGGGCTGTTTTGAATAAAGATGCTATGAACATTTGTATACAGTTCTTTTTGAGGAAGTATGTTTTCATTGCTGGGACATCTAGTGAGTGGATACTCTGCTTTAAGAGAACCTGCCAAAATGTCTTTCAGAGTGGGTGCACCCGTGATGTTCCCACCAGCAGTTTCTGAGCTCCTGTCCTCACCAACAGGAAATATGGTCAGTCTTTTCCATTGTAGTCATTCTGATGGGTGTGTACGGATACTGGGGGCACTTGGGTAGCTCAGTGAGTTAAGTATCCAACTCTTGATTTCGGTTCAGGTCATGATCTCAGGGTTATGGGATCAATATATTAATATAAATGTTAGGGGCACCTGGGTGGCTCAGTGGGTTAAAGCCTCTGCTTTTGGCTCGGGTCATGATCCCAGGGTCCTGGGAACAAGCCCCGAGTCGGGCTGTCTGCTTGGCGGGGAGCCTGCTTCCCTTCCTTTCTCTCTGCCTGCCTCTCTGCCTACTTGTGATCTCTGTCAAATAAATAAATAAAATCTAAATATATATATATATAAATGTTAGCATTTAACTTAATTATTTAAACATTAAATGTTAATATTAATATTGAGTCTTCCAACCCATGAACATGGCATATCTCTCCATTTATTTAGGTCTTGAATTTCTCTCAACAATGTACAGTCCTTACATATTTGTTTTTAAAAGCCTTTCCTAAGTATTTGCTGTATTTCAACATAGCATATAGGAATTTTGTATTTTGACCTTATAACTTGTAACATTGCATACTTATTTATTCTATCCCTTAGAATTTTTCCTATATGAGCTAGTCTTCTGCAAATAAAGACCCTTTTACATATTTCTTTGCAATCTCTATACCTTTCATTTATTTTTTCTTCTCCTTATTTATTTATTTTTTTTAAAGTAAGCTCCAGGCCTAGCGTGGGGCTTGAACTCATGACCCCAAGATCAAGAGTCCCATACTCTGCCTGCTAAACCAGCCAGGCACCCCTTTTCTCCTTACTTTTGAGTCTTTATTCTTCACCTAGGTGGCACTTTGTTCATATTTCTTGTTTCCTGGTGATAGTAATGGCAAGTATTTAGTAAGACTTACTATATGCTAAATACTGTACTAGATCCTCTGCTAATAATATTTTATGTTATTCTTGTTGCTTCTTTGTGGAATAAGCATCATTCTCTGAACGAGGACACTGAGGCCCAGGGAGACAAGTAATTTGCCAAGGGCATCTGATACATGCTGGAGCCAGGATTTGAACCAGGGGTATTTGAATTTGAACCCTGTGCTTCATCTCACAACGGACCAGGGGTAGAACTGGCCCTTTAAGGGTCTAGCTCCTGGTTTCAGATCAGACAGTTGAGGACCGCTCTTTCCCAGAATCCCACGTATGGAGTGATGGGAAAACAGAGACTCTTAGAGAAATGTCCTGCTCCTGGCTGCCCTCTCTGAACGCTGTGGTTCCAGCTGGCCACAGAGTTATTTCACTCCTGTTGTGCTGGGAGAAGGAGCCAAGCGCCATCCCCATCTGGCTTCTGGTGCCTTGCCCTGTGTGGCCACTACCTCATCTAGCCCCTGGTGGGAGGGGGTGCTCGGGGACCTTGAGCTGAGCTCGTAAACAGGGCCTGGGCCGCGTGAGTCAGAGCGGCCTTGGGGAGCCGTGGATTGTCCTCTCAGGATCCCGTTTCAGTCGGCTGCCAAAGACCAAATGTCACAGCGTTTCGAGGCTGCTTGCAGTGTCACCGTCTGTGTCTGACCCTCTGTGGCTAGCTCACTCCGCTCCGAAAGCCCTGGCTGCGGACCCCGGGGGTTGGGAGAGATGTGGAAGCGCCAGCCCATGAGGGCAGCGCTGGGGACGCCTTGCAAGGAATGACGTGGGGTTTTGGAGTGGGATCGGTGGCCACGGAGCCTTGGCGTCCTGGCTGGGGTCTCTGGACACAGCTTTTTTTTGTTCCTAGACTGCTCTTTTATGGGTCAGTTCTCCTGGGCTTCTGACCAGCTCCACTTTCCGAGGCTTTGCTGCAGGCCCCAGAAAGCACCGCCCCCCGCCGCAGGTTAGCGCCTTCTCCCCAAGCAGTCCCTGGGCCCCAAACCAGATTACTCAGGGGCACTCTACCCAAACCCTCCCTGGCCTGAAAATCTTTTTTTTTTTTTTTTAAGATTTTATTTATTTATTTGACACAAAGAGAGAGATCACAAGTAGGCGGAGCGGCAGGCAGAGAGAGAGAGGGAAGCAGGCTCCCTGCTGAGCAGAGAGCTCGATGCGGGACTCGATCCCAGGACCCTGAGATCATGACCTGAGCCGAAGGCAGCGGCTTAACCCACTGAGCCACCCAGGCGCCCCATGGC
>NW_019154159.1:744420-805965 GCF_002288905.1 Enhydra lutris kenyoni
GATGCGGGACTCGATCCCAGGACCCTGAGATCATGACCTGAGCCGAAGGCAGCGGCTTAACCCACTGAACCACCCAGGCACCCTGGCCTGAAATTCTTAAAGTGTGTCTACTGCCCCGGTGGACGGGGGAGGGTCAGGGGGTTTATGGGGAGGTAGGGCTAGTCTTCACTTTCCAGATTGTTGTCACATTGGTTCAGCCATCCAGGTAGGTATCCGCCCAGGTGCCCCTCGAGTGCTGCCCTGTCAGCAAAGCACTCAGGAGCCGGGAGGCTCGACGGCCCGTGGGCCTGTGTGTATGCGTGTGCGTGTGTGGACGTGTGTGTGCGTGTCCCAGTTTACCTTGATGCTGACCTTTGTTTATTTTTTTTATTTTTTTTTTAAAGATTTTATTTATTTATTTGACAGACAGAGATCACAAGCAGACAGAGAGGCAGGCAGAGAGAGAGAGGAGGAAGCAGGCTCCCCGCCGAGCAGAGAGCCCGATGCGGGGCTCGATCCCAGGACCCCGAGATCATGACCCGAGCCGAAGGCAGAGGCTCAACCCACTGAGCCACCCAGGCGCCCCACCTTTGTTTATTTTTAAAATTAATTAATTAATCGTTTTCCTAATCTTTACCTTTTTTTTTTTTTTTTTTACATTTTCATTTATTTAAGTAATCTTGACACACCCAGCTTGGGGCTCGAACTTAGAGCTGAGCCAGCTGGCTGCCTCTAATCCGCCCGAAGCTGAGCGCCTGCGGAAGCTGTGCTGCCAGGACAGGTCTGAGGGGCTCCGGTGCGCCGGGCTCCAGTCTATTCCACGTGCTGCTCTGCTGTGTAGGCAACACTGTCATGTTTCTCAGCAACCTGGGCTGACGGGGTCTCTCCCTTCTTTCTGTCCAGATGCTGCAGCTGTGACAGAGTCACAGGGCCTTGTCCATGCTGGGGAGGAGCCTTCCTTTTGGGGGTGACCGCCTTCACCTGGGCATGACTGCAGTACTCTGGGCCCATGGATCTGAAGGAGAAGCACACGGTAGGCCGTGGTCGGTGCCTGGATGGGTGTTGTCTGTGCATCTTAGTTGGACTCTCTCTACTTCTGTTGGCCTGGGAGGTCCTCTTTTGGGGGCTTTAAACCAAAAGTGAGAGAGGGGGTGTGGCTCTGAGGATGGGGGTACAGGACGGTGATCCCCCCCCCCAAGAGGGTGCTGTTGCTGGGCTGGGAAGCCCTCGGGGAACTGGGAGCACAGGGCGAAGGCGGGGGGCTGGTGAGCTCAGCGCTTGGGAGCAGTTGCTGATTTGGGTTGGCTCTGAGCCAGACTTCCACTTCTTGCCCAGGGGCGTGTAATTTCGTTTGTTTGGTCTTTGCTAGGGCTCTGCCCCAACCTGCTGAGCCATGTTGAGTACGGTTAGGCACCCTCTCTGTGGTTGGGGACGAGCTCCCCAGTCAGACTCCAAACACAGCTGCGTAACCAGCTGGAGGTGAGCAGCCAGGAGGCCCAGGCACCGGCCAGGTGGGCACCGTCTTCCTGGCCTGACGCAGGTGTGCCTCCCGGCCTCCAGGTGCGCTGCCCTCCCCTGGCAGTCGATTTGCTGGCAGAGTGTCCTCCTTCCGTGACGAAGACTGTCCCAGGGGAGGTCCTTCCAACACTTGCCTGGGCTTCTGGCACGGCTTCGTGCGGGTCCCTCTGTCTCTGATCTCCTTCCTCCACTAGCTATCAGAGAAAGGTATCTGAAATGCAGGGCTGACCTTTTGTCACCTCTGCTTAAAAGTCACCAGTGGCTCGCACCACCTACTGAAACGTGGAGTGTGGCCTGCAAAGCTCACCATCATCCCGCTGCTGCCCTTGGGCCCCACGACCCCACCTCCCCCGCCTTGGCCTTTAGGACACATGACGCATCCTTCTGAATGCTTTAGAATTTGGGCCCACTGTCCACATTTCGGCTCCTACTTTTTCCCGGAGAAACTCTTCCTGTTCTTTCCTCACCACGCGTCGCCTTCTCCTGAC
This sequence comes from Enhydra lutris kenyoni, assembly GCF_002288905.1. NCBI lineage: Eukaryota > Metazoa > Chordata > Mammalia > Carnivora > Mustelidae > Enhydra > Enhydra lutris. Next base: position 746,406 of record NW_019154159.1, read on the forward strand.
AAGCCCTCCTCCCTCTCCAGATGTCCCTCCTTCCAGCATTCACAGTATCTCCACCACTGTGCCTGCCCCTCTGTATTGAAATAATCTGCCTGTCCCACCTCGTCCCAGTGTCCCTGGCTCCTAGCATAGAGCCTGGCAGGCAGCACGGTTTCAGTAAATATTTATCAGTCTGAACTTACGGACAGCGATCTTCCCGCCAAAGAGATCTTGGAAGGTCTGGAGCGGGAGCTGTGGGTCCACACGCTGGGTCCCTGGGGTGCCTGGCTTCCTGCTGACTGGCTCAGCCGCAGGCTTCCTGTGCCTCTGGACCAGCTGTGGAACAGGCTTGGAGGCCTGAACCTGAAGGAGGCCTCCTGTTCACTGATCTGCAGGTGTCCTTCCTGTAAGTGATTGGCACAGAGGGAACCAGTGACCTTGACTTCTCCCCTAGCCTGGGTGCAAGGCTGCCACGTCTCATTGCCAGAGCTTCCCTACCAGGGGGCACCCCCCCACCCCCAGAAGCTTTCCTATTTACTGTGTGATGCAGTGGCCTGCCTGGGTGAGGCTGAATGTCTCAAAAACAGGACAGTACTGTCCTCCGGTTCCAGCCTTGTTGCTGAAACACCACTTCCTAGTGAGTTGGGGAAACAAAGTTCTGTGAACCAGCTTCTCTCTCAAGCCTGAGGAACAACACTTGGGTGCCCGGGATGGATAGCTCTCAGGGGTCAGTTTTGCTACAGGATTTTTCCTCTCCTCTTGGTTGTTTTGGAGAGATGAGTCCTGAGCTAGACATATCACCGGCTGTATTCACAGAATACGTCTTTGGGGTTGGGGGAGCTCTGGGCCCTGTGGAGGTCGCCCCCGCTTGGAAGGGCTTACAGTCCAGCTGAGGAACTAATAGTACAAGCAATTAAGAGATAGAACCGGGGTGCGCCTGTGTGGCTCAGTGGGTTAAAGCCTCTGCCTTTGGCTCAGGTCATGATCTCAGGGTCCTGGGATCGAGCCCCACGTTGGGATCTCTGCTCAGTGGGGAGCCTGCTTCCCTCCCCCACCGCCCCGCCACCGCCTGCCTCTCTGCCTACTTGTGATCTCTCTCTGTCAAATAAATTTAAAAAATCTTTTTTTTTTTTTTTTAAAGAGAGATAGATCCAGACAGGGTTTTTACTGGAAGTGGCTTGTGAGCTGTACACATGGGCTTCCCCAGATTACCCCCGCGGCCTCCAACAGTCAAGGCTTCTTGGAGGCGTGGGAATGAAGAGAGCTGGATGGCGGAAGTTGATTGAAAGGGGCCTCTTGGTCCCTGGCTGTAGCCCAGGATCAGCGTGGCTGTCGCTGGTTGCTTTTCTGCTCCCCCCCCTTGGTGACCTCCCAGTCCTCCTGTGTCGCTGTCAGGGCCTCCTCTCCTCAGTCCCCGGTCCCCTGTGGTGGATGTGCTATAGCAGTGAGCGTCCAGACTTCTGTTTCTTGGGTGCAGTGCCCTGCTTTGCACGTGCTGAGGTGGGCAATGTGGGAACGGGGCAGGATGGGAGTCCTGCAGAACCCCCAGGTTAGACCCCGTGAGCTCTTCTTTCCTGGGCCTATCACGCAGGAGGGAGAGTTTGCTCAGTTGTGATGCCCACAGAGCAGGGCCTTTGTAGAAAGCTAAGGGGAGGTATGTCCCGGAGCAGGGGCCACGGACTGCAGCCCACTGAGGTAGGCTGAACCCTCCTCCCTGGGGCCTGCACCTCAGGGATACTGCCTGCCCTTAACCTCTGGACTGCCCGGCCCCTCCTGTCCTGCTCCTGTTCAGATCAGGATTTGGCAGAGGTGGGCTGGGGGGCCAGGGAGCTGTGCTAGAGGAGGGGGAGAGGCTTGAACTCAGCGGAGGCTCTCTCCCCTTCCCTGCCGCTGGTGATGGTGGAGATGGTGGAGACGGTGTTGTCGGTGTTGCCTGGGAGACAGGGCCCTAGAGAATGGTGCTCGGGCTCCAACCTGCGCTCTCTCGTGACTGGACCTTTTGGGCTGCTTCCTGTCCCATAGGGTTTTGCAGCCCCTTCCTAAGGATGGCCTGGACTAGGCTGAGAAGTTTCCAGTCTACTCTCAGGGACACCTGTGTGTCAAATTTGGGCTTCCAGAGTGACACACAGGCTCTCTTGGCTGCTCCTGGAGCCCCAGGTCACTGGGCGGGAGTGGAGGCCCCAGGTCCAGGGGGTCTCCTGTCCCAGAAGCTCTTTGGCAGGTGTGTCTAAGTGTGACCATGCGTGTCTCAGCTGCTGGCTGAGCTCTGCTGTTGGGGGTGCCCCCCCGCACCTAGCAACCTGGTGGGAAGGTGTTAGGTCTTAGGTATTGGAATCCTCAGAAGCCCTTTCTGCCTGCGGGCTTGTCCTCCTTCTGCTGGAGTCTTCCACTGGTTTCTTCCGCTGGCTTCCGGCCCCCTGCTCTGCCTCCTAGAAGTCCCCGCTCCAGGCTTCTCAGTTGCCAGTCCTTCCCCCTCCACGCTGGATGTGCTGCTATTAATAACGGGCAAGTCCCCCCCCCTTCCCACAGCTACAAGTGTGGGAAGAGCTGCTGCTGGCCTGCTTCCATCCTGGGAGCCTCGGAGGGATGTCGGGGTGCTCTCTACCTTGCCTGGACTTGGGGCCGAGGAGGGGTGGTCTGGGGAGAGAGCCCAGGCAGTCCTGGGTACCACTGTTGCCCTCGGGCTCCCCCACCACCACTGGTGCAGGTGCCCCTCCACTCACCCCTCCGTGGCCTCTGATGAATGGGCCAAGCTCCTGGGCATCTGGCGGTGCAACTGCAAACTTTCTCCCCTCAACCCGGCTCCGCCCTCCCTCCTGCCTGCCTCTCTCTCCCTCCCACAGCGCTGTTGCTGCACTGCCTCCTCCTCCCTCCCTAAATCTGCAGCGTGACTGGAAATAGGCTGAATTAATCAGCAGCCTGAAGCTCCAGTCTGCACGGATCCTCTGCGGGCTCGGCTCTGGCTCCTGGCTCCCACGCTCCCCGGCCCCCTCCCCTTTTTTCCTCTCGCCTCTCTCTCTTCTCTCTGTTCCTGCCTCTTGTCCTCTCTCCTTAAGGGTGGTGTTGGAAGTTCTATAGTTGACTCCTTGTGGCTCAGACTCTACCCCATGCTCTTTAAGCAGACAGAGCTATGGATGCCCCACCAGGGCAAATGCACCAAAGTGAGTATGCTGACTTGGTTTTATATTTTTGTTGCAAACGCCTTGTTCTCTGCTTTGTGTGCAAGGTTTTGGGCTCAGCAATTGCCACATGTCTTGAGGATGGGTGCTGAACCGGAGGCAGCTCAGATTACAAGGTAGCTAGACGGAAGAAGGAGGCTGAGAATGGGAGCCAGGGTGCCTGGGTGTCTAGGGAGATGCCAGCCAGGTTCCCAAGTCACCCAGAGCAGGACTGGAGCCGTGTGTCCCAGTGGGGCATCCTGACAAGTTATGCTGGGACCTGGGTCTCTGTGCACAGGTGATGGGAAGCCCTGGGTCCGGATGTCAGCCCTCCTCAGGGCCAGTCGGGGGGCTATTTTTGGCTGGACCACATGGGTCCTTGAGATGGGAGCAGCCAGGGCCCGGCTGATTTCTTCTGCCGTTTGGGCGGCTGCAAGAGGAAGAAGATGGGGGGAGTGCCAAGGTCAGCATGAGCCCAGAAGAGGACGAGGCTTGAGGCTTTGATTTGCCTGGCGGAAGACAGATTTGTGTCTGGCCAAGCTCAGAAGAGATTTATCGTGGCTACTGCAAGAGACCCAGCTTCAGTGACTTAGGCATTATGTTGGAGTCCAGCTTTGGGTCCCTACCCCATCTGCACTGGCTCAGAAAGCTGTGATGGTGGGGACCTGGTTCAGGGGCCAACCAGTTCTTTTTATTTATTTATTTGTTTTAAATATATTATTTATCTGCTTGAGAGAAAGAGTGAGCAAGTGAGTGAACAAGAGCTGGGAGGCAGAGGGAGAGGCAGACTCCCCACTGAGCAGAGAGCACAGTACTTGATCCCAGGCTTGATGCCAGGACCCCGGGATCATGAACTGAGCTGAAGGGAGATGCTTAACCTACTGGGCCACCCCGGCACCCCGGGGGCCAGCCAGTTCTAATTAGCTCTCTGCTGTTGTCAAGGCTGAGGGTCACAGTCACAATTTGTAACCTATCTACCTGACCCTATGGGACCTGGATTCTGCTCCCAAAATAGGTGAAGTAGGAAGGAAACCGGCGGCCATGAGGACAGAGCCTGTGATGAGTCCTGAAGGGTCTGGGGCTGGGGGGTGGGGGCTCTTGGCTCTGGGCCACCTGGGAAACCTGACCAAGGGGGTGCAAGAGACTTGAGGGGCGTTGGCTCTGGAAAGGCTTGGGAGACTGCCCCAGACACTCAGCATCAGGCCCCATAGAACTGGTCCCGAGCAGTAGCGGAGTTCTAGCAATTCTCACTGGACAGATTGAGTTCTTTCCCCACCTTTTTGTTTATCTAAATCCCCATGCCCTCCCAGTGTCCCCTTAAAAAAAAAAAAAAGATTTAATTAATTTGAGAGAGAGAGAAAGAGAGAGAGCAGGGGACGGGGGTGGTGAGAAGCAGAGGGAGAGGGACAGCAGACTGCATGCTGAGCGCGGGACCCATCGTGGGGCTTGATCCCACCACCCTGAGGTCATCACCTCAGCTGAAATCAAGATTGAACGCTTAACTGACTGAGCCGCCCAGGTGCCCCTCTACCCCCACCCCCAGGGTCCCTCTTTGATGATGGAACAGGGAGGAGAAGCCCAGCTCACGATGGGCATCTGTGGCCGCATGTCCCGCGCCTGGGTTTCCTGGAGCCTCAAGTTACTTTGTTGGGTCCAACTGAGCCTGAGCATTTAAAACAGGGGGATGGGGGTCACTTTTACCTGCAAAGCAGTGGTGTAAGGGGAGAGGCAGGCTCAGTCTTCCCCTCTGGTGTGGAGTCCTGGCTTAGTCGTCACTCCTCACTCCAGGATCATGCTGGGAGGTGTCTGGCCTTGGGGTGGGGTGGGAGATTTTGAACATCTAAGAGGCAGGAACAATCTCTTACTGCCGCTGGGTACTGAGGGCTGAGGCAGTTTTTCTCTCGCTTCTTGGCCCCGTAGGCAAGAAAAGCAGACCTTCAGATGGCACGTGTGCGAGGCAGGTCCTTATCTCTCAAACCAACCCTGTGCATCCTGGCATGGTCTCCCCATTGGTGCCCAGCCTAATTTGTGTTTTGAGAAAGGCCGGCAGAGCCTGCTTGCCCAGGGCCCTTTTAAAATTTCCTTTGAAAAATGCTGAAGTTCCACCAGGTTCCTAGGCTTTGGCTCTCACATCACAGGGGGCGGGGAAGCACAATGAGAGAAGCAGTGATTTTTACTGGTAACAGGAAATCTGCTGGAGACAGGGTGACGTGTTGTTCTTCCGTGTCACTGAGGGGCCGAGGCCGTTGGAGGAGTGTGGCTGGGGCCCTGCAGAGTGGGCTGGCCCAGAAGACTGTGTCCTTGCCCCCGGGCCCTACCTGTACAGGCAGGCCCTTTCCTCGGGAGGCGTGTGATTACAGAGTGGCTACTTTTCTTCTGCTGTGCCATCTTTAATCGCCGGTCTGGAGCTGGTGTTCCTGGCCAGACATAACATGCGTGGGTAGATGCGCACAGTCAGCGGGCGGGCCTCTGCTGGCCCTGCCCCAGGAGCATCTGCCCCCCTTGGGCGCACGCCTCCCACACTTGGACAGCAGCAGTGTGCAGGTGCTAGGAACTGGTGTGCAGAGAGAAAAAGTGGATCCCCTTTTGAGGTGGCGGATGTCAGGACGGCCACGGGGCAAGAGGAGGGGAGCTGCTGATGTCCAAAGTCTATAGGCCTGGTTTGCTGGGGCAGGGGGTCACCCTGGTTCCCTGGCTGAGCCTTTGCCTGCCTTCTGAGCAGGGTCCTCATCCCAGACCCAGTGGTTTCCCACATGACCTGCAGCCCTTCTGGGATTTATCTGGCACCCCCCGCCCTTCTCCTGCCCAATCCCCGGCTCCTGTCTCTTTGGCCCGCGCAGTCTTTTCACCTCTACAGGCCAGCCTTTCCCTGCCTCCAGGACATTTTCTCACTGCAGCATTTCTGGAGGCCTGGCCCTGACAAGTCCTTCTCGGGAAGGAGAGAGAGCTTACGAAGTAGAGCCTGGGGGAGCAGGGGGCCTCAGGGACGGGCAGCATGGGAGGCCACGTGTGCCGTGGCTGTGCCCACCAGATCCTCTTCTTTCCTGGCTTGGGGGGAACGGGCATCACCGCCTGGACCAGCCCCTCAGACACAAGAAGGCCTCTGGTCCCCTTCTCCTTTCTTCCTCCCTGCCTCCCCTTCCATGTCAGGAGTCAGGGAGGCAGACGTGCAGACCCTAACTTACCTGATACTCATTTGTTCTGGATCACAGCTTCTCAGGAAGGCCCCAGGATCTCTGCCAGAGGGAGGTGGAGGCTCTGGGGTGTTTACCCATGCTGGGGTGTGGGCCCCCTGCCCAGAGGGCCCTATCTTCCTGAGCTGAAATAACCAGTTATCCCCTCTGGGAAGAACCAGCTCTTATCTTCATAATCCCCCAAAGCCAGCATGGAGAGCAGGGATTAGGGGAGGTTTAGGCAAGGGATCTGGGAAGTCCTGGGGCCAGGCTCAGTCTGGAGCCCATCCTCATCCCACAGGCTGAGAAAGCTGGTGGTGGGCCCGTGTGGGGGCTCTGCTCAGGTACGTCCTACCAGGACGGGTCTGTGGTCACGGGACGCCACCCCAGGGCAGCAGCCCCTTCCAGTCATGGGGATGTGTGTCCTGTATGGAGACAGGCGCAGAGGAGGAAGTCTGGAATGTCGGTGGGCAAAACCAGGGCAGACCCCAGGGACAGAGGAGAGGGAGGAGAGGTGGGCCATGGGCTGAACTGGCCATGGCGTCACCAGCGTCAGCCTGGTGGTCAGGACTCAGTAGGTAACCCCAGCCCCTTTCTTGGTGCCCCAAGTCTAGGGCTTTTCTCCTCTTGCTCAGGAACCTTTCCTGGTGGGCGCTCACATCGGAGCTCTTGGGAAAGACCCAGTTCTCCACCAGCACTCCTTTCCTGGGGGGTGTTTTTTATTTCCCAGGACCCCTGACCTGGGGAATCTCTGCATCAGATTCAGTGTGTGCATTGGCCTCCCCTTCAGAAGCTTTCATTCGGTAGTTTTGGGGTGGGACCTGGACATCCACGTTTTTAGAAGCTCCAGGTATTTTGGCTGCGAACCCCGGGCTGCCAAGCCCTGATTAGCCTGTCACTGGGGTCACTGGAGCTATGTGTGCACGCTCGTTCTTCCATTCGTCCAGCTGGTGGCCGTGGGCCCGCTGCTGCGTGCCAGGCAGTCTCAGCAGCTGCTTGGAGGGATGTGGAGATGGAGGAGTTCAGTACCTGTGTTCAAGGAACTGGCAATCTGGTGGGAAAGCGAGGCAAGTCCAGCTATAATGATAGTTCTCCACAATGCAGACTGGGAGCCAGTGCCCCGGGTGCACTCTCCCCGTAAGTACAGCCCTTACGGGGCTTGGGAAAATGTCCCAGAGCGGCTGACGTTGGAGCTGAGGCTTGAAGGGGAAGAGAGAGGTGTTTGGGGCCGGGAGCATGTTCCCGGGGAGGGAAACACGTAGAGGTACTTGCACCCGAGCTCGGAGAGCACGGCTTGCGTGGGGACTGGAGGAAACGCAGGAGAGGCTAGAGAAGCTGGTAGATCACAGGTCCTGCTCTGGAGTCTGGGCTCGACTTGAGTGATAAACGGGGTCAGTTGAGGCGGTGCACTGCTCCGGCTGGATGTTGCAGTTGACTTGGAAGAGGGTGACCCTGAGGAGTGGGAGGGGTTGGTGGTCATTGCAGGAGCGGGGCTGTCCAGCTGGGAGGGCCACGCTCCAGGGTTTTGGACGAATCCACTCCTAGGGGCCTGTGAAACAGCAGTGTGGCTGCGGAGTAAACAGGTCAGCATCGGGGCCGTGCCTGGAGTTAAACTTCAGGATCTGTAGCTTGGTGGTGTGGTGGGGAACTCCACGATGGTGGCTGAGGTTGTCCTGGAAACATACACGAATTTGTTAAGATGTCCTCGGGATGGGCTGTGGGGTGGATGGAGGGGAGTCAGTCGGAGAAGGAGAAGACGGGATGAAGCCTGGGAGTGGGGCTGCCTGTAAGCAGAGGCCAGTCCAGGCTCCCACAGGACAGCGTGGGTGGTCCCCAGTGCCGCCCACGACCACCCCATCCATGCTCTGCTCCGCTACCCTTGGTGACAGGAGAGGACAGCATCGCAGGTCCTTTCCTGAGGGTAGCTGTCCCTTGTCTGAGATCGAGTCCTTTCTGACGCCAGAGTGTCACGATATGGTCCCTTCTGTGAAATGGTGGAAACAGTATTTGGTGGTTTTTTTCTTAATGTTTTTACCTAGGAACAATGAAGAGCTAGTGTCTCCTTGTTAGTTCCTCCTTCCCACTTAAAAAAAAAAAAAAAAAAAAAAAAAAACAAAAAAAAAAAACACCATTTTTCGGCTCCTGAAATGCCCAGATGGCAGCAGAGGTCGGTGGGGAGGTGAGAGGGGCGAGAGCAGTGTGTGGGGCTGGGAGATGCCGATGGCCTTGGAAGGTGGGTTAGGAGTCACTGAGTAGAGTAAGTCTGTTTCTGTTTTTAACTTGGCCTTGAGGAATAGGGAGCTTTTAAGGTGGTGAAGATGTGAGCAAACACCCTGAGAGCCTGGGGAGGGAGGGGGGAGCCTGGTGGAGGAAGCGGAGGGAGGATGGGGGGGTGGGGGAGGGAAGACAAAGAAAGAGCCCTGCTTGTGGCCTACGATGGAGGCCTCCCTGGGCAGTGCCCTGGGGCCTTGCAGGGATGCTGACTGCTGCCTGCTTCCCTCCAGGGCGAGCCACCCTTGGCCCTGGGCCTATCTACCCGGAAGGCCCTCAGCATCCTGAAAGAGCAGCTGGAGGCAGTGCTGGAGGGACATGTGAAAGAACGGAAGAAATGTCTCACGTGGCAGGTGAAGCTTGGCTGGGACGGCAGAGGGGCATGGGGGGGGGCCCAAGCTTGGGCCCGGGAGCCCACGCTCACGCGGGCGGTATGACCCGACCCGAGCCGCGCTAAAAATCAGAAGGCAGCCGGGGCTGTCCTCACCCCACCTGCTACAGGAGCCCAAGTGGCTGGACCCCAGCTAAGACCAAAGCCAGAAGACCAAGGCAGCCCCAGGCCCGGGCAGGCAGGGGTGGGAGGAAGGCAGCCGGTCGAGCAGCTCCTTCCCGGGGCCCCTCACTCCCCGCCACCCCTCCTCAGGAGCTGTGGAGAAGCAGTTTCCTGCACCACGGGAACCGCTGCTCCTGCTTCCACTGGCCGGGAGCCTCGCTCATGCTGCTGGCCGTGCTGCTGCTGCTGGGCTGCCATGGGGGCCAGCCGGCTGGCAGGTAACCGTGCCCCCGCCTCGCCCCTGGGGAGCACTGGGCGGCCCCTCCTGCCTCCCACCTGCCCCCCCACCCAGGGGAGCGCCGTGCCCTGCCCACAGTCACGGTCTGGGTTGTTAGGAATCTTCGGTCCCCTGGCTGGCTGCTGTCAGCCCCGCTCCGAACGGAGACCCTCTTTGCAGAAGGGACTGGGGTTGGCTGGGTGGGGGAGCCCCTGTCCCTGCTAGTATCCCCCCTCTTCCCGCCAGCCATGGGGTGGAGCTGGTGAACGCCTCAGCGCTGTTCCTCTTGCTGCTTCTCAACCTTGTCCTCATCGGGCGGCAAGATCGGCTGAAGCGTCGGGAGGTAGAACGGAGGCTCCAAGGGATCATTGATCAAATCCAAGGTGAGGCGGAGGCTCAGGCGTGCTGGGTGGGAAACGATGCCCTGTGATGTGTGGGCCCCCACGCTCTTCTCCTGAGGCCCCTCCGGGAGCCCAGCACAAGGGTGTTGCCTGTGGCCAGCATTCTGGGGGCTCTTGGCCTCAGGAGAGTTGGGAGGCTGCCCTGCCCTCTTTTGAGCAGGATGGCGAGAGGCACGGACAGCTAGGCGTGTGGCCTGAACACGGCGCGCAGGGAGGCCGATGGCGGCCCAGTCGGCTCGCAGGCTTGCTAATGATGGGAGGCTTAGCGGCGAAGCCCCCCTCTTGGCAGGAGGACAGTTGAGGTTTTCTCTTCCAAGTCTGTCTTGTCTGGCGGTACTGGGCCAGGGCACGTAGGAAGATGGGCCAGGGAAGTCTAAGAGCTGCAGAAGGCAGGGTTGGGGGCCCAGAGCCGGGAGCCCAAAATGGAGCAGCCCTGTTCCTAAAGAAGGGAGTTACTCAGTCCGATTTCTGTTTGTTCTTTCATTCAGGTAGCGTTTGCTAAGCCCCAGCTATGGACTGGGAATATTAGGCTCTTCTGAGAGACGGTAATTCCCACTTTCCCAGGGCCTGTGGTCTTATAAGAGAAACACCTAGTGTCAGAGACCTTTCTCGAACCCAACCAGGCAGCAGACATTTAAATGCTAAGTGAGAAGAGGTTGCTTCATTCTGAAATGATCAGTTGGTTGCATCCACGTGCCGGGTATGGGAAGGACAACAGTGACCGAGGAACATGGGCCCTGCTCTCTGAGAGCTCGGTCTCTTGCTCAGGAACCATCAGTGCCTCCCTCTTGCTTATCAGAGCTGCCCAGAACCTCTGGGCCAGGCTCCAGCCTCCCTCTCTGGACTTTTCTCTTACTGTCATCTTCACCTGAAAACCCCTCCCCGGTGCCAGACCCACTGTGGACTAACCTGCTTCTGTGCCTCATCCCGGTGTCCTCCTCCCTGGTGTGCTCCTCCCTCATCGGCTCCAGCTGACAGATCTGCCCATCTTAAACTCCGCTCCCTTTCGCCTGAGGCCGCCTCTGATGGCATCAGCTCTCCTGTGCTCCTGCAGCTCGGGGATCTTTCCTAATGCCCTGAGCACGGGTTTGCCGTGATTCGTGTTATCTGCCCACAGACATCTCTCTTTTCAGTTTCGGCTCCTCAAGGGCAGGGACTGTGTCATCTTCACCTTTGACCTTTGCATCCCTCAAAGCCCTCAGCATTGCTTGTGAAACGCATTTGAATGGAGTTAAGGGTATAAAGAATAAGCTGGGGACGCCTGGGTGGCTCAGTTGGTTGGGCAGCTGCCTTCGGCTCAGGTCATGATCCCAGCGTCCTGGGATCGAGTCCCACATCGGGCTCCTTGCTCATCAAGGAGCCTGCTTCTCCCTCTGCCTCTGCCTGCCATTCTGACTGCCTGTGCTTGCTCTCTCTCCCTCTCTCTCTCTGACAAATAAATAAATAAAATCTTTAAAAAAAAAAAAAAAAAAAGAATAATCTGGTGTTCAGAGGGGTAGAAGTGCCTGGGCTGGAGTGGCGGGAGAGACTTCACAGGGGAGGTGCCCTTGAGAGAGGGCTAGTGTTGGCGTGGCTGGTGCGGGTTGCTGTAAGCCTTCTGGGAAAGGAAGGCGAGCAGGCAGAGCCCCACGGTGTGTGCTGGGTAGCTGATGTGCGGAGCCGTGGGTGAGGTGGTTTCTTTCCTCCCCTTCTCCTCAGATGCACTGAGGGATGGCAAGGAGATCAAGTGGCCAGATGCCATGTACCCGGACCTCCACATGCCCTTTGCACCGTCCTGGTCCCTGCACTGGGCCTACAGAGACGGACATCTCGTCAACCTGCCAGTTAGCCTGTTGGTAGAAGGAGACATCATAGCTCTGAGGCCTGGCCAGGAATCGTTCGCCTCTCTGAGGGGGATCAAGGTAGCTCGAGGCTTTTCTCCTTCCCTGGAAATGCTGTGGGAGCATCTACAGGCAATGGTGGGAGGGTCCCAGGGCTCGATCCTGAACTTTCCTGGCCAGCTCACAGCCTTCTTGGCAAGGGCTCTGGAAGAATGGAGAAGAGCTGGAATCTTTCCCCTTGTCCTGTTCTTTCTTTTCTCTGACCCTTAAGCTGCTAGGAATCCAGTTCCACAACCACCACCCTCCCCCACCCCATGGCTGACTCTTTGTCAACCGATGGTCCCTAACCCAGTGAGGTGTCTGCACTTAGCTGAATTGTCCAGGAAGAGTAGCTTCTGATTGAACCAATGCCCTTGACCCCTCCCCTGACTCTGGCAGGATGATGAGCACATCGTCTTGGAGCCCGGAGACCTGTTTCCCCCTTTCTCTCCACCCCCCTCCCCCCGGGGAGAAGTGAAGAAGGGGCCGCAGAACCCCCAACAGCACCGGCTCTTCCGCGTCCTTGAGACCCCTGTAATCGACAACATCAGGTCGGCTTGCCGTCCCGCCTTCCTTCTGGCACCCGAGTTCTCTCCCCTGGTGCCTCCTGGAGCAGGGGGCGGGCTGACAAGGAGAGAGCCTGGTTTATCCAGAGCTCCCCTTCGGGTAGCCTCCTCTGTAGATTTTTTAACTTGAGCGTCTCATGAGAATTCCTAGCCTGGGCCATTGTTCCTCTCCCCTCTGGAGCTCTGAGGGGACCACTCTAGAGGCTGCCCCAGACCCCTCTCCCAGGGAACAGGAGAGATGGTCTGACTCAGTGATACCCAGGCAGGTGGGTGTTTCCGGCCTCTCCCCACTCCGAAGTCTCGCCCAGCTACAGGGTCACCCCTCTCTGCAGATGGTGCCTGGACATGGCCCTGTCCCGCCCAGTCACCGCCCTGGACAACGAGAGGTTCACGGTGCAGTCGGTGATGCTGCAGTACGCGGTGCCCGTGGTCCTGGTGCGTGAGGCGGGCCTCGTGGGGCAGGGGAGAGGGCCAGGAAATGGGGGAGCCTCGGGGCCAGATTCAGGTGAGCGCGTGAGAAGACGGGGAGGGGGGTGACCAGAGTGAGATGGCCGGTGCTGGGGCTGGGTTGGGGTATGAGTAGGCAGAGGAAGGGGAGCCTTAGAGCCAGGGTCCCTGTCTGGGTGGGGGGCTAAGGCTGCGCTTCTGTTCCCCGAAGGCCGGCTTCCTCATCACCAATGCCCTGCGCTTCATGCTGAGTGCCCCTGGCATTGCCTCCTGGCAGTACGCCCTCCTGCAGCTGCAGGTAAGCCCTGCCCTTGCCCCTCCATGGTGCCCTGCTCTTTCTGGGAGGCCGGGTCCCCTCGCGGGGCCCTGGCTGTCCCTCCCTCTGCAGCCCAGGGGTCACAGCTGGAGGATGCCTGCTCCCCTTCTTTTCCTGCACTGGACAGCTGTCCCTTTCTACTCAGGGAATGGCTTCAGGGCTGGGGAAGGCCTCCCGTCCCTCCCTCTCCGCAGGCCAGCGGCTCTTTGAGAGGCCTCAGTGTGGTTCGTGCTTCCCCAGGTCAATGGCGTCCTGCCCATCCTGCCCCTGCTCTTTCCAGTCCTCTGGGTCCTGGCAACCGCCTGTGGAGAAGCTCGGGTCCTGGCCCAGATGAGCAAGGCCTCGCCCAGCTCCCTGGTAGGTTGTTCCAAGGCATCATGGGGACAGCACAAAAAGAAAAAAATCGGGAGCCAAAAGAGGGTGTCAGCTGGGGCCCAGCGACTGGGTGCCGAGGTCCAGCCCCACTGTGGGCCCCTCTCCCCGGCACGGGCAGGCCCTGAGCTGTTCTCTGTGTGGAGGAGCCTCCAGGCTGGGCCGTGTGAGGCGGAGGGTCGTCCATGCTGGTGCTCAGCAGACATGGGATTCTGGAATGGCCCGGGTGTCCTTTATCAAAGGCATCGGGAGCCTTGCTGTTGGGGGGGCCCCCACCCTTGCAGCTTGGAGGCCTGTGTGAGAATGCCTCCCTGAGCCAGTGCCCTTTTCTCGGTGCAGCTGGCCAAGTTCTCGGAGGATACTCTCAGCAGCTATACCGAAGCCGTCTCCTCTCAGGTACACTCACTCGGGACACCTTCTGCCCTAGGCCCTTGGAGCCGCCAGCCTGAGCTCCCTCCAGCTGGCCCCTTCCGGAACCCTGAGGCTCCCCTATTTTATGGCCTTGGAGCCTTCTGTCTCATGTGGGCAGTGTGCTCTGCTCAGGCCAATGCCTCTCCACCCCGACCTCCTGGTGTCCCCGGACTGTTTCCTCTGCCGGCCCCTGAGGCTCTCTCCAGGGAAATAACATGGACTTCATCTCTCCCACCAGGAAATGCTGCGCTGCATTTGGGGGCATTTCCTGCGGGTGATCCAAGGGACATCGCCGACGCTGAGCCATAGCTCCAGCCTGCTGCACAGCCTGGGCTCGGTCACGGTGAGGGCGGGCCCTGCGGGAGGACCCCACCCCCACTGGCCGGCTGCCTGGCTGTGTCCCAGGTGCCTGCCGGCCACTTGAACAGACCCTGGCAGGTTGGGGAATGCCAGGCCCCTTCCCCAACCCCCATCTCCCCCTGCAGGTCCTGTGCTGTGTGGACAAACAGGGGATCCTGTCGTGGCCAAACCCCAGCCCGGAGACTGTGCTGTTCTTCAGTGGGAAGGTGGAGCCCCCACACAGCAGCCATGAGGACCTCACCGATGACCTGTCCACCCGCTCCTTCTGCCATCCTGAGGTAGAGGAAGAGGTAGGGCCGGCTCCCAGGGACCCCGCTCCGGGCCTGGCCAGTGGCCTCAGGGAGGGCGAGGCTGGGAGGGCGAAGGAAGGCTCCAGCACCGTTAGGATCTGCTTCTTGGCCGTTCTAGCAGAGCCTCCGCCTCAGAACTGCCCTGCCTCCCTGGCCTGTGACAGCCAGCGGGACCCCAGTCCGAGGCCTGTGCTCCTTGTTCTCCTCAGCCCCACGAACGAGATGCCCTCCTGGCCGGGTCTCTGAACGCTTCCCTGCACCTTTCCAATGAGCAGGAGCGTGGTGACTGGCCGGGTGATGGTCCCAAGCCCCCCGAATTCTACTCTCACCACAAAGCCCATGGCCGCAGCAAACACCCGTCCGGCTCCAATGTGAGCTTCAGCCGGGACACGGAGGGCGGGGAAGAGACTGGCAAGGTGAGAGCAGCGTGGGGGGCAACCGCGGGGGGTCCTGGCCTCCCCCACTGCAGGGGCCAAGCGGGGTAGCCTGTCCCGGGTGGATGAAGCCGAAGGTGCAGATGCAGTGGCCTCTGTTCCCAGGCCTTGGGGCTCGGCCAGGCAGGATGGCCTCCTGAGGCCTCATCCAGGGCCCGGGGCCCTCGCAGGAGGGAGACCCGTCTGGGTCTTACAGATGGTGACTGGTTGGGGCAAGGCCCTTCTGGTCACAACCTTCTGAAGACAGAAGGCTGGCGGCTCCCTCCCTGCTTCCTCCCTGCCCTGGGTGTCCTCCCATCGCTGGGCAGAGCTACTGGAAGCAGCCGAACCCCAGCAGGGACGTGGGGAGAGGGTTTCCAGGAGGGATGGGACAAGCACGCATGCGAGCCGGCTCTCTGGGAAGGGGGTGCCTTCTCCCCAGCTGACGCTCCCCTCTCCCCTCCCCAGTTCCCTGTGACCCAGCCCGGGCTGGAGGGCGAGCCGTACGAAGCGGAGGACTTCGTGTGTGACTACCACCTGGAGATGCTGAGCCTGTCCCAGGACCAGCAGAACCCCTCCTGCATCCAGTTCGATGACTCCAACTGGCAACTGCACCTCACGTCCCTGAAGCCCCTGGGCCTCAACGTGCTGCTGAACCTCTGCAACGCCGGCGTCACCGAGCGGCTGTGCCGCTTCTCCGACCACCTGTGCAACATCGCCCTGCAGGAGAGCCACAGCGCCGTCCTGCCCGTGCACGTGCCCTGGGGCCTCTGCGAGCTCGCCCGCCTCATAGGTGCGCTGGCCCCGGGCTCTGAGCAGACCGCTGCCCCAGGCCTTTGCGGGGAGCCCCGTCAGCCCTGTCGGCTTCCCTCCAGCCCCTGGAAGCGGGCCCCGTTCGACAGTGCTTCCTAGTCTGGGAGAATAACCAAGGGGGAAAGGGGGAAAGAACCAGCCTAGCCCGATGGGGGTTCTCTCCCTGCAAGGGAGGGAGGTACAGGGGCCACGGGCTTCCTCCCGACACCCCAGGTTGCCATCCCTCCCCCTGCAGGCTTCACCCCTGGGGCCAAGGAGCTCTTCAAGCAGGAGAACCACCTTGCACTCTACCGCCTCCCCAGTGCCGAGATGGTGAAGGAGACCTCGCTGGGGAGGCCGTCCTGCGTCACCAAGCGGCGCCCCCCGCTCAGCCATATGATCAGTCTCTTCATCAAGGACACCACCACCAGTGAGCCTTCCAGGCTTGGCCAGCATCAGGCCAGACCTTTTCCCGGAGCTTGGCGGGGCAGGACTTCTTTTAGGTGTCCCTTTTTTAAGGGGGCCTGGGCAGAGGAGCACTAGACTGCTTCCAGAGCCTTCCACAGATGTGGCAGGGGTTGGATTTGGGGACTGGTGCTGGGGTGGCAGTGGCCACAGGGGTTGAGGACTGTCTGAAGGCCCACAAGCCCAAACAGGCTTGGGGCATTCTACTCCCCAGGGGCTCCCTAGTGCCCTTCTCAAGGACGGCAGGGTGTTAATTGAGGCGGGAGTGTGAGGCAGCAGTAACTTGGGGTGCTCGTGGTTCAGCCTCGTCCTCCCCGACTCAGGCACAGAGCAGATGCTGTCCCACGGCACGGCTGATGTGGTCTTAGAGGCCTGCACAGACTTCTGGGATGGGGCGGACATCTACCCTCTCTCAGGTTCTGACAGGTAGGTGAGGAAGTGCGCCTCGTGCTGATGGCAGGTAGCCCCGGCCATCCGCCCGCCTGGCTCACAAGCAGTGGGCACCTCAGGGCCACTCACCTCACTTTTGCCCTGCTTCCCTGGCAGAAAGAAAGTGCTGGATTTTTACCAGCGAGCCTGCTTGTCTGGTTACTGCTCTGCCTTCGCCTACAAGCCCATGAGCTGCGCTCTGTCCTCTCAGCTCAACGGCAAGTGCATCGAGCTGGTGCAGGCGCCTGGCCAGAGCAGCATCTTCACCGTGTGTGAGCTGCCCAGCACCATCCCCATCAAGCTGAGCACGCGCCGCAACAGCTGGAGCTCAGACGGTACCGGGCGCGTCCGTCCTGGGGGAGGGGGATGGCGTGGCGGGGGGGCTTCCAGAGGGCCATGGAATCCATCAGAGTGGAGGGAACTGTGGGCTCGCTGGACCTCGAGCATCAAGGTGGCACGGGCAAGTCCCTTAGCCGTCTCACGGGCACCCAGGTGCTCATTCTGTCCCCTCCCAGGTTTCTGGTGACACTCGGTGTGATAGCAAAGGGCTTTCTTTGGAAGTCATAAAGCAGCAGTATTTATAGACCATTAGTCTTTTTATTTTTAAGATTTTATTTATTCATTTGACAGAGATCACAAGCAGGCAGAGAGGCAGGTGGTGGTGGGGGGAAGCAGGCTCCCCACCGAGCAGAGAGCCCGATGTGGAGCTCGATTCCAGAACTCTGAGATCATGACCTGAGCCGAAGGCAGTGGCCTAACCCACTGAGCCACCCAGGCGCCCCTAGACCATTAGTCTTATTTGATCAGACGAAAAGGCCAGGTCGCAGTGCTGCTGGAACAGAGGGACTCAGAGCCACCCTACCCCTCCCCATGCTACCAAACAGACAGACTCACAGAGTCTTATGACCCAAAGACCATGAACTGAGGCCATGACTGAGAGTGAGGGCAGCTCCCCCGGCCCTGGAGCAGGGCCGGGCTCTGTCGTTACTCCTTAGGATCATCACGTGACTGATGAGTACCTTTCATTGTCTTTTCTCCCGTGTCTGTTGGCTCCTCTGTGTCTTGGCTGTGTGTGTGTGTGTGTGTGGTCCCCTGGGGCCCACATGTTCATTGATTTGGGTGCGGCATCTGTGTGTGTGGCCTGGGCTGCCTCCTGGAATCTGCTGGTTCCTGGGTGTCCCGGCTGGGCTTTGTGCCTTGTGCCTACCTGAAGAAGGGATCGGGGAGGTGCTGGAGAAGGAAGACTGCATGCAGGCCCTGAGCGGCCAGATCTTCATGGGCATGGTGTCCTCCCAGTACCAGGCCCGGCTGGACATCGTGCGCCTCATCGACGGGCTGGTCAACGCATGCATCCGCTTCGTCTACTTCTCTCTGGAGGATGAGCTCAAAAGCAAGGTGGGGGAGAGCCACCCCCCTCTGCCTCCGCTGACCCTTTCTCCCGTGGGCTCATGGGCCCATCTGTTCACCGGCATCTTTCTTGTGCAGGTATTTGCAGAAAAGATGGGCCTGGAGACAGGCTGGAACTGCCACATCTCCCTGACGCCCAACGGTGACATGCCCGGCTCTGAGATCCCCCCCTCCAGCCCCAGCCATGCTGGCTCCCTGCATGATGACCTGAACCAGGGTGAGGGCACGGGTTTGGGGCAGGGACGAGGTGGGCGTGGGCGGTTCTAGAAGGAGCCTCCGTAGATCCTCCGTTGGAAAATGGCCCTCGTCTCCCTGTGGTAACAACAGCTGACAGTGGAGGAGAGGAGACCGGAAGCAGGAAGTTCTCTGCCATCTTCAGGGCAAGAAAAGGCCCCAGAAGGCTGACTCCAAGGTGAAGGACAGGTTTTCATCCCACAGTGTCCCGAGATGATGCGGAAGGGCTCCTTCTGATGGAGGAGGAGGGTCACTCAGACCTCATTAGCTTCCAGCCCACGGACAGCGACCTCCCCAGCTTCTTGGAGGACTGCAACCGGGTAGGATGGCAGGGCCCGTGCCCTTGGCCCTCCGAGGTAGCTGACTGGCCGAGGTAGCTGACTGGCCGGCCCAGAGAAGGGAGGGAGGGAGGGAGGGAGGGAGCCTTCTCCCGACCCTGCGGCTACTGACGTCTCTGATCTGTCCAGGCCAAGCTGCCACGCGGCATCCACCAGGTGCGCCCCCACTTGCAGAACATCGACAACGTGCCCCTGCTCGTACCGCTGTTCACCGACTGTACCCCCGAGAGTGAGTCCTGTAGCCACGGCCGCTAAGGAGGCCCAAGCTCCCAGTGGGCTCTGCAGGAGAGTCCCATGCCGGGGGGGCTGAGCGACCAGAGCTGGGAGGAGCCGGGGAAACGCAGTGGGCTGGAGCTGCGGGTGTGCCCTTTCTAGCGAGTCCGAAGGGACAGCAGTTACATGATATTCACGTGCTTGAGGGGAGGACCGTCCCCAAAGCGGGGCCTGCTCCTCCTACCCCATCTCCTGCTCTCCTACCCTGTGGGTCTCTGCCCAGAGCCTCACACAGGGCTCCAGGCGCCTGACTCTTGTGCTCCCCGACTCTGCCCCCCTCAGCCATGTGTGAGATGATCAAGATCATGCAGGAGTATGGGGAGGTGACCTGCTGCCTGGGCAGCTCTGCCAATCTAAGGAACAGTTGCCTTTTCCTCCAGAGCGACATCAGGTCAGGGGGACGCCCGAGTGTGGGGGCTCGCGTGGGGCTGGGGCACATTCCGTGGCTGATCTTGCTAGGGTTGGGACCAGCAGACTGGGCACGGTGGGGAGAGAGGGAGTGGGTGCTCGCCTCCTCCCATGGGATATGGGATGTTTGCAGAGTGTAGCTGATGGCTTTCCCCCTCCACTGAGCAGCATTGCCCTGGATCCCCTGTACCCATCCCGCTGCTCCTGGGAGACCTTTGGTTATGCCACCAGCACCAGCATGGCCCAGGCCTCGGATGGCCTTTCTCCCCTCCAGCTCTCGGGGCAGCTCAACAGCCTGCCCTGCTCCCTGACCTTTCGCCAGGAGGAGACCATCAGCATCATCCGGCTCATTGAGCAGGTGGGGGCTCGGGCTGGCACAGCGGGCAGGGAAGAGAGGGTTGTGCGGAGTGGGCAGGAGTGACACAGGATCCGTCTAGGCTCCCAGGGGCTGATCTTCCTCCCAGAGAGGCTCACTGGCCTCCACCCTTTCCTAGCAGGAGCCTCTGGGGCATCTGGCTCTTGGTTAAGATTTGTCAGCTGTAGGCCCGGCAACACTCTGTCCCTCCCGGTCCCTAGGCGCGGCATGCCACCTACGGCATTCGCAAGTGCTTCCTCTTCCTGCTGCAGTGCCAGCTGACACTCGTGGTCATCCAGGTGAGTGGAGGCCTGCCCTGGCACCGGCCCTCCCCACCCACTCCTCCACTCAAGGTCCAGCTGAGAGTTGGGGGCGGTCGGCTGGGAGGATGTGGCACGGCCTAGGGGGGCCCTGGCCTCTGTGGAACCCCTGGGCCTTTGGAGCTGACCCATCAGCAGGATAGCAGCCCCTGGGGCCCCAGCTCCTCTGGGCATCTGTCTGGGCACAGGGCAAGGCAGCCACGGGGCTCCTGGCATCCTGCTATTGGCCAGAGCCTAATCCTGCTTCCTGGCTCTCCTGGTCTAGTTCCTGTCTTGCCTGGTTCAGCTGCCGCCGCTGCTGAGCACCACAGACATCCTGTGGCTGTCCTGCTTTTGCTACCCTCTGCTCAGGTGAGAGTTATGTCATCCATCCTGGTCCAGGAGGGCGGGGCTGGGACAGCACGAGCAGCTCCAAGGAGCCCAGGTCCCACTGCTCAGTGCTTATGACCCCCTGGCACAGGAGACACTGGCCGGGGGGAGCAGGCCAGGGGGACCGTCCCTTGTCTTGTCCCATCTCCCCCTAGGCCTGCATTCACTCCCAAAACTCCCGAAAGGCTTCCCACATGGGAATTGACGGACAAAAGGTCACAGTCCCCACCCTTCACCAAGTCCCTCCTTTTCAGCATCTCTCTGCTGGGGAAGCCCCCCCACAGCTCCATCATGTCTATGGCCACAGGGAAGAACCTTCAGTCCATTCCCAAGAAGGTAGGCAACGTGGAGCCCTCTGGTCCTGGGCCTTTGCCGAGGAACGTGGGTGCCAAGGGGGCCGAGCCTTGGGGGAGAGAGAGGGGCTTTGGTCAGAACTTCCCTCAACCGAAGGGGAGTTGGCTGTACAGAGCTGGGAAGGATCCTCTCCCCACCGGGCCTACCCAGTTCCCAAAGAGCCTGTGGAGCCCCGGGCCCGGGGGCCGCCCCAGGAGTGACGGGCCTCCCTTCGCTCTGCAGACCCAGCACTACTTCCTGCTCTGCTTCTTGCTGAAGTTTAGCCTCACCGTCAGCTCATGCCTCGTCTGCTTTGGCTTCACGCTGCAGAGCTTCTGCGACAGCTCCCGGGCCCGCAACCTCACCAACTGCTCGTCCATCATGCTGCCCAGGTGCGGCCTGCCCCGCCCCTCCCCACCCGCCACCGCCCGCTTTCCCGGGGCCCAGCATGGGGCTGAGTCCACCCCTTGCTTTGGCAGTCGTGCAGACACAGCTCCCGCCTGGTTTGACGACTTTGCCAACGGGCTGCTGACGGCTCAGAAGCTCACCGCCGCCCTGATCGTCCTGCACACGGGTGAGGGGCTCCCCGGGAGGAGGGGCTGGTGGGAGCTAGAGGGTCGCCCTGGGGGCAAAGCCTCGGGTTGGGGGTGGGGTGTCTGATGCGCCCCCCCGCCACTGACCGTTTTCTCCAGTCTTCATTTCCATCACCCACGTGCATCGCACCAAGCCCCTGTGGCGAAAGAGCCCCTTGACCAACCTCTGGTGGGCCGTGACCGTGCCCGTGGTGTGAGTATCTGCGGATGGACGTGGGGGAGGGGCCTTTGGCAGGACTGGGGTCAGAAATCCTGCTTCAGGGGGCTGAGCCGGAGGTCGGACGGTGCCCTCCTTGAGCTACTTGTACTGAGAACGGCAGGGAAGGAAGCCAGAAGGCTCACATGGGGCTGCCGCCTCTCTCTGCAGCCTGCTGGGGCAGGTGGTCCAGACGGCAGTGGACCTGCAGCTGTGGACGGACAGGGACAGCCCTGTCCACTTTGGCCTGGACGACGTGCCTCTGCTGACATGGCTCCTGGGCTGCCTGTCCCTGGTCCTTGTGGTGGTGACCAATGAGGTCGTGAAGCTGCACGAGATTCGGTGAGCCACCAACGGGGCACTCCCTCTGGGCTCAGGTTCATTCCTTGGGCCTGTGACCTCCTGGGCACGGCTCCCCCGCTTGCCTCCGCTGCCTGGACTTCCCTCCTCCTCTGGGGTCCTGCCCTGTCCCCGGTCTGGGCTCCTTCTCTAACCTGGGCTCTTACTTCCTGCCCCACCAGGGTCCGGGTTCGCTACCAGAAGCGGCAGAAACTGCAGTTTGAGACTAAGCTGGGCATGAACTCCCCCTTCTGAGCCATCAGCCACCATGGTCCTCATCGCCCTGGTCCTGGGGCTAAAGCCAGACTGGTTTCTGAGTCTGGGGAATTGGTATCATGAATGTTTCAGGGTTTCCTCTCACACCCCATGGCATGGGAGGCCCAGCTCTGCATCCGACCCAGCTGTCATCCTGACCCCCAGGACTTACTGTGGAGGAGCTGGTGAGCCGTGGCCTTGGCATCAGGATGGTCTGGTCTTGAATGTACAACCTAGTGCACTTAGCAGAGGGGCCCTTAGCCTCCGCCACCCAAGGGCTGTCCCCTTTAAGGTCTCTTAGCCCAGAGCCCTCTGCTCTTGGGTCTCCAGGCAGAGCCATGAACCTGGTGGGGCCAGGACCTAAGTGGCAACAGCCGTGGGAGGTCCAGACAGGCCACTGTGGAAGGCAGCAGCCTCCCTGCACCCCGCCTGTCTTCCTGGGGTAGGGGCCTGGAGGTGGTCGAGTACTTCCCCTCTCTCCTTTTGTGAGGGAGCCTCACGCTCAGACCTGAAGATGCAGACCCCCTACAGTACCCTGGCACCTCTCCCTGTGCCCGCCTTCAAGCTGGCCTGGCACGTCAGTCTTGGGGACATGGCCCAGGTTTCCTTTTGGCCCTCTGCCCTAGTTCTCCTTGTGAGAATGTTTTTACTGGTGTATATTTTTTACTGGAAATGAGCCTTTTAGGAATGAATGTAGACTGGTTTGTATTAAAACTTGTAAACTGCTTAAGAAAAATCTGTGGCTGGTCCATGAGGCAGCCACTCAGGGGCCCACCCAAGGCTTTGGCCGGTGAGGTAGCCTCAAAGGGAGGGGAGGGCCCAAGCCTTGCTCCTTCCCCGCTGGTAGGAGCCCTCAGGCCTGGCCTAGGCAAGAACCCAGGGCTCAGAGGTCTGTGGCACAGATCCAAACACACAGTGGGATCACGTGGAATGACACTTTCATTGGGGTTAGTTGGGATAAGAGGTTAATAGTTACAGAGCAGGGCCTGGGCCACTCAGATCAGGCTTCCAGCCCCGAGGCGAACCGTGCGCACTCTCGCCGTGGTCCACAGCCCCCGTCCCCCATGTCCTCTCAGGTGGTTATAGATAGAATAAATTCCATTTAAAATATATGCATTTCTCTCTGCTTAAAAAATAACATTTACAGTTGAAAAGGTTTGGACTTTGGGGATCTGTTAATCCCACTGGCCCCACCCCCGCCACCTTTGCCTCACTGAGGGCAGGCACGGGCAGGAGCAGGGGCAGGTGGCCACCACCGCAGAGACCAGGCCCCTGGCCACTTAAATACATGTCCCGTGAACACCTGTGTGGAGCCGGTCAGACACACAGCCTTCTCCAGCCTCCGCATGTGCCCGGACAGCACAGCAGGTGCCAAGAGGTCCTCGGCACTGGAGACCCTGGAGGTGGGGGAGGGCAGAGGGAGCCCCCCAGGAGCCCGGCTGCCACCTTTGTCCCCGGGGTGGAAGCTCTTGCCAGGGTCCCTGTCCACAGGCAGGGGGCTCCGCTGAGATGTCAGCTTCTGCCTTCCTTGGAGACGACCCCGGCTCAGACAGCACGAGCTTCTGTGTGGGGGTACGAAGGCCGCAGATGCTGCAGGTCGCGAGGGGCGCGGCTGAAGGCCACCAGGGGCTCAGTCCAGCATGGCGTCCAGCTGGTTGGCCAGGGCGTCAAACATGGTGCTGATGTCATCCAGAATGTGCTTGGTGGAGGTGCCGGGAGGGCTGCAGCGGGGGAAGGAGCGGGTCAGAGCAGAAACTGGGCCATGGCGGGCAGGGGCTGTGCCTGCGTTTCTGGCCGGTACCAAGCACCTGGTGTGCGTCTTCTCCAGGCCCTTCCGTGAGGGCGCTCAGGCTTGGGGGAGCTGAGGTGCTCGAGCTGACGTGCCTCTCAGTGGCAGCCGCCAGGATCCCCCACAGGTCAGATATGGGTGACTTCAGAGCCCGGGCTCCTCCCATCCCAGTAAGGGTCGCTCCAGCCTCAGGATTGGTCTGCTCCCCTGTCCCCACCGACATTCCCAGGACCCGGGGAAGAGGAGTTAGGGGGGAGCTGTTCCTGCACTGCAGCCCTCTCCCTCCCCGCCCAGCACCCAGCACCCAGCACCCCTCACCCCTCTTGTTCCTCAACGCCGATGCTCTTCTCTGCCACCCTCAGCGCAGCTGCCAGGGATGAGCTTGTCTGTTCCAGCCTCTGCTGGGCCCGGCCAGAGCCCGCAGCCCCAGTGCTCTCGGGCCTTGGAGGTGGCACAGGGCGGGGTCCAAGCCGGGGAGCCAGCTTAGGGCCAGAAAATGCCAGCTGGGTGCAGGCCACAGACACAGGCTTGGGGGCTGTTCCTGCAGAGACAAAAAGGTTGGCTGTGACTCAAGAGGGGCTGGACGCGACCCTTGGAAACAACACCCCACCCCACGGGCCCCGCCTCATACCTGCACTGGGCACCTTGATGAGGGCTGCAGGGGAAGCAGGGGGCTCCATCTCCCCAGGCTGCCCACCACCTGCCGAGTTCTCCAGAGCAGGCCCGGGGCTGGGGGCCACAGGGGGCTGGGCTGGGAGGCCGGGAGAAAGAGGCACTGGAGCTCCCTGAGTTGGAAGGCTGCTGGGGTCAGGCCGGGGAGGGCTGGGAGCCGCTGAGGAGGAGGGCTCCCCGGGGGGCTGGGAGGGCAGGGAGGCAGAAGCGCTGGGTGTAGCACCAGCCACCCCGAAGGCCAGAAGTGCCGTCTGCAGCGGCTCTCTCCCCCGGCATTTGGGCCTCCGCTTCACAGTGTCTGACTCTGTGAGGTTGAAATCCAGGCCAGCGGGCACAGGTGCTTCCCGGGATGGGGGTCCCGCTGGCTTCGGCCGCTGTTTGATGGTCAGGTTCCCCTCCTCCGCAAACGGGAGTCCCTCCCCTGAGCTGCCCCGAGATGGGGGCGTCCCCTCCGGCCCTGGTTCTTCCTCCTCTGTGTCCGACACGGGGCCAGCTGGGGCGGGCGGGCTGGGGGGCTCCAAGGGGCCGGCTGGTTCACTCAGTGTTCGCCTTCGGGGCACAGAGGCCCCCTCCTTAGGTCCCGGGCTCCCATCTACAGGAGGAGGCTCCGTGGTGGGGCCAGAGACGGAGCTGAGGCGCTTAGGGGGTGGGGGTGGCGGGCCTTTACGTCGGGCGCGGAGGGCGAAGGACTGGCTGCGGGGAGCCCCTCGCGCTGGGGTCGGGCTAGGGCTGGTCCGCGCTAGGGCACTGCGTCCTGGCCGCCGGGTGAGGGTGGCGTAGCTGCCCAAGGCACTGCCCACCGGCCCTTCTGCCTCCCCCTCTGCTTCCCCATCCTCAGGGCCAGGGCGGCTCAGGCTGTGGGACCGGCGTTTGGGCCGAGGTGGGTCCGGAGGGGTGGCAGGGGGACCAGCCAAGTACGAGAAGGCACGAGGTGCGCCAGGAGGTGGCCCTGGAGCTGGGCTGGAGGGTGAGCCCTGGGGATACATAAACACATAAGGGGGGGCCCCCTGGCCAGGAAGTGGGGAACAAAGCTTAGGGGGCCGCTCTGTGCCCTCTGGAAGGTTCCTCTCCTGTGGGGTCCCAGGGTCTCCGCCACCGGGCTGGGAGGCAGGTTGTTCCTGTGAATGACCGGACCCTTGTGAGCGTGCTCCAATGCTCTCCTGGCTGGGGGAGCGGGCGGGGGGCAGGGGGAGGGGCTCGGGGCCACCCCCTGCCATGGCTGCCTGCAGCTCTGGGCTTAACTCGCTGCCCTGGAAGGTGAGGAGGCGTGGGCCAGCTGCAGCCGGACCGTCCCCATTCTCCAGCCCCTCGATAGCCATCAGCTCTGGGCCTCTGGCGAGCCGGCGGCCGCCCTCCGCTGGGGCCTCCCCCTGCAGTAGGCCTCGCCGCAGCTCGGCCAGCCGCTTTACTCCCAGCATGAGCTTCTTCTGATGACCTGAGAGGGGAGGGGTAGAGGCCACGGGGTCAGCTGGGGCTGCAAAGGGCCACTCAAGTCCCTCTTGGCCCCCATGCTCCCTCCTGGGCTTGAACCCTGAACTGTTTCAAAGCCCTTGGAGGCACGCGGGGGGCCCGGCCAGGAGGACCCAGGGCAGTTCTCACCGAGCTTGTTGACGCCGATCTCCTGCAGCTCCTCCCAGGTGAGGTCGGCCACCAGCCCCATGGAGTCGTAGCCACTGCTCACCAGGTGCTTGTGGTACTGTGGCAGCCCCAGCGCACACAGCCATTCTCGCAGGTCCACCTGGAAAAGGACGCCAGCCTCAGCGTCCCGGCGAGGAAGGGCCCCAATGGCCACAGCTGAGGCTGGGAGCCGAGGCTGGCCCCTGCTTACCGGGATGTAGTTGGGCAGCCACTCGGCGATGCTGAGCTGTGCGATCTCGGAGGCGATCTTCTTCCTGTGGCCAGGCTTGGTCACGCCGATGGCCGTCAGGTCCTGTCACACAGACGCGTGCCATCAGGCCCCCCCACCCCCCAGCCACTGCCCGCTGGGCCCTCTGCCGCCCTCCTGCCGTGGCACCTACCTCGGGAGTCATCCGGCTGATGGTTGGCACATCGTAGCCGGCCTGTAGAAAGTGGGCGGTGTAACCTTCCAGCTGGAACTCACTGAGCCAGTTATGAATGGCCTGGGCATCCTGCGGCACGGGGGCAGAGGCCGAAGTTAACAGAGCAGTGTGTCCTGAGGCCCGTCCACACCACCGCATCCCCGGGGCCTGCAGCCCACTTCCGGGCAGGGCTCTCACCTTCCCCTCCAGCAGCTGCTCCGGCCTCACGTCCTGGGTGAAGAGCTGTTCCCCAGAGCGGTAGTTGGCCAGAGGGCGGTGGCTCAGGTTGTCTTTCAGGAGGGAGAGAGAGGGAATCAGAAGTGGCACACTGGAGGGGTGTCTACCCGGGTACCATGTGCCCCTCCTACCTGCCAGGGATGGGGGGTGCAGTCCCAGCAGCACCTGGTCCTCTCCTGTGGAAGGCAGCGGCTAGAGACAGGGAAGGAGCGACTCAGCATGTGGGGAGCTGACAGCAGCAGGGACAGCTCTGTCCCGCTCCCCACGCCCCCTCCCCCCTCGCCCCTCCCACCTGGGCGTTCTCGATCAGAAGGCCAGTGCCGTGGCCGTTGGCGCCCTCGGAGCTCTGCCCGCTGCCAGCACTGCGGATGCTGCCCACGCTGCCCTCGCTGCCCACGCTACTCCTGTCACCTGCTGCAGGGGCACAAGCAAAGGGGTTAGAGCCCCAGTTGGCCCCGCCAACAGCTGACTGGCAGCTTGCCACAGCCAGACGCCCACCCAGTGCCCAGCCCTGCCCTCGGGGAGGGCGTACCTGGGCTGTCTGGGCTGAGGCCCCCCCGAGGGAGCTGGCCATAGGTCAAAGGGTGTAGGGGGTCCTCAGCAGGGGGCTGCGGTGTCCGAGAGAAGCCTGGGCGTAGGGGGGTGGGGGCCGATGGGAGGCGGGGTGCAAGGACGCCCACCCGCTTGCTGACCACCTCCACGATGCCTGGAGGGAAGTAGCCCACACGGTCCGTGCCCCTCTGGCTCTCATGGATGTGGCCCTTCCAGCGGCCGTCGGGATGCTGTTCCAGCACCTGGGGCAGATGACACATTGGGGAGACGATGACAGCAATCACTTCCTGCCCCAAAAAAGGGCAGGCAGCCAGCCCTATAGCCACAGTTCAGCTCCTCCTCTCCCCACGAGCAGCTGATGCCCGAGTGCACCCACAGCTCTGCCCATCCTACCGGCATCCAGCACAGTCCTCGGCATGCCTCCTGGGCATACACAGGAGAGTCCCGGCGTCAGCCTGGGTTCAAATCCCAATGCTGGTGTTTGCCGTGGGGTCTCAGGCAAAACACTTTAATTTCTCTACGACTCAGTTTTATCATGCCCAGGGAGGAAACAGTTAAATAGCACCTACTTTACCCAGCGCGGGCAGGAGGAAGTCAATAAGAGAGCGTACATAAAGACCTTTGCAGGTGCCCACACAAGTGACAGCAATTGTTGGTGCTAGCAAAGGAACGCCCGCACCGGGTCCTCACCGTGATGACGTCCCCTGCGCGGACGTTGAGAGCAGTGGGATCGTGGAGGTTCCAAAAATCCTTGAGTGCCCGGACCTTCAGGATCCCCGAGGCCTCTGAGAGAAAAGGCAGAGCAGGGCATCATCTGAGGGTCCCTAGGGTGTCTTCCCGCCCATCGTGTCCCCTTCACAACCCTCCTCCAGGTTCCTGTGGCCGCAGTCCCCTGACCAGCCCTGGTTTGGGAGCGTGACATCTCGCTCCTGGGACACTGTTCCTGCCTTCCTTCCTAGTCCCCACGGGAGTGGCTCTGGACACCCAACCTGGGCGGGGTCTTCTCTCATGCACACTCACCCCGCAGGAGCTGCTTGATTTCGCGGCTGGCCTGGGAGGTGGTGAACTGATTCACGATGTCCAGCGCCGTCTGGTTATATGTGTTCCGAATGTTCACGTCCACCCCGCCCTGGGAGCCCAGCACAGCGTGAGCAGGCACGAAGTGCTCTGCTTGTCATCTCCCCCAGTCCTCACCACCACCCGGAGGTGAACAGTGAATACCGTTTTCAACTTTTACAGATGCAGAAACGGAAGCTCAGAGATAGGATTGAAGATGAGCTCAAGGACACTCGGCTGGCAAGAGGCCGAACCGGGGCTCGAACCAGGTCTGTCTGCTCTCCAGCCACAAGGCCTCGGCCCACCCAAAAGCCACGTTGTTGGCAGAGACCCCCTCCCATGCCCTCCAGCTGTCCTCGGTGCAGCCCCCAGCGGGGGGAGGGGTGAAGGCACCCACACCCACCTCCAAAAGCAGCCGCACCACCTCTGTCTTGCCGTACAGCGCGGCCTCGTGCAGCGCCGTGCCCGTCTTGGTTTGGCGGTTGACCTCGATCCCAGCTCTAAGGAGCTGCCTGTGGATTGGGGGCGGGGGGGGGGCGAGTCACGGGGTGGTGGGGGGCAGGAGAGGAAGCAGATTGCCGGGGGGCTGGGAGAGTGACCCAGAGCCCGAGAGAAGACGGCCGCAGGGCAGGGCACTGATGGGACATCACCCATTCCGCAGGAAGGGGATGAGGAAGTGGGGGGGCAGTGGGTACCTGATGACCTCTCTGTGCCCATTCTTGGCAGCCAAGTGCAAGGGCGTGGTGTAGTTGGGGTCACAGGGGTCCTTGGCCTCACCCTCCAGCAGTGCCACACACAAGTGACTATTCAGTAGCAGCTGGGCCACCTGTGGCAAGCAGCACCCAGACAGGTCTTTCTCCTGAGATTCCCCCGTCCCCGCCCCACAGTTGCCCAGGACCTAGTACCCCAAGTACTAGGTACTAAGTACCCCTAGTACCCCTCACCTTGAGCCGCCCAAACTCGCAGGCCAGATCCAGGGGCGTCTTCTTTGCCTTGTTGACCAGGCACGGGTTGGACTGATGCTGGAGGAGCATTTCTGACTAGGGTGGAGGAAGCTGAGTGAGGGGTCTGGCCCGGCCAGCCCCCCGCCAACCCCTGGCTCTGGTACCCCTCACGGGCAGGCAGGCTCACGTACCACTTCGTAGTGTCCGTACTGGGCGGCCAGATGCAGCGGGATCTGCCCGTCCAGCGAGGCGGCGTTGACGGCCGCGGAGGCGCGCAGAAGCAGCCGCACGGGCTCCAGCCGGCCTTGCCAGGCCGCGTAGTGCAGCGGGCGCATGCCTGCAGAGGGGAAGGGGATCTGGGGACGTCCTGGGACGCTGCGGGGGCAGGCGAGGGCACTGGGCAGAGTCTGGAGTCACCCCAGCTGCAGGGGGAGGCAGATCCAAGGGGAAGGGCTGCTGGTTCGGTCAGGGAAACATCCGGTTGTGTGGGGCTGAAGTCAGAATCCCACCTGGCCCCCACGGGGGGTCTCAGGGTGGGAAGGCAAGCTGAGCCTCCTCACTTGGATAACGGGGCATCAGAACCACCCCCAGCTCCCCAGAAGGCCATGAAGATGAAAAAGAGCCAGGGAAGCTATGCGACACATATTAGCACTGCTAGGATGTGGCGGGGCAGACTCTGACCACAGGGTGTGGCCAGGGAGCACCCTGGGGTCTCACCATTGCTATCCTTAATGTCGACGGTGGCCTGAGCCTCCAGCAGCAAGGCTATGAGCTCCAGGCTGCCCCCCAAGGCGGCATGGTGGAGAGCAGAGAATCTGGTGCGGCGGGACACAAGGGAGGGGTGTCCGCTGAGTGGTCCCCCATCCCCCAAATCCTGCTCCTCCACACCAGACCCGTCCCGGAGGCTGGCAGGGCTGAGTGACTTGCCCACTGTGCCCTCGCTCCCCCACCCTGCCAGCCCTGCCGTGGGAGTGCAGAGCAGCCGGCCTACAGCATGAAAGGGCTCAGTGTCTGGGCTGAGAGGCCTGTTTGTCTGGCCTCCCCCCCCAAGCCAGCCCAGGGGAGGGGGCCATGGGAGCAGGAGCCTCAGGGCTCCTACCCTCTGGGGAGAAAAGGGGGCCTAGCAGGAATCTGACCCAGAAGGCCCCTCAGAGAGGCACCGGGGTCCCTCCCCTCACTCGAGGACAGCTCCACACGCAAGAGGGTGGGGAGGAACCAGAGCTCTCAGCAAACACATTCAAGGGCCAAGTTTGAGAGGGGAAGGGACTCTAGGGGCCAGGTCTTTCCCCTTACCCCTCCCCCACCCCACAGCTCTTGAGAGGGGTATGGGCTCACGCTCACCCGTCAGCGTCCTGGTAGTTGACATTGAGTCTCTTCGTGGAGCCGAGGAGCTCTGGGGGATTGGAGCAGAGGACATCAGGACACTTTAGAATGATCTGCCCCCACCTGCATCCTGACGAGTTCTCCCTCCCCACGATTCCCCAATCCAGCTGACCTCTTGGTATGCAAGAAAGAGCCTGCCCCATGGCCCTTCGGCTGTCCTGTCCCTAGAGCTCCTCACCCGGCCCACTGGCCCATCCGCTCCAGAGTGCCCAGCACAGGAGCCGCAGCAGGGGCCTGGCTTCTCCAGGCCCCCAGCCCAGCTTGTTTATAGAGCCAAAGAGGGCGGAAAAGGGGGGCACTGGCATGCATGCCCTCAGTGGACAGGCCCACGAGCGCATGGTTAGCATTCCTGCCTGAGCGGGACAAGGAGAGTCTCACTGTCTCCCTGGGCCGAGGGGGCTGACAGAGAGAGGAGAGGGGCACCAGATGCTGGAGGGGAGCAGGGCAGATGCCGGGGCTGGACCCTTATCGGCACACCACAGAGGGGGCCATCGCCCTTCGGTGCGCCTTACACGTTGGCCATTACTGTCCACATGCTGTCCTCCAGCAAAACTGGTATAGCTCCCACCCCTTGCCGTGCCCACTGCTCCTGTCAGGGGAGTAACTGCTGATTCTGCACCCACATGCTCCCGGCAGAGAGGTCCACGCCCCACGTAGAGGGCTCTCTGCTGGGTGATGGCCAGAGAAGCCAGAGGCACAGGCAGGACACTGGTCCATCCCCCTGCCAGGAAGGGTGACGGGATTCAGGCAGGTGTGCTCCAGGTACTGGCCAGGGTACAGGAGGGGGCGGTCCTTGGTGAGTGTTGGGAGAGGAAGAGGAATGTCTGTCGCAGGCGGCCAGTCTCCTGCTGGAACCCACCCCTGCTGGGAAGGAGGAGGCCTGGCTCAACCCAGGCTGGGCAGGGTGCCAAGCATGCTGGTCCAGGCCTGCCCTCCGGGCCCTAGGGGGCCCCTGAACACCCCAGCAAGACAGGGCCTCATTCCAACAGGCAGGGATCAGCTCGGGGGTGAGGAGCATGGGATGGGGAGAGAGGGGACAGCTACATTTAGAACTGAGCTGAAGTACACTACATGCTACGGAGAAAAGGTAAATACAGAGCTGGGCAGTGATGGAGGGGTGAGGAGGTGGGGGCCGCTGGCAAGAAACAGGCCTCCCTGCCTTCCTCTAGCCCCCTCGGAAAGTCCTTGTCACACAGAGCCAGTTAGGGAAGGAGAGAGGCTTTTAGGAGCAGGAAGTGTGTGGTTCCAAGTCTCCCCCTTACTGGCTGCGTGACCTTGGGCAGCCATGGGACCTCTGTGAGCAGCACTGAGGACAACGAGGTCGGCAGGAAGGAGAAAGTCCCTCCACCTGCTGCCAGGCCTGGCCAGTCCGGGATGGGGCAGCTCCGCAGTGAGATACAGTCCCTCTGGGGAGTGGCAGGACAATGTGACAGGAGGGACAGACAGGAACAGGGGCAGGGCCAGGCTGGGTGGCTCTGTTCTTTCCAGAACAATGGCCGGAAAGGCGGTGGGGGAGAGAAGCTCAGAGTGACTGGACTAGGGACCTTGGCTGGAGGGAGGAGGGTCCTGGTTCCTGGCAGTGACTCCAGCCACTTCCCCTGCCGGGCAGCCTTCTTCCCGGCCTGGCTCTGGGGGTGGAAGGGTCGCTCCTGATTTAGGCTCAGGCAAAGGATGTGAGCTCACTGGGCCACCCTCGGCCCACTCTGTTTCCTCTGGCCAGAAAAGGAGACAGTTCGGAAAACGGAGCGGGGAAGGAGGGAGGGCAGGGGCAAGGCCAGGGCAACCTCGCCCTTCTCCTCCCAGCCACCTGCTCCCTCAAGAGGACCAGGGTGGGCAGGGAATGCCAACCCCCAAAGGGACCAAAGAGCAAGTGCAGGAGGCTGAGGGAGCATCTCTCTTTGGCCAGCCAGAAGGCTCTAGCCACCTACCAGAAGGAAAAAGGGGAGCCCTGACACCTCCCATTCCATCAGTTTCCTTTGCCCCCCCTGTGACATGGAGCAGGAATTCCCAGCTTCCCTTCTGAGGACTGCTTTAGAGTCACCTGGAGAACTTTCTGATTCACACGGTCTCAAGATCTCTGTGACAATTCTAATTCTGCAGGGGAACAGGGAATCTGCACTTTCAGAACAGCCACTAGGTAATTCTGATGGGCGGCCAAGTGAAGGAGCAGAGGGGAGAGGACAGGAACTTGACTGATCTGCCCCATAATGGCTGTGTGACCTTGGGCAACTCGCTAATCCTCTCTGAGTGTCAGTTTCTTTATCTGTAAAGCAGATACAGATATAACAATTTCACAGGAAATCAAGGACTTAGAATATTTCGTAAACTATAAGGTCTGCAAACATCACCCTGTGATCTCCTTTCTGCTCCAGCTTTCCCTGCTTCTCCGAGGACTGGGAGGGGAGGCTCTGTGTTAAGGCTTCACAAGGAATCCCAGGACCCTGTCACTCTGTGCCTAGTGCCTACACAATGTGCAAGTCCCCTTTGGGGCTGACGGAAGGAATCTCTTCCCCTACACGCATTTCCCCTGGGGCACGGGGCACGTTCCTGGAGCCTAGCTATGAGGTTCCCACCACCAGTGTCCAGACCCCACCCGCTTGCCCTCCCCTAGGGCCTCACTGTGAGGCCCCAGAACTGGGAGGCCAGCAGCAGCTCACCCAAGGCCCTACTGGGCAGGTCGCCAAAAATAACACAGAGGTGAAGGGAGGAGGGGGAGTGGCTCCCACCCTTGGGCCTCCGGGGCCCTCCTAGGACCTCTTTGGCACCTTCCTTCCACTGTGCTCGCCCGGTATCCACTTCCCCAGGGCACAGAGGCCATACCACCTGGCCTTCCTCCCGGCCTCAGCCAAGCTCCCATACCCTGGCTCTCCTGCCCTGGTGTACAGGTGGGTACACACACATGTGCATGACTCCCAGGCCCTTCAAATCCATCCTCTGGCACCCCAAACTCCCAGGTGTGGTTGAGGATAATTAGTTGTCTTCATGTAGTCAGGGGGGCCCCTTCTTGTGCACAGGGCCAAGGTGTGTCTTGAGGTTAGAGCCCCAGCACTCTGAGGGAACCCTCCCTCCTCCCAGCCCCAGTTTGGTGGCAGGAGCTAGCTACCTCATGTCCCTGCTGGTCTTGAAACTCAGGGGACAAATCCAGTGTCCTCTTAGGAAAGCCCAGAGGTTGGAGGTGGGGGGGACATCTCACCACAGAGGTACCCAAGAAATGGGGTTCAGGTGTGGCTACTCATGCATGGAGCTCCCACAACCCTGTCAAGGGTTTAGGAGAAACTTCTAGAAAGTTAGCTTTGGCCACACACACCCCCCAGCGACACAGGCAGCTAAGTCAAGGAGAAGGGGCTTTAGCAAGTGCTGAGATAGTGATGAACTTTGCTTTAAGCAGTAGAGCTCTTTTTAAAAGCCATCTTCTGGGGCGCCTGGGTGGCTCAGTGGGTTGAGCCACTGCCTTCGGCTCAGGTCATGATCTCAGGGTCCTGGGATCGAGTCCCACATCGGGCTCTGCTCAGCGGGGAGCCTTCTTCCCTCTCTCTCTCTCTGCCTGCCTCTTTGTCTGCTTGTGATCTCTCTCTGTCAAATAAATAAATAAAAATCTTTAAAAAAAATTAAAAAAAAAAAAAAGCTATCTTCTGGGCATCCCCATTAAGCCGTCATAAATGCACATTTGCTATTGTTGAATTGGGGGATGGGCTTGGACCCGCTGCTATTCAGTCTTTCCCATCCCCGCTGCCAGAAATCTCCTGCTTCCAAAGAATACATCAGAAAAACCACCTGCTAAAGGCCACTCTACAAGGGCAGGAATTTCAGTCTGTTTTATCCACTGCTGCCACATAATGGCCTGGTGCCTAGAATAAAGCCTGGCACACAGTCGGTGCTCAAAAAAACTCAAACCGAATGTATTTCAACCCATTCACATTACATGTGAGGAAACTGAGGCCCAGAGAGGCTAAGTGATTTGCCTAAGGATACACAGCAAGGGGTAACCCAACTTCCTCTGTGGCTGTCCCACAGAGGCATTTCTTACAGAACAGACAATCCTCCCACCCCCAAAACCCCAGATCACAGTGACCCCCGCCCAATCCTCTCTCTGTAGCCTGAGCACTCAGGGCAGGGTTTCAGCTAGGCAGTCACCCCACCAAGCACTCACTTGTCTTTGCGGCCTTGACCTTAGCCACCAGTTTCTGCACACCAGTCACATCTCCATTCTTGACGGCAAGGATCAAGTCCTGTTCACGACCCATTCCGGTCCCTGGGCTGGGCTCTGGGATCAGGAGTCCAGGCAGAGGCAGGAATACTTCAGGTCTAAGCCAAGGTGTCAGGGTGCCATGCCTTGGCCCGTTGGAGGGCCAGGCGTCCTGGTGAAGCAAGTCTGGTTTCCCAAGCAGTGGGCTTCTTATTAGGCACTGATGGGTACTCCCTCAAAGTGTTTCATGAGCAGCCACCACAAGCAGGAAAACCGATTTCTGAGGGGGTGGAGGCCACGTGGAAACCTGGACAGATACCTTCTTGCAGTGTCTGACGGCCCAGGGATGGGCTGGGACTGGGCACGCGAATCTTCCCGGCACGGCTCGGGAGCACCAATGCCCACCCAGAGCTCAGTCAGCATTCCCTCGGGCCTCGGGCAGCAGCAGTGGACAAGTCTCAGGGGTCTGGAAAAAGGTGCAGCGCCTCTGCTGAATGTGGGGCCAGGCCTGCGAGGGTCCCAGAAGCAGGGCTCAGAAGTGTAGGCCAGGGCTTCTAGGGAGCCCCCAAACCACCCTCGCTGCCCTTTGGAGTCAAGGAAGGGCCAAGCCACTCAAAGGGGGAAGACAGCTGCCAGGCATGAGAGGAGTATTTGGGGGGAGGCGGTGACTTTCTGGGAGAGGGAGGCTGAGTCACTGAGGCCCCAGGGCACCTGGCAGCACCTCAACCTGGGGCAGGAGGGGCCCTGGCAGCACGACACACAGAGGCAGGCTGGGCCAGCAGCCTGTTCTCCACAGCCCCGGGCTCTGACACCCACAGACAACTGGTGGGCCAGAAGGTGGGGCCTGGAAGGGTCAGGCACAGGCAGACAGGCAAGGGTCACTCCCTGTGGAAGGTGCCTTCCCCAGACTCCTCCCAATCTAAGCTTTACTATAATAGCTGGATGCCCTAGCCCCAGGCTCTTTAAGTATTCAGAGCGCGGAGTGGGGAGCTTACAGCTCCCCATTTCTGGCAGGGGTCTGACTGCTGGACTGGGAGGCTTTACAGCACCTGTTGCTGACCCATCCTCACCCCTTGTGCGGGATGGGGAAGCAGTGGGGTGCAGAACAGAGACAAGAGCTGGGGCGTGCTGGCAGAAAGGGCTGCCTGGCCCCCCCAAGCCTGAACCTGAGGCCCAGAGCCCCGACTTCGCTGCAGAAAAGCTTACGTCAGTTCTCAGTGGCCAGGAATTTGTTGCCCGAGCCCTGTGGCATGAGACCCGTGCAGGCCTGGGGCCCTAGCTGGGGTCTCCTTACTCCTAGAACGTCCCAAGCCCAACCGAGATGGCACTCCAGCTCTTGCCCGCAGCCGACACAGGACGAGGACGCCCCTGGTAGTGCTTGGGGTCGGGCTGGCTCCCCCGCCCCCCGGAATGCCCGTCCAGCGCCGCGCAATCCCCCCAACCCAGCCCAACCAGGGCCGACCCGGGGAACAAAGCGGCGGGAGCGACCGGGAGAGCCAAACGCCAGAGGGATTGATGCGGGAGGACGGAACAGGGGCGCGAAGAGGACGGAAGGAGCAGAGAGACGAAGGCTCCCGCCGATCTCGAAAGAAAAGTTAGTTTGTGCCCGCCCTCAAAGGTGCTGACCCCCCGCGCAGGCCCCGCGGTCTCACCTCTCCCAGCTGCCCCGCCGGGGGTCTGGCTGGCCCTGCTTGGTCCCTGGCACTCTGGACGGTGGCTCCCACTGCCCCCCTTACCCCCTTTCTCCTCCTTCTCCTCCTTTTCCAAGACCGGCTCGGCACCTCCCGCAGGAAATCCCGCCCCTCCCCCCTCCCTCCCGCCGGATCGGGAGCGGAGTGACTGTCCCGGCAGCGCAGTCGACCTGTCAGTCAGCGCCTACGGCCCCGCCCCCATCCGTACCAGACCCCGCCCCCACCGCTGTCGTCCGGCCCGGACACGCGGGCCGGGTCAGCGCATGCGCCCAGGTGAGGCGGCGTGGTAGGGGCGAGAGTGCGAGCCCTGCTCCCCGGCCTGCGGAGCCACCGCGACCTGGGGCTCTAGAGTTCAAACCCAAGGGCGAGATGCCCTGTTTATGATTGAATGGGAGAAAAGACGTGATGTGAAGGGGTCTGGAAACCGAGTCCTGGAGACTCCACTTGGGAAGCCCCCGCTCTTTTTAGCTCCTCGCCCCTCCTGGGATTTCCACGACCGGAGCCGCCGACCCGCAGCCGCTGGTTGGAGCAATGGTGCCACCTAGCGGACCATGTCGGAGCGGCCCATGGTGGCGGCGGCGGCGGGGACCCCAACCTCGAGGGAGTGCTAATGACAGCCAGGAGTGGCGCTTCAGCACCATCGTGGGCCGGACAGCTCCTCCCGCCCCCGAACCCTCGAAACCCGGCTTCCGAGCCCCTCGGAAGGGATCCAACGGAAGACCCAGAAGGAACTCCGAACCTACCCAGACCGCATCTGACAGCCCCTGGTGGCCACTCTGCGAGGCTGGACTGTGGGAACCTACAACTCTCCCTTCTTTAAACCCTCCCTCTCTCCTCGTCCAGCCTGAGTGGTGGAGACTAAGCGGCCCAGGGCTGCGGAGGGGAGGGTCACACATTTGACTGTCCATACTACACTCAGATGCCGGGTTCCTCAATTTTTACTACAGAGGAACTCGGAGGGGCTATGGGGAGGAGAGGTGAACTCCTTTAAATCCGGAAACCGGCACTCGCTCTGCCCCCGGAATCGAGGCACAAGTTTGTTGGCAGGCTCTAGGACAGCCAAGAAGGTGCAAAGCCGGTGGGTCGCGGGAGGATCTGCGGGCGCTAGGGCCGCGCGGAGTTCCGGCGGTGGGCGGGTCAGGGGCGGTGCGCGCGCAGCCGCAGACGGCGGCCCGATGGAGCCCGAGCTCGATCCGGCCGCCGTGGAGGTTCCCGCCGGGCGCGTGCTCTGGTGCGGTCCGGCCGGCGGAGGCGCGGGGCACGCGGAGAGGGCGGGGGGGAAGGGGACGAGAATGTCGGACGGGGCCGCGCGGCGCCAAGTGCGCAGGGCTGACCCGGCGTCTCTTCCTTCCCCAGTGCCCGGGAGCTCCTCGCTGCCCGCTCGCGGTCCCAGAAGCTGCCTCAGCGCTCGCATGGCCCCAAGGACTTCCTGCCCGACGGCTCGGCGGCCCAGGCCGAGCGGCTGCGTCTGTGCCGCGAGGAGCTCTGGCAGCTGCTGGCGGAGGAGCGCGTGGAGCGCCTGTGAGGGGGGCGGGCCGGGGCGGGGCCGGGACAGGCGGGGCGGCCGGAGCCCGTGGACTTCGCGGGGGGACTCAGACGGACCCCCTCCCCACTCTTCGCCAGGGGCAGTTTGGTGGCTGCCGAGTGGAGGCCGGAAGAGGGCTTCGTGGAATTGAAGTCTCCTGCGGTGAGAGGCGGGGCTCGGGGAGAGGGACCCGCCTTCTGTGCCTTCCTGGCTTCTTTGTGACTTTCGCTCGGGGTCCTACACAGGGTAAATTCTGGCAGACCATGGGCTTCTCAGAGCAGGGCCGGCAGCGGCTTCACCCGGAAGAGGCCTTATATCTGCTGGAGTGTGTGAGTGGGGCCCCCGGAGGGGGAGGAAGGGTGGGGAGCAAGGAACCGAAAGGACATGTTTTTATTAGCGTAAAAGTGTATATACAACTGAGGATTCAAGAAGCTTCTAACGCGAATTCTAGAACCATGCAGAGAGCGGGGATTCCCGTCCGAAATAGAGGTGGTGCCCTCCTTTCCTGGTTGGCCACATTCTTCCTGTGACGCTGGGGGTGGGGAGGGGGGAAAGGAAGGGCGCCCATGTGTCACCGCTTCGAAGTTGCCCCACTGGTTGAGCCACTGCAGGAGGGTCCACAAGCTGAGCTGTTGGCCCCACTTGCAGGGCTCCATCCAGCTTTTCTACCAAGATCTGCCACTGTCTATTCAGGAGGCCTACCAGCTACTGCTGACTGAGGACACTGTGACTTTTCTGCAGTACCAGGTATCTGCCACCCTCTCCCAGGCGAGGAGCTACCCGTCCACTGAGTCAGTGAGGATTCATAAGTACCTGCGAGGTGCTAGACACAGAGCTATGTGCTGGGACTACAGGACAGCCAAGGGCTCTGCGGTCATGGTGCCTGCATCCTAATGGTGGCAATTGGGCATAAGTGAGCAAGCAACTGAGTGACTGACTTCACAGAACTGAGCACTGGGGAGAAGACAAAGCAGGGGAGGGGCACGAGGCTAGAGACGTAAATGTAGACATCATGAGCTTGTGGGTGGTATTTAAAACCACAGAGCTGCACGGGAACGTAGCCAGGATCAAGAGCTGGGTCCGAGACCTGGAGGGTTCCAGTGTGATGAGGGGAAAGATAGGGAACCAGAAACAGACCAAGGAGTGTCTGACAACACAGGAGAAAAGCCAGGAGAGGTGGTGTCACGGAAGCCAAAAGAAGGAAGAAGTAATTGGCTATATTGAAGGCTGCTGAGAGATCAAGCAGGATGGGGTCATTCCTGCGTACATCTCTCTGATACGGGTATTAGAACACAAGGATGGACATACCGTTCTTTACCAAAGACCACTCCTACCCTACTCCTGTCTGTGGAGGTATAGGGTGGAGGGGCAGGGTGGGGGAGTGTGCTGTCTACCGCCTTTTGCCACTTCCTTGTTCACACTCTGGTCAGGAGTTTTGCACTGGACAGCTTTGGTATCATACCATTCTCTGCGTAGTTCTTTTCCTGATTCGTCAGCTATCAGCTTTTTTGGGATTTTGCATTTAAATCAAGAAAATGCTGAATGTCATTTATGCCCAGAATAAGGTAAGCAAGAGACAGGAATTCAGAGACTGAGATCTTAGTTTGGGGAGGGTGTTTATAATGGAGTATGATCCAGCCAATCCCAGGGTTTGGAATTGGGGTGTGCAGGAGGGGCAGGGGAGGCCACATGGGGAGTGGCTCCTGTCTGAAGGAACTATTTGGTGTTTTCAAAAGTGGGCCTCTGATCTTTACTTTTTCTCTTTGAGGCCTTCAGCCACCTGAAGAGACTGGGCTACGTGGTTCGACGATTCCAACCAAGGTAAATCCCAATCCCATTTCCCTCCCATTTATTCCAGTCATGGGACCTGGTAGATGAGCCCCAAGGTGGAAAATGGCCTCTCTTGACCTGGAATCCTTGGCTGGAGCTGCAGCTCCCCGGGCATGGGCTGGGGGCCTCTGTTGGAAGTGCTGTATGGAGAGGCACACTGGTCATTTCAGCTTATCCTGGGTTATCAAATTGAGCCCCATGTTCAGCCTGTTTGCTCCACAGATAACGATTAAGCACTTCTAGCTCATGACAGTGCACTGGCACATAGCTCTAATCCAGAACGGTGCCTCAGTGGGTGTGTAAGCAGATTGTCAAGTGCATGCATGAATGGCGGGCCTAGTGAGGCATTAACAGTTGAGTAGGGTCTCACATTCCTTTGGCTAAGTTAGATGTTCTTTCCTTCTGAGGCCTCTAAACATGATCACCTTAATAGCTCAGCATTGCTAAGAGCCACAGAGACCATCAGCCATAGAGTGGAAACTGGTATACTCTTTACTGTTTGGTAGTGTGTCACGAAAGTTCTAGAACAAGTATGCCCTTTACTTCCTAAAAGTGAGATATAGCCCAAGGAAATAGACACAGGTGTGTGCATAAGTTCACCTGTGAAAATGTTCATTCATTCATTCATTTGACAGTATTTGTTGATTTCTTACTGGGTGCTAGGCCCTGTGCTCATTGCTCAGGAATAGCAAAGTCATTGTCCTCACAGAACATGTATTTAGTGGGGAGGTTACACAAAATAATCATCACTTTGCAAAATTGGTGAACTTGGAAACATCCTGTGAGTTCAACGGGGATGGCACGGTCACACAAATTTGAGTTTGTCCCTTAGAGCAGTGCTGTCTTGTACAACCTTCTGCAGTGATAAGAACATTCCAGGTCTCTGCTGTCCAATATATGTGGCTTGTGCAACTGTGGGACTGAATTTTTGCTTAATTTTAATGGATTTAATTTAATCTTAATTGCCCCTTGTGTCTAGTGGGTATCATTTGGAAAGTGCAGCCTTAAAGAAAATGGCACCATAAAAAAAATCTTGGTAGGGAAGAATGCTATAGTCAGAAGGGCTTATGTCTATAATATGTTATTGAGAGTAAGAGGAGATTAAATAGCAGAATGTTAAGATTTTGAGAGAGAGCATGGGTGAGTGCAGGAGCCAGAGGGAGAGGGAGAAGCAGACTCCCTGCTGAGCAGGCACCTTGGATGTGGGACTTGATCCCAGGACCCCAAGATCACGACCAGAACTGAAGGCAGATGCTTAACTGACTGAGCCACCCAGGCACCCCAGTACAATGTAATTTTTGATAGGAAAAAACCATATGAGAGAGGGTGCGTGTTTATAAGAACCAAAAATGTTTGTATTTTTATTTTTCTGTATTTTCCAAGTTTTCTGGTCTCTTCATTTTTCTCACTAGTGGTTAATCATTTATTGCCGGCTCTCCAGGAGCCCCAGTTCCAGTGAGTCTCTGTTCAAAGGGGCCATTGGTGAGACCCAGAGGCCTGGGCAAAGACACATGGGCAGGCCCCTGCGGTTGCCCCCATTTACCCTGATTGCAGGTCTGCCCAGGGACTTGTCCCTTGGGTTTGGCTTTGACCCTGGCCCACTGATTTATCTTCTGGGCCAGTCCCTCACAAATTTTACTGGGAACTCCAGGCTGAGGAAGTGGATCTGTTGCCCACCCGATTCTCACCCCACAGCTCCATCCTGTCCCCTTACGAGAGACAGCTGAACTTGGACGGCAGTGCCCGGTGCTTAGAGGATCAGAATGGCAAGAGGAAGAGGAGGAGCTCCAGCTCTCGGTAATGTTTCCCACATGGCCACCCCCACCCCCCACCCAGGGAGTTCTGGGGAGCAGAGCTGTTAAGGGAGTACTGGTTTTGGGGACCTTGGAGAATGCATTGGCTTAAGAGCTGGGCTTGGGTGGCTCCCTAGTAGGATCCTGGAGGCAGTAGCATGTGTGTGGGATGTATGCATCTCAGCCATCAGGACCAGACATGCTGAATTTCCTCCCCACATCCCTCAGGTCCATTAATAAGAAGGCCAAGGCTCTGGAGAATCCCCCGCAGGGCGTGAACGAGACACCAGAGAGCCTGACAACCTCCAGCCCACCTCCTTGCAACCAGAACAACCAATGCGGAGAGGGGAAACCTCAGGAGTCAAACCCTGTAAAGGGCCCAGTGGGCCCATCTGAGCTTCTGGGATCCCTGCAGCCCTGGCCTGACCTGGCTAACGAGGGGGTGGGGTGTAGCCAGGAGAGTGGCAAAGTAGAGAACGGGGTCAAGGGGGTTTGTAAGCCACGCTGGAACTTTGAACAGATCCCCTTCCCCAACATGGCTTCAGATAGCCGCCACACCCTTCTGCTTGTCCCAGCCCCAGAGCTGCTCCCGGCCAACGTCGCTGGGCGGGAGACAGATGCGGAATCCTGGTGTCAGAAGCTGAACCAGAGGAAGGAGAAGCTCTCCAGGAGGGAACGGGAGCAACATGCAGAGGCCCAGCACTTCCGGGAGGATGTGAACTTGGATCCCGAGGTGCGATGCTGCTCTAGCTGGCAGGAGTACAAGCAGCTGCTGCGAAGACGGCACCTGCAGAAGAGCCGGAGCCGCCCCCCGCATCTTTGGGACCAGCCTGTCAGACCCTTGCTGAGTCCTGGCCAGGCAGACTCCCCAGGTACCTCCTTACCCTGCCAAAGCCCTGCAGGCCCCTGGCAGCTGAGGAGTCCTAAGACTTTGAAAGGGACATGGATTGGCCATGACTAATTGAGGCTTAAGAAAGCTGGGGCGGAGAGAGCTGTCCCATGGAGTGGAACCCACAAGGACAGTCTGTTCTCCTGCAAAGCAGCAAAAGGACCCATGTGGGAAGGTTTGGAAATGGCGAGTCTGTGTCCAGGGAGAGGCGAAGGGGAATGAAACTACAACTGTATCCTTAAAATCATAAACAAGATGCATGCGGGCAGCTCTACCACCAGCCAGCTGTGGTCCCTGTTCTCTCAACTCGGGGGTAGGGGAGCAAGGAGGTGCCATCTTGGCCAAATAAAAGGCTTACTGGTACACCTTGCATGTTTAAGAACAGGGAACTAATAGGGCAAGAACAGTATTAAGAGATGCAGAATTCTTTACAATCTTTATGAGAACATGGGAGATTCTAAATAATAAGATTAGGGTTGCCAGATGGGTTCTATTTGAAGTTCAGATAATCAGCTAATTTTTTTTAGTGTAAGTGTATTCCAAGTATTGGACATACCTACAATTTTATTTAATCTGTTAAGTCTGGCAACACTAAACTAGATGGCAGATTCAGAAATGTCAGAGGAGTCTGTAGATAGTTGACCCCCGCCCCCAACACCTTATTTTCACTGTCCTCGCAGCCACAGCCCTGCAGCATCTCTCTGTGCTGCGGACCACACACCTTGCTGATGGAGGTGCCCGGTGAGTCTCCAGGTAGTGCCTGTCTCCAGGGTGCCTTGGCTGCCAGCAGGAGTTGGCAGCTGGAGCTTGACTCCTGAGGTTGGACATGAGCTGGGGGATATTCATGTGTGTCTAGGGGAGAGGGAGGGATGAAAGGCAAGAGGTGGATTTAGCCTGAGGATTTTGAGATAGGCAGCTGGAACCTTCCCCTGCCCAAGTGGGAGGACCTCAGTTTCTCTTGATGAGGCTGCTTGGTGAACTGTGGGAGGGAAAGCATGGCAGGGAAAAGGGAGGCGGAGGGTCCCTGTTTCTTAAGGTTTCTCACTGTGTCCTCAGGCTGCTGGAGAAGTCTGGGGGCTTGGAGATCAGCTTTGACATCTACCAGGCTGATGCCGTGGCCACATTCCGAAAGAATAACCCTGGCAGGCCCTACGCCCGGATGTGCATTAGTGGGTACGAGACCAGTGCCACTACTCCCAGGCTGCTGCCCGTTCTCTTGTAAACCACATGGACCTGCCCTCTGTGCCCCTGGCCAGTTTGCCAGTCAGAAGAACCATGGTTCCGGAGAGCTGTGACTGACTCAGGGCCGCACAGCCAGTCCGTGCTATAGGAACCGGAGCTTCCCTGGTCCTTAGCCTTCATTCCTGGCATCTTTGGTTGTCTCTGTCCTGTGCTAATTTACTGCAGGGCTCATCCAGCAGAAGGGATGTGAATCAAAGGGATTCATAGGCTAAGAGCTCACTCTTCCGAGCGCCGTACCCAATCAGGCTCTGGGTCACTCTTGGAGAACAGGCCA
This sequence comes from Enhydra lutris kenyoni, assembly GCF_002288905.1. NCBI lineage: Eukaryota > Metazoa > Chordata > Mammalia > Carnivora > Mustelidae > Enhydra > Enhydra lutris. The sequence continues at coordinate 790,397 of NW_019154159.1, forward strand.
GAGCCAAGCAGTTTGCAGACAGGAGAGCCCAGAGGCCCGACTTCTTGTACCCTCAACTCCTGTCTTATGATTTCGCTTCCCTGGTAGCCGAAGAGGGCTGGGGGCTCGGTTTATGGGTGGCCTGTGTCCACGTCTCAGTCTAACTCTATCCCTGCAGATTTGATGAGCCAGTTCCAGACCTCTGTACCCTCAAGCGGTTATCCTACCAGAGTGGGGATGTTCCTCTGATCTTTGCCCTGGTGGACCATGGAGACATCTCCTTCTATAGCTTCAGGGACTTCACGCTGCCCAGGGATCTGGAACACTAGTCACGCTGCTCTGGCAGGGCATGGGACCTGCTCTGGGGGACCTGGACTGTCTACTCTCAGGGACCATCTCCGCTGCCTCTTATACTCAGACCCTGACCTGTAGCTTCAGGGGCTGGTCTGGGCCTTGGCCCTGGGTGTCTGATGCTCGCAGGAGAACGAAGCCATGCCCCCCCCCCTTCCTGGCTTCCATAGTCCCCAGGCCTGAGATTGATGTCTTGGAACTCAGGACTAGATTTCAGAGACCCAGCGGGGTGGAGCAGAAGAGAGGACTCTGTGCCTTTAAACGAGAGGGTGCCTGCTTCGTGCGATAAAGCCAAAGCCATTAAAAAAGAGATCGCTTTTCTGCTGTGGCTGGAGATAGTGGACGAGTCCCCAGCTGGAGCATCCAGCCCTCCTTTCCCTCCTCTCCCCGCCCCGCCCCCAAAGTCCCGATGTCCGTGGACCTGGCCCCCAGGCCCTCACCCTATCTTTGCCCGCCCACACACAACGCTTTCTCTGGCGCGGGAGCGAAGAGAAGTCTCCCCGGGAGGGCAAGAACGCGACCCCGCACCTTTCTCAGGACCTGCGCCCGGGGCACGGGAAGTCACAGACCTAATTAGCTTGGCTTTCTGAATGGTCGTCCGCGGAGGGAGGCTGGCGCTCCATCGGGCTTTCCCTGAACGCAGCCACTTCGGGATAGAGGGGCGGCGGGGAGGCGCCACGTCGGCGCGCCTTGAGCCCCAGTGCTTCGGGTCGTGCTGTGGAGCGTGCCATTCGCGTCCCTGGCCTCCGCGCCCCTTCTGCTCCTGCCTCTCGTCGCTCCAACTCACTCTCCAGTTGCGCTAAACGCTCCGGTCAATGTTGCTGTCCTTCGGGGCCTTGGGCGCCTTCCTGCCTCCGCAGCGACACGAGGACCAAGGTTCACGCTTGGGACCCGCCCCGAGGGGAGGCGCCTCGTGGAGACGCCCCCGTCCCCAAGCCACTTCGCTCTTGGGTCCCGAAACGGCCCAGCGTCCACCGGTCACCCGCTCGGACTGGGTTGGACGTCTTCGGGAAGACCCGGCGCGGCTACGTCCCTCCAGCAGTCGCTCCGGGCCGACGTGGGGGAGGGGCCGCTCCCCTCTGCGATCGGTCCTGGAGGCGGCCCAGGATGCCGTGCGTCCCAGGGACTATTTCCTCCCGCACGCGGCAGGACACTGGGCGCGGCGCTTCAGCCTGAGTCCAGGTGCGCGCAGGTGAGGCCGGGGGTGGGCCCGCAGTGCCTCGTGCATATTCACGCCGGCCGCGGCCCCGCCTCCGCGCTCCCCGGGGGCGAGGATTGGCCGGAGAGCGGCGACCGCCCGCCCCCCACTCCCCGGGGGCCCTCCCTGCGCTCCCGCCCCGTCTGCCCGGAGCCGTAGAGGGGCGGGGCCAGGCCCGGGGGCGGGGCCGCTGGGGCCCGGGGCTGGCGGCCCTGCGAGGCCGGCTGGCTCGCCCTTTATGTAAATAGCAGCGGCTCCGCCCCCTGCTCGCCGCGCCGGAGGTGAGCAGGAAGGAGACGGCCGCCCAGCAGCCCGTGGGCCGGCGGCGGAGTGAGCGGGGCCGGCGGCCGGTGCGGTGGGACGCCGAGGCCTCGGGCGGGGGCCGGCCTGGGGTTCCAGGTGAGGCGCGGGCGCGGAAACACCCATCCGGGTCCGCCCCCTCGGGGCGCCCTCCACTCGGGGCGCGAAGGCGGGGGAAGGCCGAGACCCCTGCGTCCGCGGGCGGGGCGGGAAGAGCTGTGCCCGGGTCCGCGCGCCTCGCCCTGGATGCCGTGGGTCGGTTTGTCTGGGCGAAGGACACCTGTAGGAAGTGCGGCTCGGAACTTCTCTCTGGCGGATCTGCCCGCGTTTACTGAATTTGAGCTCCGGGTTTGCCTAATAGAGTTGGTTTTGGGAAACGGGGAAACAAGTGCCCAGCCGCGTTGAGTGCCGGAGGTCACCGCGAGCGGGGGTGGGATCCCCGCTCCTTGGGCCCCACGTGCAAGGCGCCTGGCCCCGGAGGCTGGCGACGCGCGTCTCAGGTAGCCGGCTCTGTGCGAGCAGCGGCCGCAGCACGTTACCTCGCCGGCTTAGTCCCTGCCCCTACCATCTGGGCCCACTCCCTGCCGGCCTTTTGTGCGTCCTAATCCCCGGACGCAGGAAGCCCGCGGGAGGGACTTCGGTCTGGGCCTTTCTCCGCCTCTGGCTGCCTTGGACACCTTTAAGGGAAGGTATGGAGATCAGTAGGTTTTCCACGACGACGGGGGTGGAGTTGCGCTGTGATACGTTAGGACTTGGTGAGGAGTGAAAAATACCGTCTTGCCAAAGAAAGCGTGCAAAGTTTGCTCTTGGTTTGCCCCTGCTGGGCAGTTTGTAGACACACTGAGCTTTAGCTGTGGGGAGAAAGGACTGTACCCAGGAAAACCGCGGTGTGGCCCCCTCAGGCTCTCACCTGAAAGCAGGTGAGCTTGGAGTGAGGGGGCAGGGCTTGGACTCAGTGCCCCTTCCCGTGGGGATCCACAGTGCCAGATGCGGGGCGTCTTAACCTGGGCTCTTGGGATCCTCTGCAGAGTTTACAACTCAGAGTCCTGTCCGGCTGCTGAGGGGATTGTGAGCAGGGAGGGGAGCTGGGAGGGAATGAGTGTGTTAGGGCGACAGAAAACCCCAAGTGGGAGGAACGGAGCAGCGCTTCGGAATAGCTGTGGCCTAGCCCCAGGGGAAGCCGCGGTCAGAAGGGCTTTTGAGGAAGACGGGCCGGGTCCTCCAGAGCTGAGGCATGGGAAGGGTCCTGGGAGGGATGCTCCTCCTTACTTACCTTATGGGCAGAGCATTCAGATCTGTCTTCCTTCCTTCCTTCTTTTTAAGATTTATTTATTTATTTGAGAGAGAGAGCACCCCAGCACTACGCAGGGAGAAGGGCAGAGGGAGAGAAAGCCTCCAGCAGATTTCCTGCTGAGTCCAGAGCCTGCCACTTGGGGCTCCATCCTAGGACCCTGAGATCAAGACCTAAGCCAAAATCAGGAGTCTGGTGCTCAACCAACTGAGCCAACCAGGCACCCTAGATTTGGTTTTCTTTTTCTTTTTCTTTTTTAAAGATTTTATTTATTTATTTAGACAGAGAGAGAGAGATCACAAGTAGGCAGAGAGGCAGGCAGAGAGGGGAGGAAGCAGCTCCCCGCTAAGCAGAGAACCTGATGTGGGGCTTGATCCCAGGACCCTGGGATCATGACCTGAGCTGAAGGCAGTGGCTTTAACCCACTGAGCCACCCAGGTGCCCCTAGATTTGGTTTTCTTTTTTTTAAATTTTATTTATTTATTTGACAGAGAGATCACAAGAAGGCAGAGAGGCAGGCAGAGGCGGCGGGGGGCGGGGGAAGCAGGCTCCCTGCTGAGCAGAGAGCCCAATGCGGGGCTCGATCCTAGGACCCTGGGATCATGACCTGAGCCAAAGGCAGAGGCTTAACGCACTGAGCCACCCAGGTGCCCCTAGATTTGGTTTTCTTAAGTGATCTGCCCACACTGTTCACCTGTGGCAGTCAAGAGGCAAAGTCAGCTCTGGAGGCTCTGACTACTACTCCAAAGTTAGACAAGGCCAATCACTTGGCCGGGGGTTGGGGGGGGGGGAGGGGGATGGGCACTGGACGGTGTTTCCAGCATCTGAGGTCAGTCTGTATCCCTACTCTTCAGCGGAGTGCCCCTTTGGTGGCAGAATAATATCATTTTAATAACTTAATAATTGAGCACTTAGCGATTTTTTAATACAGTGGCATTGAAAGAAGGGAAAGGCCCATAATTACAGCTGACCCCATTAGTTTAAAAAATTAAAAAGGCAACAGGATCCCATAGCAGGAAACGTGAAATGTTTTAGAAAGTATGAAGAGGCAAAACTCCTTCTTGCCTCTCCGTGGTGAGGCTTTTTCTTCAAACGTGGTGTTAAGTTTTTTAGTGTCCTTCCAGGTAACAGGTTTAGCTCTGAATCACACCTTGCTGATTTCTTCTTGCTGCATGATCTTGGCTCAGTCGCCTAACTAGTATGCCAAGCCTCAGAGAGCCTTGTTGACAGGAGAATGGGGGAAATAATGTCAGGAACACGTATGGCCTGGCATAGAGCAGCCATCGGGGGTGGACGAGCTGCTTAACGTGCTCCATAAAGCATAAAAAGCTTCACTTGTGGAGCTTTGGGCAGACACCTAAGCCTTTTGGACATGCCTGCTGGGTTGCAGGGGGATTTGGCTTCTTTGTCCAGAAGTCGCCCAAGAGGCCCTCATTTTTGAAAGCCTCTGGGTGTCAGACCTTTTAAAATGCGAATATTTTTCCTTGAAACTAGGGAGGCAGAGGTAGAGGACAGTGGCCTCTACCAAGTGTCCCTTGGTACCTGCTCTGCTCCTTGGTAGAGCCAGGAGTGAGACCTGGTGGCCAGACCCCAGCTGGGGACCTTTGCTGGGAGGAGGGGGTATATAATCTAATCTGCTCAGCTTTTTGCTCGCAGAGGGCTTGGTTGCATGCATTCTGTACCCTGTTGGGGGTGGAGGGGATCACATTCTTGTGCTGCTCTGTTGCCATTAAGGAGCCTTTCTGGGGATTCCATAGTGCTTTCTTTCGACTTCATTTAGGGAAGAGGCATCCTCCCCTGCCAGGAGTTCCTGGCCCCAGGCGCCCGCTCACCCTGCACCCCATAGAGAAAGTGGTTCATGGAACTGGAAGTCGTGGAGCCTCTGCCATCGGTCTAGGACTCCTTGGCTACCCACTGGAGACATTGAGCATCCCGGGCAAGAGTCTCCAGGAGCACGGAGTTTCCTGAAGGATTCTTCAACTTCCCTGGTCCTTCTAGAAGTGCCAGGGACAGCTGTTGAGACACCTGAGTGGAGGCCCCAGAGGCCCATGGTCCCCGCTGCTGGGCTGGCTCCTGTGAGCCGCGCGGCCGCCTGGACTGACTTCTCCTGAGTACTCAGAGAAGCTTTCTTATCTCTCTCAGGCGATACCACTATCAGGGCTCCTCCTGGGTCGAGGCAGGCCAAGTCTGTTCGGCAACTTTGTTTTCCCCTACCCAGGAGCAGTTTTCAGGGAGAAGCAGGGTATGGGGCAGGAGGGGGCGTCCCCCAGTGGGGCCGTCAGTCCTGCTTGCTCTTATCTAGCCTTGGCTCGCAGGGTTCCCCAGGACACCCTCCTCTCCCTGTGCCCTGGCACCATGGGGCTGTGCCCAGTTCCCTTGGAGGTGACCTCCCCTCCCCACCCTGCTTCTCGGAGGAAACTGGTACTTCGGAGAGTCACCCTGCTCCTTCCCCTTCCCAGGAACAACAGTGAATTCTTGAGTAAGGAGAGGCTCCTCTGGGCGTGGGGACAGCTTTAGGTACCTGACTCTACCCTGAAGGAATTCAGCAGAGACTAGAGCCTTCTCTCAAGACACCTGACTCAGTGTTCCCAGCGTTTGTGGAGAGGGACATCTGGGCACAGGACTACCTGAGTCTAGTAACTAATATTATTCTTGGATCCTCCTTGCTGCTGAGCTGGGTGTCCTGGAGCCTTAGTCTGAGGCGGGGCCCACAAAGGTAGCCCCAGCAGGATGCCAGGCATGATGTCTACCTGACCCTGGGCTTGACCTGAGACTTGAGAACAAGGTGGGAAGTTCCCCAAGGAGCCCCAGCCCAGTGCTCTTTGGGGTCAGTGGTTCCCAACTGGAGAAGACCTTTGCCTCGTTGATCTCTGTTTAGTCCTGGCTGTTCACTCAGTCATGCGATGAGTACCCGCTGGTTCGTCCTGCCGCACCAGGACTCATGCTCTAAAGAGTGGGGAGCATGAGTAACAGGAAACGAGCATAAGTAATAGAAGTGTGAAAAGGTGATTCGAGTTCTATAGTATAAGAACAAAGTAGGGGCTTGGGGTGAGAGGCAGGTTGCAGCCTGAGAAGGCAATGAGGGTGGCCTCAGCAAGAAGGGCCACATTTGAACACAGACTTGCAGGAAGTGAGGGAGTTCTTCAAAGAACACGAGCATCTCTCGAGTGTCAGGGCACTAAGCACTGGGGCACAACCATGGACCAGACAGGCATGGTCCCTTTCCCCTGGACCTGACATCCTTTGGAAGCTTCTTGGGTCAGCTGTTCAAGTTTTGAGGCAAGTAGGAGGCTGTGGAATGGGGCCTGATAGGATGGGTGGGCAGCCTACCACCCCCGCCCCAGGCAAGTTGCCCACCTCCTCTGCGGAATGGCTTTGCTCTTTAGGTTTGGCCATTATCCAATCTGTGGCTTCCCTGGAGAGAGTCTGTCGTAGGGTTGCATATAAGGGACTGAGGTCCCCAGAATGGGGATGTGTTCAGGGAATGCACGCATTTCTACTCCCCACCTCCCCTCCATCCTCAGGGGCCTTGGGAGGAAACCCTGCAGAAGGAGCCTTGGGTGTGGCAGGAGGGCCCTCCCAGGTTGTGGGACTGGCTTGTGGCTCCTTAGGGCAGGACACGACACTGATCTGGGCTCCGCCAGGGAGGGTGAAGTCAGGCTGTGGCTGCTGACCCAGGTTGTCCCATCTGGGCTGCTGCTGGCCAGCCCCTTTGTCCTGAGAGAGAGGCCTGAACTAGGGAGACAAAGGGTTCTCCCATCAGGTTGGAGTTCAGACTGGGGCTCCGACTTACTCACTGCTTGGGCTTAATAGCTCTCCAAATCTGTCATTTCTTAACTAGTAAAATTACATGAGATGCTGAGGGTAAAGTACTTCAAGTGGCATCTGGCCGTAGTTTGGTCTCAGTCCTTTTTGTTTTGTTTTTAAAGATTTTATTTATTTATTTGAGAGGGAGAGCATGAGTGGCAACAGGTGGGGGGCTGGGCAGAGGCAGAGGGAGAAGCAGACTCGCTGCGGAGCAGGGAGCCCAATGCAGGGCTTGATTCCAGAACTCTGAGATCATGACCTGAGCCGAAGGCAGACCCTTAACTGACTGAGCCACCTGGTGCCCCAAGTCTCAATCCTTTTTATTATCTAATGGCAGTGACAACCTTCTGGTTCCTGCCTTCTCTCTGGGTGGTCTCTCAAAGTCCCACCTCCCACCTAGTCCCGTGTGCTTTCAGCCACGGTTTGGTCGCCAAGCTGCTGGCCAGGGCCCTGTCTGGTACCCCTGGGAGATTGGGTTTCTCGGGGTGGCATGGGCGCTTGCAAAGCAACCTTGGGCATTGCGAGTCAGCGTGGACAAGATGCGGGAGGGGTCCGCAGCCACCTTCACCCGTCAGAGCCCTGCCCCACCGCTCCCCTCGGTGGGAGGCTCAGGGCTGTACTCACACCCCTCAGACGGAAGGACCCAGCCACTCACAGGCCTCACACAGGGTGTCGGGAAGGGAGGGCAGCCTCTGCAGCGGCTGTGGGGAGCACAGACAAAGGGGACGGGGACGAGAGCTTGGGGTCCCATTTCACACTGTTTGTGCTCCTGGAGATCAGGACCACAGCCAGGTGCTGCGTGTGGCGAGGGGCACCTTCTTTCCCTTGTGCCACAACGCCAGAGCCCCACCACTCAGTGTAGGCTCTCCTGGCAGGTGAATGGAGCTGACTCAGTTATCGAGCAGCTGTCTCAGCAGCTGGCCCATCACACGCCTCCAGGACAGATGGGCTCAGCTTGGCCATGTCTCTGTCTCATGGGCAAACGGTACCCATGTGGGGTGAGCCGCCTGGGCTGGGACCCCGCCTTTTTTCTCCCCACAGCACCATCAGATCTGCTGCTTAGAGAAAGGGGTGGGGACCGGCCTGCACCAACACTGGTTTTGTCTCTACCTCTGCTGGTCTCTTTACTGAGCTCCTGAGATGTGGGGTGGGGCGGGGGAGGGGAGTGTTGGAGAGCAGGGTCTAGGCACATCTCCACGGTGGGGTCCAGGGTAGGAATTCATCAAGTAGACAGCTCGCCTGTCTTTTCCAAGGCAAGTGTCAGGGGGTGGGGACACCCGTCTGAGACTCCGGCAGGATTCGTGGCTGGTGGCCGTGTTGGGTGATCCGAGCAGCGAGAAGGGAAGGGAATCACCGGGTCAGCCTCCCACAGGGAACACACAGGCTAGTTCCCCACATGAGGCACAGACCTGTGTAGAACATTGATAAGCATCAGGACACACACGCACGCGCGCGCGCGCACACGCCATTGGCCGACAACCCTCACATGGACCAGCCCTAAACCCTGAGTGCCCATACCCAAGGGAACAGAGGGCAGAGTGTGGAGGGCTGCTCAGAGTTTGGTCCTGTCCAGGACAGGGTGGGACAGGCAGGAACTGAGACATGTTGGGCGGTCTTTGGGAGCCCCGGGGATGGAGAATGTGTTTCTTCTTAAGAAGCCGCCTCTCAGAGGTCACACTCTGGCCAGCATTTCCAGTAACATTGCCTCAGACACTTCTTGGCATCCCAGTTGGGCACGGCCTATACAGTAGTAGTGTCCCTTACCCCCAGGTGCTGGGACCCTGAAGCCCGAGGTCAGGCAGCTGGTCCCACCCACCTGTCCCTTCCCTGCCTCTGCACCCATCTGGTGTCCGGGGGCAGGCTTCTCCCCTGTTCAGGTTAACCATGGCTGGAGGGCAACCCAGCCCCCCAGAGAGCAGGAGCCATCCCACCAACAGGACTGCCTCTGAGCGTAGGGCCACCCTCACACCTGGCCACCGCCTGGGCCTTCACCCCTTCTCCCATGTGATCCTCTTATCTACCCTGCCTGGGAGGCAGATAAACCAAAAGAAGAAAAAAAAATCTCTACTAATCCCATAACCCTGCCAGTGTGGTGTCTACTTACTTAAATATTTTTAATGGAGTCTACCTGACTTCAGGGTTCTACGTGCGGTTCTACGTCCATTACGGTTCTACGTCCATTGTCTTTTGCCCTTTTAATGACTCTCTGCCTTCAGTCATGACCCTGAGTGTGCTTCACCAGCTCCTGTCGCGGGCCACTTGGGTTGCTTCTGATTTTCCCTGATACCTTAATGACCAGCACAGCAACGCTGGGGAGAACATTCGAGGAGCTAGATGGGTGCCCTTGTCCGTGGTGGTTTTAGGGACCATTTTAGCATAAGGTGTGGTCAAGCACTGAGGGAGGAGGGGGAAAGCGATCGGGACAGGTGAAGAAAGAGAATGCTCTTCAGAAGATGATTTCTGATGGGTTGCGTGAGGGGCAGAAGGTTTATTTCCGATGAAAGTTCAGAGACTAGCAGAAGGGGGTTGAGCAGATAGGCCGGCCCTGAGCAGAGGGGGCAGTGGAGCAGGAGCGGGAGAGCAGACCGAGGCAGGCCCCGCCCAGGACTGTCAGTGGGCCCCCAGTGATCTGGGCCTGAGGCCATCTGCTGTGGCCCCTGGGGCCCCCCCTTTCTGACCTACTCCATCTCTCCTGTTGCCTGCACTCGCCCCTGGGCTTCTTGTCATCCTCCTGGAAGAGGCAAGCTTGTTCCGTTTCCCTTGACCCGCCCTGCCCCCAGTCTTCCGCGGCTGACCACTTCCTATCGTTCAGGTCTATGTGGAGGCTTCTCTTCTGGCTCTGTTCATTCATTCAGCAGGGATGCCTCAGTGAAAAGGGGGCAAAACTCCTGAGTAAGAACGAGAAGGCTCGTCCTTGGGGAGGGGTGCACGGGTAATAAACAAGATTAGTAAGGAGACTGTTGGCGCCGTGACCAGTGCTAAGGACCAAAGCAAAGCTGGGCAGTAGGAAGAAGGGACATTTGAGTAGAGGTGAGAGCGAGCGAGTCGGTGGGTATCTGGAGGAAAAGCGTCCCAGCAAAGGAACAGCAGACCCATAGACCCAGACCTAGGAATGTTCCCTGAGTCCTTCCAGCCACACCCTGGTCACTCTGGATTGGCCCCTTCCTTCGTTTCCTTGCTGGGCCTGCTCTCTCTGAGCCCGTTCTGCTGACTGATTTCTGTACTTGTGAGTCATCACACGCACGCCCTGCGAGATGTCAGCTTGGTGAAAAAAGGCTCTTGCCTGTCTTTTTTCGCTGTTGTGTCCCCAGTCCTAGGACCGTGCCTGCTCCATGCCAGGCACCTGGCATGACTCCCGCTCTTGCCAGCGGACCCGTGCGTCCCCCTGTACAGACGAGCTCGCTGGGCCTCGAGCAGCTGCCTTGGGAGGCCACCCAGCTTGGCGGAGCTGAGCTGTGGTGGTTGAGCCCAGCGGTTGGTCCCAAGCCCTGGCTCTTTCCCTTACAACCCCCCACACCCCATTTCCCACCCCCAGGAGAGGGGGTAGGATCTGTTCCACCCTGGGGAGCTCCGGGTCCGGGTTCCTGGAGCTTCTCTCTGGAGAACCCACTTAGCTGGGGTCCGTGGAGCTGAGGGTTTGCCTGGAGGTGAGTCCGGTGAGTCCCAGACCTGCTCCCCTTCAAGAGGTGGTGGCACTTTTGACGCCTGGACCTGGGCAGTTATTTCTGTGTTGGGAGCAACAGTGAGGGGTTGGCAGGAGTGAGGAAGAGGTGCCGTGGTTGCCTGTCTTGGTCCTGGTTCCCTCACCCACCCCCATCCCTGTGCCCTTGCAGTCCCAGCCCTCTGTGGAGTAGGTGGCACCTCAGCAGCATGTCACCAGCAGTGACCAGGCCCCAGGCCCGGAACCACTTGGTTGGCTCCGAGCTGAAGGCCTGCGTGCGCCCTGGCCTTTCTCTTGCAAGGCCGTGATTAGGCACCCTCTGGCCTGTCCTAGCTACCCTGCCCTGCCTCCCTGGGTCCTTACGTTCGGAGTTCAGCAGACCTGGGGGCAAATCCAAGTTCTGCCGGTTTCTCCTCAGTGACCATGGACAAGTTACCCAGCCTCTGTGGTCTTCATTTCCTGGTCTGCCAAGTGGAGATCTTCCACTGGACGTCCAGGGAGGCTGGTGGAGGGCGAACAAACATCCGGGACGGGGTTTAGGTGTCCCCTGTACAGAAGTGCGGAGGCAGGAGGGGGCAGGGTGTGTCCCGACATCCCACTGTGCCTACTCCTGAGTAGTGGGATTTAGGGAGGATTTTCTCCTTGGGATTGTTTTCTTTCTTTCTTTTTTTTTTTTTTTTTAAACAGTGAGCAGGAGTACTCGAGCAAAATGTTTAAAAAGTGGTAAAAGTAGGGATGCCTGGGTGGTTCAGTGGGTTGGGGCCTCTGCCTTTGGTGCAGGTCAGGGTTCCAGGGTCCTGGGATCCAGCCCCAGGCTCTCTGCTCAGCGGGGAGCCTGCTTCCCCCTCTCTGCCTGCCTCTCTGCCTACTTGTGATCTCTGTCTGATAAATAAATAAAATCTTAAAAAAAAAAAAGTAGTAAAAGTATGACGTCCGGATCTGGGGTAGTGCCTGGTACGTAGCCGATGCTCTGAGGGACATTTGGGTGGGTGGGGTGCCTACCGTCTCCCACCAGTCTCCACGTCCCGTCTGCCTCCCTCCCGCCCGCCTGCATCTCCTCCCTGGGGCTGTGCCCTGTCACCCGCAAGCCCATGTGGGTTCTTGAGATCACCCTGTCCCTGGAGTCTGCAGGCCCCTCTCCTCCAAGGCAGCACTCCCAGCTTCCTTTGACTTCTGACCCAGTGACCTCGGCCCAGGAAGGGAGAGTGGGCGCCCCCGGGAGCTGGAGCCGAGCTGCGGATTTATGAGCTTCGGCCTGTGCCGCCCTCCCCCACAGCTGGAATGTGAGTCCACCGCTCAGCTGTTTGTCTGGGAGCCCCAGGTCGCTGCTGCCAGCCTAGGGCTGTTGTCACTCCCAGTCCCCAGAGCCTCCCAGGCTTCCCTGTGTTCCCTGACCTGCTTCGGGACCCTGGGTCAGGTGGGCAGCTGGCAGGTTCCCGACTGCCTGCCGATCCGGAGGGAAGTGGGGCTCCCCAGGCTGCTCTGGCTCCCCCAGAATGGAAGGGCACAAATCTCTTTCATCTGCCCCCACCCCCTCCTGCAAGTGAGGGTCTTTTCAGTGTCCCCAGAAGGTGATAGCACTCTGGGGGGTTGGTTTCCACCTGCTCCCAGCTGGGGTGGTGTTTGGATTGCCTCCAGTGTGTCTCTGCCAAGTGGGGTGACCCCTTCTGTCATGGCCAGCCCTTGGTGGTTCTGCCAGAGGCCACCACCATGCCCCCCCTCTGCCATCCACGTGCCTTGGAGGGAGCCCCTAGTCTTGGACCACACGGGGTCCATTCATATGCAGAGCCCCGGCCTGATGGTTAGTTTTTGTCACCTCACAAGAAGCCGGAAATAAAGGGCATCTTTCAGGTCTCAGACATCTCCCCTGGGACATCCACCATGGCGGGGGCCAGGTGCTCCCCCAAACCCTCACCAGCCTGATGCCTCCCTGGCAGGGCACTCTGCCCTAGCCCCGAGTAAGCTCCTCTGGGGTGTGCCCGGGTCCGTTTAGTCTCTTCGGGGAGTCCGGCTACCCTGGGCCCCTGTGTTACTGAGGATAGGCCCTGGTGTCCCACGGTCAGTGGGAGGCCGAGCTGCTGCTGGCCGGAAGCTGCAGTGAAGATGATCCTTCTCCCTTCCCCCAAGGATGATCCAGAAATAGTTCCCCTTGGGTTGGGAAAGCATTCTACATTCAGATGGTTTGGGCAGATGGGCTTTGGGCCTTGAGCTGGTTTCTTGATTGGGAGCGGATTTCTTCTCCTGATAAGACTCCACTTAGGCCAATGGGAGAGGGAATCTCCCTATCCAGTGCGTCCATCAGAGCCAGGGGAGCTGGGACCCGGTTAGCCAGAGATGGGGGCAGGGGGCTGGCCAGGAAGCCCAGGGCTAGAGCTGCAGCTCCGGAAAGCCCAGCAGCTGCGTGGGGTGGACCCAGTTCCACCACGGGTCCCCGGCGTGGGCTGGCCTGGGCCGGCGCCCTCCGACCCTGCGCTCTGCTCCTCACCTGCTCAGGCTCCCAACAACTGTGATGCGAGAGCCTTCCCTGCAGTCAGCAGGAAGAGTGTGCCTGGGGGTGCCAACCCCAGAGACCTCGCCAGCCCCCAGCCCCCCACTGGTGGGGTTCTGGTCTGGGAGCCCAGGTAGACAGCCTTTGCATTTCTGCCTCCCAGTTGGGCTCTGGAGAGAGAGGCTGGTGAAGTTTCCCTTTCTGTTTAGCTGGGGTTTTATGGTTTTTCAGAAAACGGGTTAACAATTAAGCTCATTAACCTCAGGGCCACTGTTCCTATAAAGCCGGGCGAAATGGCTTCCTCCTCCAGCTTCTCCCGCTGGCTTTATAAGGCAGCAGTGGCCCAGAACAAGTGTTAGAGCTTGGGTCAGCCTTGGACCTCCAGGTATAGATGTCCCTGGGGTTCTGGACTGTCCTTTGCAGGTGGAGTGAGGGCGCACAAGAGGGCGGACAGAGAAGCCGCTGCTGGGCTTGGGGAGAGTAGCTGGGCTGGGCCAAGCCCTTGGTGCCTGGGAGCCAGCGTGGGTGCTGGGGCCAGGGCTGCGTGGCCGCCTCTCGCTGGTGGTCAGCAGCTGCTTCTCTTTCTCTAGGGGGCTGTGCGCTAAGCACCATGAGGCGGTTCCTGAGGTCAGGACATGACCCTGCACGGGAGAGGCTCAAGCGGGACCTTTTCCAGTTTAACAAGGTAAGGGGAAGCACCGAGTTGGCCGCCCTCCCCGGGCTGGGGCTGGGGCACTCAGGCGGCCTTCACCTGGATGGGGGTGCTCCCCGGGCGCTGCCGGCTCAGGGGCACCTGACCCTGGAAATGGGATCTGGTTGGCGGGATTTCCTGGAAGAGGGCAGTGGGATCCCCAGGCGTCAGGACTCCATGTCCCAAGTCTCACTGGCTGTGTGACCTCTGCAGATCACTCTGCCTCTTCCAGCCTCAGTTTCCCCACCTGTAAAATAAGGCTCAAACATCCTACATCCTCACGGGGCTGTGAAGGAGGCTGAACCCTGCCAGGTGTAGCAGTGTTCCCGTGATGCCTGGTCTCTGAGGCAGTGGCCACAGCCCATGGCTGTCCCCTTTCTCCTCACATCGCCCCCACAGGAAAACACCGCTCTCCCTGCAGGCAGACCACAGTGATTCCTGTGGCACTCTTGTGGCAGGCTCTACACCTGGGTGAGTGGGGAGAGGCACCCGAGACTGTGTGCCAAGGCTGGCCTTTGGCTCCCCCAACCCCAGACCTGCCCTAAGGCCCCCGAAACCAGAGCACCCTGCCACCTGAGATCGCAGGGAGGGCCCCAAAGCTCCACAGGGCTTCCTCCCGGCGGCCGGGGCGCAAGCAGGCGGAGCTGGCCTATAAACAGGGGTGCTCCGTGCTTTATTAGCTCCGCAGCCACCTAGCAATCTGCCCGTTTCGGGGTAATTAGCCTCGCTTAGGTCCGCTTTGATCTAGGCCCGGCCCGCATGCCCAAGCTTCCCTCCGCCCCGGAAGGTGGCCTGGGGGAAGCAGAGTGCCAGGATGCCCGGGGACACCCGCCCCCCAGGACATGCTGAGGGACAGGCTTCCCCTCCAGCTTGGCCACTCAGACGCCGGGTGACCCGGTGCCTGTCTTCCACGGGGTAGGCGTGTTACAGGGATTGTACAGAGTTAAGGTGCGGTCCAGGAGCACTAGCTGCCCTTCTGGGGGTCGGGGGGGGGGGGGGGGGGGGGGGGGGCCCCCGGGGGGTGACGGCCGCCGGGGGCGGGGGGGGGGGGGGGCTTCCCTAAATGAGCACCTCCTCCCACTGGCAGAAGGAAGCTGTGGGTAGGATTTTGGGACCTTGGGAAATGGGGTGCAGCTGTTAGGAATGGGGGATCTCGGGGCCCGTGGGTGCTGGTCTGAGAAACTCAGCACCCTCCTGGGGGCAGGGGAGACCCCCATGTGCCTTCATTGTCCCTGCTGACACCGAGAGATCTCACACCCCAAAAAGGTGGCCGATTCTAGTAGAAACCGGATAGACAGGCTCAGCAGAGGGAGGAACCCCTGCCCCAAGTTCCAACTGTGCAGCGGGGTGGGGCTGGGGTGGGGCTGGGACAGAGGACTCAGCCCACCCCCCATGCCCCACAACTGGCAGCCCCCACCGCCAGGCCTGCCTGGGGAGAGGGGGAGGGGAGGCTCCTGGAATTCCTTCCTCCTTCCATTCATGTGCTAGAAACCTGCATTGAGCAGCTACTGAAAGACCAGCTGGGGCTGGGGCTTGGGATCACAGATAAGATCTTTGCCCTCCAGGACTTTTATAGTCCAGAAGGTGGAGGGGGCCGATGGTCTGAAAGGCTACTTCCTGGGAGCAGAAGGGAGGGAAGGGAGGTGGGTAGGTTTGGTCTTACCTGGACACCAAGTGAACGTGGAGCCTGAAGGGTTGGGATGAGGGATGAGACCAGATCCTGGAATATTTAGAAACCTTGGTGATCCCACCCAGGCCAGCCCCTCCTCCGCTGCCCCCCCCCCCCCCCCCCCCCCCCCCCCC